>NC_081358.1:52947547-53547547 GCF_030684315.1 Stegostoma tigrinum | reverse complement strand
AGGAACAGTGAGTGACAGCAAAAGAGGAACAATGATACCAAATATTTCTCAATAGTGAATTTAAGTTTTACAGAATTTTTTTTGGGAGTGGGGTGGAGTCTGACATTGAAGTACTGGGAAGATGTAATTGTATCTTTACCAAGTGTACCACATATTTTAATCTCTTCAGGATTTTGTCTTCATTTCTGTGTAGGGAATTGCACATGGATTAGCAGAGAAGACAGTAACCCAAAGGAAAAACTTAAAATATATGTGCCTCATCAATTTTGATGACATTGGGATAAGGAAATTTTCAAATGCCTTCTAATAAATAGGATCCTGCTGCAAATTTCAAAATTGTGCCTTGGGCGAAAATGGCCCCAATGCCAGTAAAGTTTATGTTTTACGTTTTATGAGTCTTCTTGTGAAGACACCTTTCTCTAGTTTGATGACCCTTGGCAGCCTTCTGGTGTCTAATTGAAGTGATTTAGATGGTGTATGCCAACAAGTTACTTTATTGTAAGAGGCATCATAGTTGAGACCCTTGGACAGCATTCAGAGGCAAGTACATGAATGAATTTTCTTCCCATTGACACTTCTGCAGCACCAAAGCCTTCCAACCAGTGATGGCTACCCCACTTCCCTTCAGATTCTTCAGATTTCCGGGATATAGTCCAACTGGTCTGAGCGATTTATCCACCTTCAGACTTCACAGTTTCCCCCATTACCTTTTCCTTAGTGATGGCCACTACACTTACATCGGGCCTCCGACTCTCTTGAAGTTCTGGTATGTTGCTGGTGTCTTCTGCTATGATAACTGATGCAAAGTACCTATTCAGTTTTTCTGCCATTTCGTTGTTCCCCATTACTACTCCAGCCTTTGGAAAATTTACTAAATCGTTGGGACATCCACACTAAAACTTAGTTACTTGTGCATATTTCAAAACTGCAGTGATCTTTGTTTTAACCTGCACTTTATGAACTGGCAAAAATCACACACCTGAAATACTGGAAATTTACTGTATTACTGTAGTGCCTAAGTGGTTAGTTGAGGGTGTGAGTGATAAGGCTAACTGCCAGTACGTTTTAGTTAAAGCAAAGTTGCATTATTATTTTAGTGATTCATGTTGTAAATAAAGTGTAACAGCGGTATATACACCCCCTGCATTACATTTCTATTACTTAGTGTGTGTTTTTATTATTGATTATGTGGACCACTTGAACAACCGGTACACTCCTGACCCCATAGGTGCTGGTTAATAAAACATTTGCTGTACTACATTTTGAATAGGATCAAGAATCAAACTGATTACTGTAGAACGTGAATTTAAAACAAAAGTGACTTTTTAAATTCACTCATGGGAAAAGTGTGTCATGGGATAAGTGTGCCATGGGCTAGGTCAGCATTTATTCCTATCTGCAATTGTCCTTGAGAAGCTGATGGTGAACTACTTTTTTGAACCACTACATTCAATGCTAGGTAGGTATACGTACAGTGTTGTTGGGAAGGAAGTTCCAGGATTTTAACTCTGTGTAAGTGACGGAACAGTGATATCGTTCCCAGTCAGAACATATGTGGCTTGGAGGGAGACTGGTAGTTGGTGCTGCTTCCATATTAGGTGGCAGAGTTTGTAGTTTTCGAAGTTGTATTGAAGGAGGTTTAGTGGCTACAGTGCAGCTAACATGGTTGCAAGATCAAACTTGCCTTCCTAACTGCTTGTTTGATAACCACCTGCAGTGCACTTACTGATCCTTTGGGAGAGCCCAGTTTTTATTTTGGCAAGGACATGTAAGAGGCTGGGAATCTTGCAGTGACCATATCTTTAACTCCTCAAAATCTGTCCAGCGCCTACAAGATGCAAATCAGGAGCATGCCCCCTTGACTAACTTTAATTTTCACTAGCTTCACCACTGACAGGCAGCAGGTGTGTATACCGTCTACAAGATGTACTATAGCTGCTTCAGGTGTATTTCTAGATGCCACCACTAGATGGGGCTATACGTTCATTCATGCATATTTATTAACTTCAGTTTAACAAAGTTGATCAAAATCTTCAATAGAAGTGTAAGCTGAAATGTTAAATTATTTTGTATAAATTCTCTTCTGCATTTTCTTTCAGTGAGGTCATTGTTCCTTCCATTGTTGTACTGAATACTTCAAACCAACAGTACTTTATACCAGAAACAGCAATTGAGAGCATCGAGGACTTGATTAAGTTTATTAATGCCATCGTGGAGGGATCAGCACAAGTAAGTTTTAAGGATGTATTAACGCATGTATCTTTAAATAGTATGTTTAACCACTAAAAATTTCTCCCAGTCTCTCTTCCCCATATTCACCATTTCACCACAGCCACATTCATAAGCTGCATTATGCACAAGGTTAAAATTTGGGACATAGGTGGTGTGGGCTTGCTTTCTAGGAGTATCCTGTACTGAACAGAAGAAAACATTTCATGAAAGAGTTTGAATTTGAGTTTTTTTCTGTGAAGGATATCAAAAATGTTTCAGTTTCAGAAGAAGTTGGCTTTGGTGGTCTGGGTATGATGCTGAGCTTAGTAAGTACTGTGTTGAAATTGCTCATAAATTCAAAGAGAATGGTGTATTTGTCCTAGTGGACATTTTCAGATTACCAGTTACTGCCACTTTGACTGAATTATGCTGTGAAGTTTGGAAGTTTGTTACAAGCTTTCTCTGTATCATTCAAGCCTAGTTCATGATCTTAAAATTAAACCATTTTTGATTTTATTTCTGGATTCCATTTGTCTTGCTTTTGTGTTTTAATGTTTGACAGTTATTACAGATATTCTTGCACTTTGATTTTCAGGCCCAAGGTGGAGACAGTTTCTATTATCGTGTTCGAAGACTGTTATATGATGGAAAATCAACCATATTAGTGAGTATTTGCAAATTTCATTGCCCTTGCACTTCTTTTTCCAGAAGTTCTACTTATGGAATAAAATTACTTTGGTTAAAAAATACAGTGCTTGGTTTTGGGACCTTTTTGTTTGTTGCATTTTTAGAATTTCTGCATGAAAAATAAATTATTTGTGATATTTTAATTGTTTTTGTGACCCTTACCAAACAAAAAGTTTGAAGTTAACAATTTTCCACATTTGGTTTGTTTTTAAAAAACACACAGCTTTGTAAAAATGGTACACGGCACATTATCAGTTTAGTAAGAGTCATAGAGTTGTACAGCACATAAATAGACCCTCATTCCAACTCCTCTGCGCTGACCAGATATCCTAAACTGATTTAGTGGTGAAAAGTGACTGGTACCTGGTAACTAACAGGAGGTTTCCTTATTCATGTTTGACCTGATGCACTGAGGCATTTGAGAGTTGGGGAAACATGCCAGTGAAGCAGAGTTTTCTTTTTGGCCATACAGGCAGTGTCTACTCCATTAAATTTGTCCACGAGCATTTGTTTCACTGTACTCCCACTAATTATGGATGATGCCATTGAGGCATTGTTAATGGAACAAAGAACAGGACAGTACAGGAATAGACCCTTCAGCCCACCAAGACTGCACCGAAATTTACTAGTTTCATACCCGGAATGAGTGTGATGTTAAAGGGATTAGATTGGATTTTTTTCTACTGGGAGGGCTAATACAAGACACTAATGAGGCTGCATTTGGAGTACTGCATGCAGTTCTGGACACCCTGCTATAGAAACGTATAATGAAACTGGAAAGAATGCAGAAAAGATTTAGTAGAATACTACCCGAACTGGAAGGTTTGAGTTATAAGGAGAGGTTACATAGGCTGGGACTTTTCTCCCCTCAAGCATAGGTGACTAGAGGTGATCTTAAAGGTCTATAAAATCATGATAGGCTTGGATAAAGTACAAAGCAAATAGCTCTTCCCTTATTAAGGGAGTCTAACACTAGAGATACAAAAAGAGATACAAAAGGGTGCAGAGAAGCAAACGTTTTCACACAGAGGGTAATGCGTGAATAAGGCGAGCTGCCAGTGGTGGAAGCGAGTACAATATTGTCATTTAAGAAGTTTTAAGACAGGTATCTGGATAGGATGGGTATGGAGGAATATGGACCAAATGCAGGCAAATGGGACTCATTTAATTGTGAAAATTGCGCAGTATGGGCAAATTCGGCCGAAGGGTATGTCTCCACACTTTAGCGCTGTATGACTAGAAGTGGAGGGAGGGTTGACTTAAATGAAGTGTACAGGATCCTGAATGGACAAGGTGAACATGGAAAGGGTGTTTCCTCCTGTTGGTCTGTCCAGAACGAAAACCACTGTTTTAAATTTAGGCCTTCACTTTTAGTACAGAGAAGGGAATTTTCTTTTGAGGGCCATACATTTTTGGAACTTACTGCCACAAAGTGCTGGAGCTGGGGTCACCTAAATAGTAGATAAATTCCCGTTAGAAAGGACAGTCAAAAGGTTAGTCAGTGGTAGAAGGGAATATGAAATTCAAAACGCAAGCAATTTAAGCCATGCTTTTATTGAATAGCTGAGTTAGCCTTGAGAGACCAAATGTTCAATTTCTGCTCTTATTTCTTTGTTTGCAAAGGATCTCTGATGATGTTAGTTGTAGGCTGAGTAAATTATTAGCTGCAAAAGTTAAATCCTCCTAATGACTCTTACAGTGGGAAATCCTTCTAATGACTCTTGGGAAGTGGGAGTTATGAAGGGTGACTATAAAAGTGACAAATTTTTGGGTATCTCTATTCAAAATAGTTGTCAATTGGGATGGCATTAAAAGATTACTATTATTTAAACTAGTCAACTAAACTTTTGCTGTGAGTACAAGAACTGATTCATCTTTACTTCATATTGAGAAGAAAATTCATCACTTTTCATCTATGCATATTTCCCAGGCATCACTTACAACAGGATACCTTGCATGTAAATTTGCAGCTTACCCACACACAAGCAAATACAGTTGCTTCAATTAGTGTTCTAAACTGACAATATCACATTTTTGAGAGGCAGTTGCCCTTGTTACAGCTAGCCTAATTTGGATGGTTAAGCAATTTAGGATTAGTTTTGAATTTTATTTCCTTCCTCCTCCATTGTGCAAAATTGTTTCAAAAGACAGTGTTTCATTCAGGCCACATAGTTTAATTTGTGAAGATATCATAACTGAAAATTAAACCTGTATAGGAAATTGGTGAAAGGGAAGCAATATTTAATCTTTAAATTGACTGTTGGAAAATAGTAGTCCATTATACATAGATCGTAGGAACTGCCGATGCTGGAGAATCTGAGATGACATGGTGTGAGGCTGGATGAACACAGCAGGCCAAGCAGCATCCCAACCTGAAATGTCAAGCTTTCCTGCTTCTCTGATGCTGCTTGGTCTGCTGCGTTCATCCAGCCTCACACCATGTTAGTCCATTATACAGTACAGGATTATTAAAATTTGCACCAAGCTACGTTTAATTGGCATTGGTAAATGCTAGTCATTTCTCTATAGTAGCCTTCATTGCTATATGTACTAAATTAGTAATTGTTCAAAAAGAATTTTCTCTGCTGAGCAGTCTTTTTAAAATTAATCAGAAGTACATAGCATTACTCATAAATACACATCGAACTATAGCTGTTGCATGACAAAGCCTAGTCCTTAAGGAAGGAAAATCCTATGTCAACAACTGCAAGGGCAGCAAAAGTTCCAACAGACGAGCCAGTCCTGGAAACAAGGTACGAGTAGAAATCCTTTTGCCACCAGCAAAGGACATCACCATGAGACACTCATTATAGACTTTGTCCGTCCAGATTTAGCCTATTCAATAATTAAAATGTGCCTGATGAGCTCAGGTGGCCTCACCTAAAGTCTAAGCCTGCAAGTGTTTTCCTTCTCTTTCTTAAACAGTATTTATCTTCAGCCTCCTAGCACATTTTGATTTGCTTGTGTATTGGGGAGACAAATAATTAAAGGAAGCAAAGTCATGATTCAAGCCCTTGCACAATAATGTAAGGATTTTGGCCTGTAAGAACATTGTATTCTTAACAGAATCACACTTTATTGATTGGCAAAACATTTTCTTCAGTTTAAAATAAACTCCAACTTCTATGAACTTTGGAGTGTAAAATTCAAAAGGAATCATATTTTAAAATACGGTAACCTTCCCCTACTAAAATCCGAGCCTTGGAGCGCAACTGATTTACTGTCCGTCCTCAGACCGCCCTGAACCACAGCTTGCATTAGTGGGCCTTGTTCTCCTCTGCCAAAATCACCAGTTTTTTCCCCATTCTGAATAGCCTGCTTAAAGACCAACCCTCCCCTGTATTTCCCAACAACATTCGTAAAGAACTTCTGGATGGCATAGTCTGCAACATTGAGGCCCCTTGGTCAATTCTTGCCATCAATCCAAACGTCCTCCAGACCTCTTTCCCTAACCCTCAAAATTACAATTTTCTAAAGTTCCTCTTTTGTACCTACAATGAGTTCATCTTGTCTATGACATCTATGACCTTGTGTATATTTGTCCAATCCCACGAAACCTCTGAACAGCCATTACTTTTGTAGAACCAGTGCTAACTGATATTGAAAACCTTTCTTTCTTTACAGGCTTTGGTCTTCCCTTTTCAAAACCTCATCATATCTACTCCGTCAAAACATTGACACAATCCCTTTGATCTGGTGAACTATCAACCCATTTTCTTTACTTCTCCAAATGCATCAGTATTTATGTCACCTCTCAAATGCCCGCTCATCATCTCTCCAACCCTGCATGTGAATCCCTCCAAAGCAAAATCACAAGTAACATTCTGTGTGAAAATGATACATATCCCTTCTCATTCTTCTCAATCAATCTTTCCCCTAAGCGTGGCCTCGGAATGGGGACAAGGCATTTAGGACTGAAGGCGTTGAATCTTTGTAATTCTGTACCCAGGCAACTGTGGTATCTCAGGCACATAGTATATTTAAGACAGAGATTGATAGATTTCTAGACATTAAAGATGTCAAGGGATATGGAGACCTTGCAGAAAAATGGTGCTGATGTAGAAGACCAGCCGTGACCTAGTCAAATGTTGGAGCAGGCTTAAGGGACTGAATGACATACTCCCTGCTTCAGGTTTGCAAAATTACCATTGCTTTGGTCCACTATTACTAACCCAATTGGAGTCATAGCATCTCTAGAAATTCTTTCTGTTCCTGCTCTCCGCTCCCACAGTTTTGCTTCCAAAGTTCTGTACTAGATCATTCCTTAATTCAACCTCTTCCACCTCTGCAGCATGATGGCTGCATTCACAAACAGGAGCTCAGTTTTCTATATTTGTCTTGACAACACATAGAATCCACCTTTCCTTATTTTGTCCAACACTGTCTCTGCACCTGTCAGTCTGTTTGACAGAAGCACGATAACAGATGAGCTATGATTTCCTCACAATTAAACATAGGCATAGTCTCGTATGGTCATCACAAATTCCATCACTTCCAAGGTGAAAGCAGTCATGGGTTTAGAATGTGCTGTCTATGGATCTTGGGTGAATTTCTGCAGTACATCTTGCGGACAGTACACACTGCTGCTATTAAGCATTGGTGGTGGAGTGAGTGAATGTTGTGCCAATCAAATGGGGTGCTTTGAATGGTTCTCCAGAGTTGGTGGAGCTGTACTCATCTAGGGAAGTAAGGAGAATTCTGTCCCACTCCTGGCTTGTGCATTTTAGATAATGGACAGGCTTTGAAGAGTCAGGTGAATTACTCGCTGTAGTATTCCTGGCCTCTGACCTGCAGTTGTAGCAGTATATTCATTTGGCAAGTTTGGTCAATGGTAAACCCCAGGATGTTGACAGTGAGGGATTCAGTGATGGTAACGCCATTTGGTTGTCAAGGGGCTATGGTTAGATTGTCTTCTTTTGGAGATGGCTATTGCCTGGCATTTGTATGGCATGAATGTTACTTGCCACTTTTCAGTCCAAGCCTAGATATTGTTCAGAGTTTGTTTCATTTAAACATGGACTGCTTCAGGTATCTTACCACTGCAGTTCTCATGTTTACAGTGTTCCCTCAATAGAGGGAAATAAGGAAAGCACTGGTATAGCTGAAGTGAGGTAACAAAGGCATAGAGTTATGTTTCCAGCAGCAGATGGACTTGCGGAGGTGGAAATGTTGCAGAAATGGAAATAGGCAGTCTTTGTAACATATAGAACAGTACACAGGGCTAGTAACTCAGCTCCAGATAACTTTTAAGCAGAGATCCCAAATGGATTGATTTGGAAATATATTGCCGATCCTTCACTGTTGCTGAGTTAAAATACAGGATTTTTTCACTAACAGCATTGTGGTTCTATCTATAGTGCATGGGCTGCAGGGGTTCAAAAAGGTAACTCACCATCACCACCTTCTCAAAGGTAATTAGGAACTGGCAGTAAATGCTGGTCAGTGACACCCATATCTCACGTGTGAATTTCAAAAAAAACTATGGTTAGCAAAAATCTAGCCGTGACTTTGTCATGACATTTAGAGAATTTTTTTAATCTCTGTCAATGACAGTAAGTTTTATTGTTTGATTGTAATTACAATTTGCTTTTTCTATTTGAAGTATAATGGTTTAATTTGTTAAAATCTATTGCTACTTGAAGTCGAGAGAGAATTGTGCAGGAAGTTTCCAGTAGCTAAAAGTAACTAACAGAAATCTTCTGTTTGTTAATTCTGCATGATACCAAGATTTTATCCAGTGAGTGCTAGGGAGCAACCTCTCAAAATCATTTGAAACTGACTTGTGTCTAAGAATGATCTAAAACAAAGGTCCGAGTCAGAGGTAAGAAAGAGCGGATTCTAAGACAGCATAAATTTGCATCTATTGGATTGACCAAAAATGTCATGCGATTTTATCAAGGACAATAGACTGATAAATTTAAACTGCACTATTTCAATACAAGAGGCCTGGCAGTTAAGGCTGATGAACTTAGGGCATGGTTGAGAACATGGGATATCATAGCTATTACAGAAAACGTGGCTCAGGGAAGAGTACGACTGGCAGCTTAATTTTTCCAAGGTTTAGATGCTACGGGAAAGATAGAAAGGGAGGCAAAAAAGGAAGGAGGGTGGCATTTTGGTTAGGCATAATATTAAGGATGTGCTTAGGGAGGATATTCCTGGGGCTACATCCAGTTATGTTATTTGGGTGGAACTGGGAAAGAAGAAAGGGATTATCACCTTATTGGGATTGTAGTCAACATGGCTTTGTGCATGGGAAATTCGGTCTCACTAACTGGATTGTGTTTTTTTGAGGAAGTGACAAAGAAGTCTGAAGGCAGAGCGATGGATTTTGTTTATCTGGACTTCAGCAAAGTGTTTGACACAATTCCGTATGGTAGACTGGTTAGCCGAGTTAGCTGATGTGGAATCTGGGGAGAGCTACCCATTTGGATACAAAATTGGCTGGAAGGAGGGAAATGGTGTGGTGGTGGAGTGGGGTTGTTTTTCAGACTGGAAGCCTGTGACCAGCAGTGTGCCACAAAAATCATTGCTGGGTCCACTGCTTTTTGTCATTTATGTAAATGAAATGGATGTGAATATAAGAGGAATGGTTAGTAAGTTTGCAGATGACACCAAAATTGGTGGTGTAGTGTACAGTGAAGAAGGTTACTTCAGAGTACAATGAGACTTTGATCAAATGAGCCAATGGACCGAATCATTTTTGTAAGGCACCTGAGGGCAGCACTTGTACACTTAATGGTATAGTTTTGGGGAATGTTACTGAACAAAGAGATTTTAGGGTGCAGATTCATAGTTCCTTGAAGGCAGAGTCACAGGTAGACTGTGCACTGAAGATGATGTTTGGTATACTTGCCTTTATTGGTCAGTGCATTGAGTATAGGAGTTGTGATGTCATGTCGCTGTACAGGAGATTGGTTAGATCACTTTTTGGAAGATTATATTCAATTCTGGTTTCCCTCCTTTCAGAAGGATGTTTTTAAACTTGAGAAAAAAAACATTTACAAGGATGTTTCCATGGTTAGATAGTTTGAGCAAAAGGATAAGGCCGAGAAGGCTGTGGCTTTCTTTCCTGGAGCATCAGAGGCTGTAAGGTGACCTTATCAAAGTGTGTAAAATCATGAGGGGTGTGGATAGGGTAAATAGTCAAGGGTAGGGGAAGTCCAAAACTAGAGGAACATGGGTTTAAGGTGAGAGGAGAAAGATATAAAAGGAACCTGGGGGCAACTCTATCACGCAGAGGGTGGGCAGTTAATGGAATGAACTGCCAGAGGAAGTGGTGGAGGCTGGTACAGTGACAACATGTAGAAGTCATCTGGAGTGGTACACAATTGGGAAGGGTTGAGAGGGATCTAGGTCAAATGCTACCAAACAGGACTAGATTAATTTAGAATATCTGGTTGGCATGAACAAGTTGGACCAAAGGGTCTGTTTCAGTGTTGTACAACTCTGACTCCATGACAATTCTTGATGGTGTAAATTCACAATTATGACATAAAGGTTTTGCACCACCAAGAAAACAATTTGATCCAGTGATCATTTTAGAATGTGTTGGGTACTATCCATTAAAATGGTTTCTCTGTTGTCTTTTGTGTGCGAAGAGTAAAGAAATTGATCTTTTTGTGTTTTGTTTTAGTCTGTTTTCAAGACTTCTCCTCTCCTGGGTTGCTTTCTTTTTGGTCTCCCTTTGGGTGTTATCAGTATCATGTGTTATGGAATCTGGACAGCTGATGGGGAATATGAACCGGAAGAAGGAGAATTGCTTCAAAACGAAGCCATCGAGCAGGGAGATGCAGAAGCTAGTGAAGAAGAAAAGGAGGAAAACAATGACGAACATCACAAAGTTGATAATGGAGTTAAAGAAAGTTCTAAAGAACATAAGGACGAAGAACTGGAAGAGAAAAGCATGGTAGAAAAGAAAAGGGATTAATGTGTGCTTGAGTGCTGAGTTTCCTTTAGGATTTCTAAATGGTTGAGTATATGTTACATTTTAACATCAGTGAATACTGTTGGAAAGATGATGCAAGTTTTTTTTTTCTCTTCCACAGTTTGATTGGTGTTCCATACAGAAACATCTGGACTATGAGTTAGAATGATCACGCAAATTAAATTTTGTTCCTTAGATGCAGAGAGTCACAATGGAACTTCTTAACTGCCACAATAGCTAACAAATGATGATGGAATTTTGGTCTTCTGGGCATAATATTCCAAGGCATAGGATGAAGACCAGCAAAAATAATAATGGATTGTGTAGAGAGGTGAGATGATATCTTACACAAGGTCTTGTCCAGCAAAAAGTTCTGGCAGGTGTAAGAGTTCCATTGTAGATTTTTAAATAAATATGATGGTTCAGGAGGTTGTAGGAAAAAAAGAGTTCACATTATGAGCAGTTTTTTTTGTGCATTATTCCATCAATTCAAACACTCCCTTCTTTCTATCTGTCCATAAAATGAAAACTGCTAGTGAAAGGCATAATGCCTGGTCATTCTGGGCATTTGACTATTTTGTAAATAGGAAGTGCATCCCCGTGGTAGAAGGTGCAAACTACTTACTAACTTTTTGGGTATAACTGATACTTTTTTCCGTGATTGCTATTTGCTTTTAGTTATAACCAGAATGAGAGACTTGAAAGGATTTGAAAAATTCATGCCAGGTTTTTTGATTGTAAAATGAATGGTTCCCTCAAGCCCACCTTTTACATTATTTGTATTACTACCAAAAGAATTACTTCAGTGTCCATATTCTCAGTAGTGAACAAGGAATGAAAACCAAACTGATTATTTTGTAATTTTGTTTGACAATTATGAATTTAAAATGAAATTTTATTACGATAGTTTTCCAATAAAGATGTTGACATCTAAAGAATAATAACCCAAAGGCTACTGTTACAGTGGCTGAAGCTTAAATTTATTATAGAAAGTGAACTGTTACTAAAGAAGTCACTAATAATAGACCAGGGAAAATGCTGATATTTTCAGTTTAAACAGAAATAGCTCTTCCACTCTTCTTAAAATTGTCAGCAAGTTTTTTTTTATCTGATCATGTTACTTATGTTCACATTTGAAGCATATAGAATAATTCCCCATGAATGCTGCATCGTAATACTGGTAGTTTATCATAAGGCATACAGTTATTGTGAACAATTCGACAAGCTTCTCAAAGATAGGCACTTACCTTGTGTCGGCAGAGATGTCAGTACTTTCTCCTTAATGTCAGGTAAGGTACAGCATTATTTAGGGTCTAAGCTCTACCTGGTGGAAGCAGCATCTAAAGTCACTCCATTTGTATTTTTAAGAAGCCTCAAAGCGAAGTGTCATAGTGTAGACCAAATTGTATCTGAGGCTGGAGCTTCAGTGCAAAACAAAATAGATTTTACAGCAGCATCTGTGTGATTGAGATAGAACCAACAAAGCCAATGCAGCTACGGAATTAAAGCACTTCCTTAAGATAATGTTAAATATATTGCTTTTAGATCTAAATAACACTGTTAAAGCTCTTTGCACCCAGAGTTTAAATCAGCAATAGTTTATCTAACCAGTTATTACCACAAACCACTGACTTAAACAGTAGCATATCCAATTAATGCACAACTTGTGATCTTATCTGTTTACAGCCATATAGGGATACAGCAAAATTAAGCAGTGTGAACTTGTATAAATATGGACCTTGGGCTTCTTGGATAAATGTGCTACATGACATGAGATTGGGACCAGAAAATGGCACCCTTTGTTTCTTGCACTGTGTTTAGTTAGCTATCTCAAACTTCACTATGCAGAAGATATACCTCTGTCATGCTTCTGCATTGATGAGCTGGAGGTGGAATTCACCAATGATTCTCACTCATCATTGTTGCCCAGTGACTCTGTTGAGGTAAGAGTACAATTTGGCTAAATTGCAATACCCTATTATTTCAATTGCTGCCTGCTTCACACATAAGAAATTGAAATTTGGGTAAGATAATGGAGAATTCCTGGGAGACTGGAACAGTATCTTTAGCATAAAGGATGAGAAAGAGAAAATGGTATCTACAGGATAAATCATATCTCTCTCAAAATGTAACAACAACACTTTAGTACATATTCCCTTTAATGCAGAACCCACTTTAGTTTGCTAGCTGCTGAACTACACTTAAAGTAAATACATAGATTATAGAAATTTCAGTGTTCGAAACTTCCAGAAAAGAGGTTTGTTTATAATGATGAAATAAAGGCAAAATGTGATTAATATTAAGTACTTGTCCCATGCCATATAACATGTGGAAGACATATTGACCAATGTGAAAGCTTTGTTTTGTTTCAGTGTCTCAAAAAATATTAATCTTAACAATGGCACAAGTTTTAATTTATGAATTTTATATAACTTATAACTGTTGGTGTCAAATTTACTGAATGGAGCAGTGGAAAGATAAAACAACTCTGAATAATAATGTGCCTCAGTAGTATAAATTTCATCATAATATGGAATCATATTTTAATGTTGCTCATGTGTTTGCGTAAAGGGAAATACTGAATATAGGCCAAAAAAAGGATTACTGAATGACAATCATGCTTCTGCTGTCCATTTCCAGCCTTTTTTAATAAACGGACCTTCATATCTTTAATTTTATCTTGGCAAAATTGCCTATTATGCATTTCTACTGCAATATAGCTGGCCTATAAATTACCTTAAATTCAAAACAGGAGATACCAGTTATCTATGAATGGTTGTTCCAAATAAATCTAATTTAGAATTAGAGTAGAATTGTCTTATTCATTTTCAAAAGGTATTGCCTGTCTTCTTATATCAACTAATGATACGGTCACTGGCAGTGATCCTGGAAAGTAGAGAACCACACATCAATCAACTAACTTTGATTTAATCTGAGTTAGTTCTGATAGAAATCATAAATTTAGAATGAGTTTCTGAATAAAATACTGACAAGTAACTTTAATTCCACTTTTTATAGTACAGAGGTTACCATTGCAAGTTTGCTGTCAAAACCACTTACTGGTGTACTAACTCATTTTATTATGCTGGAGTATTCTTTTAGCTTTGTTTTATGGGCAATGACAGTTTGTTTTATACAAATAAAGTTGACGAAATGTTTTAGTCGCATTTTTCCTTGATTTTAAGTCATGATGTACTAACTTTTCCATCTGCCTATATTTAGCATGTACCTTACAAGGCATTCAGTTAAACATTTCATTATTTCTAAAATCATATTGGTATACAACAATTCACAACTTTGAACTGATTAATCGATGGCAAGAGGAGAGAAGAGGCTAAGTTAATTCCATGCAGTTTAAGATTTTGTTAACAGTTCTTGTGGAGACACTGTAAACAACAATACCCAACTTTACAGAATATCCCTCCCTCCCTTTAATATAAATACATGAAATATCATTTGCCTGTTAATTCAGTTATGTATTGTATTTCATTTTAATTATTGCATGTAACAGATCCATCTTGTCCAACTTCAAGGACCCACATCACTTACTGCACAAATATGGCACCATGTGCAATCTCTTAATTCTTCCAATTCTGCCTTGTGGCACATAAGATCTCTCACTTTATTCAATGCAACAGATTGTTGGTAGTAATTTCTGGAGTCACTTTGTAGATATTAGTGACCTCTGTGTGAATCCTGAAAGATACCTGCAGGGTTGCAACTCCAGCTTGATAAATATATTTAAAGGAAAATGCAGTAGGTTGTTGCAAACTATTATTAAAATAAATTAACTTAAGGAAATAATACCTATTGTCATTTGAACCACAAACTTTTATCTTTGGAATGTTAGTTTTACGCTTCTAATATTTCCTTTAATCAGTTTTATTTTAGGCTCTGCTAATTTGCTGTTAATACAAAACAAGTCAGCATAGCTTTGAGCTAACTATCACCAGTGTTCCATCTGGAACAGGATAGCATGTCAAGGAGGACACTACCTAGGCCAGTGGTACAATGGATAACTTGTCTGACTAGGACTTAGGAGATTGTAGTTTTTGACTCCTATCTGGTTTGGATACAGTTTTTAGGTGCAGTATGGTGGCTCTGTGGTTAACACTGCTGCATCACAATGCCAGCGACTCAGTTTTGATTCTAACCTCAGGCAACTGTCTGTGTGGGGCTTCTCAGGCTGCACTGGTTTCCTACCACAGTCCAAAATTGGACATGACCAATCCACCTAACTGGCACATAGTGTCAAGGAGTGTGCGGGCTAACCATGGGAAATGCAAGGTTACAGGGATAGGGTAGGCATGTGGGATGCTCTTTTGGAGGGTCATTGTGGATTTGATGGGCCAGTTGGGCTGCTTCTAAAGCATCTGTTGATTTAGGGGAATTAGCTCAAATGGTAGAGCACTGGCTTTGCATGTGAGAGGTAGTGGGATCAATGCCTACATTCTGCACTCCCCTTTCAAACTGGAAGTGTACAGTCTACTCAGCAGGTCTGTTGCAGATACAAATCACTTGTTACCTTAGTGTCCAAGATCCGATTCCAACCTTGGGCAACTGTCTCTGTGGTGTTTGCACATTCTCCCCATGTCTGTGGGGGTTTCCTCCAGATGCTCCAGTTTCCTCCCACAGTCCAAAGATGTGAAAATTAGGTGGAATAGCCATGTGAAACGCAGGGTTATAGAGATGGGGTGAGGGGTGTGGATCTTCAGAAGGACAGTGGTGACTGAGTGAAATGACCTGCTTTCACACTGTAGGAGTTTGATGGAAAATACCTAGTTTGTAAAAACAAAAGGCAGGTTTCCTGCTTGCCTACATATTTGATAAGTATGATTTACTGCATTCTGCATCAGATACAGGCCATAATTCCCTCTGATCACTTGTAAAGCTGAGGACAATTCCCACAGGGATAGCCATCCTTTGATCCTTCTTGGTGATCTAATAGCCACCCTACTTGTTCCAAGACCATGTTTATACTCTGTATTATCCTTATACCACCACTTTTTTGCCATTTGCTGTTGCATCACTTCCTCAATAGCTGACCTTTTCTATTCCACCAGTTCTGAAGCAAGATTTAGACCATAAGACATGGGAGTGGAAGTAAGGCCATTCAGCCCATCAAGTCCACTCCACCATTTAAATCATGGCTGATGGGCAGTTCAACTCCACTTCCCTGCACTCTCCCCGTAGCCCTTGATTCCTTGTGAGATCAAGAATTTGTCGATCTCTGCCTTGAAGGCATCTAATGTCCCGATTTAATTTTTTGCAGTCAACAAATCATTCACTTTTTACCTACATACCATCCCAAGCTATGGGTTGGGTAGAGAAAGTGCAACTCAGCAGTCTAAATATCATGCTGACTGCCTATGAGAATAAGTTGTTTCTCCCAACATAAATATCAAAACAAAATCCATACTTAAAGCTTCAACCTTGGTTTAATGCTGGGCTGACCTTTAAAATTCATTTCCATCACTCTCCTTGCCTCACATTTACACCTTTCAGAACCACCTATGTCCCATTGTTGATCTGTTAGTCTTTTTATGCACCCTTTCCCAAATTTCTTAAAATATTTTATCTTTAGTAAGCATTGCAAGAAGATTGAAGTTGAATTGTTCTGGTGTAATATGTGTGAAGGGCATTGAAGCAAGAGTTGTACTGAAGGAACTATTGTATTCAAGTTCCATTCATCTACATGAACAGAAAATCAATGCGTTGGCTATCAAATTAAGTACCGGAGAAATGTCTGATAAGATGTGTATTCTTGGATAATAATTTAAGGAAACTGGACTTAGTGGCAGATATGCACCAGATAAAGGCCTAAGTAGTGACAGTATTCCATAGTTACAGCACCTATCTTAATGGACTGAATATTTGCTTGGTTTTTGGTTAATTACTGCTTAGATACTAACTTTTTAATTGTCATTCCTATTGGGTTTCCTCACTGCATGGCTGTACCTCAACTAGTGCACACTTTTGCTTTACCTACACTCAGACATCAACCCATAATGAAAGACTCAAGCCGCAAATAACTTGACCTCACATACTTCCTATAAATCCCTCCTAACCTACCATTTTTTTGTCTTAAAAAATCAACTGGTATTGGCCTGACATCTAGATTGTTATTGATCATGCTATCTCACATTAACTGCAAGTTATAAACTGATCAGTTTCAAGGTTACAATTACAATTGGCTATAGTAAGACAGGGAGAGATTTTAAGATAGATTTGTGAAAAAAAAAAATCATTGGCACAGCTGATCTCTAATATTACCAAAACTGTGGCCTGTTCTGCTGCTAAGCAAGTGCTAAGTTTCAAAGTTCTGTAGATAACGGCAATGAAAATACAAGCGTTCGAGGGTAAAGAATTTAATATTTTATTTGTAAGTCAGGTATAGAACACAAAGTATATCTCTCCATTTCCCCAATGTAAGGCGGAGGAGCAATCTTGTCATTCATTCCAAAGTTCCTGTTTTAATAGGAAAGAAAATCATTAATACAAGTCAGACATATCAAGTCTTCTACTACAAAAGGCTGCATTCAAAATGGTTTTGATATTACCATTCATTGGTATTAGTATTTTTAAGATTTGTCATAAAGGAGATATTGAACCCAAACATTGCAAATTTTATATTTAACATTAGAAGCAGCTCAATGTTTTCTTCTTCAGGGGAGAAATTAGTTATTAATACTAGAGTAGGAACTTTGATCTTGGAAGGATGATGTGCAAAATACAATCCCTACTGTCAACAGTCTATGAAGCCAATGTATTTCTCCAATGTTTGGAATAGCAAGCCTGTAAAAACAAAATTTGCACTGTTGGCTGTGCCTTAAGCTATAAAGCACTCAACAAATGCTGTTTATGATGCTGGCCTGTCACAGAAGAATAATAATACTAATAAACTGGTTTACCATATTTGTACATAAACACCCTGCAGTCAATCTGCCCAATTGAAACAAGAGCAAGCATAGGAGAATTGTTTCCTCTCAATGAATAGCAATCTGTTCATTTTCTTTTGCATTGTAGCCAAGAATCCAAATCTACATTCCCATTCCTTCAAATTTGGTATACGCCAATTCACCAGAGTTCCTCTGCAGTGAAGGTCCTCATAAAACAATCTTCTCATTCCAGACATCAGTCTGGTAAGCTGTCTCAGAACTGCTTCCGATGGAATTACATCCACAAACAAGGTGACCAATGCTATGCAGAGGGATGTCCAGATGCAGTCTCACTACTGCCCTGTAGGACAAGCATAACTTCCCTACTTTTGTATTCATTCTCCGAATAATTTAGTATTTTGTGTGGCTCAGCAAGTAATCAGAAAGCTATGGAAGAAAACTTGTTTATGCACTGAGAAAAAAAAAAACAAGCAATCATGCATCACAACCACTAGCTACTTCCCGAAATATTAAGGCTTCTCACTATTCCCATGGCTCTCTAAAAATTTCAATATATTTTCCTTCCAATAAACAGATGCAACAGAACCAATTTTCATACAATGTTGTTAAACAGCTGTTGAGATGCAAAGGATTCCACACTTTCATTTAACTGCAATGTAAAGAATTACCTTTGAAAGACTACTTCCTTGGTTTCACACTTTCAAATATACCAGCATCCCTCATGGCCTCAAAAGCCTTCATGGAATCATACTTCTTATAGAAGTCAGCATATGCTTTCTTCCTGGGTTCACCTACTGCAAACTACAATGGATTAAGAAATAGGACAAGTTTACATTTTCAACATTTTTAGGAACTTAAGCATAAAACAACTGCAAAAAGAGCACGGTTTCACAATCAAAAGTTCCAGCTTATTGAAACAAAATTTACTATTTATTTGTATCAGGGTTCTGGGTCAATCAGATTGAAAGACAAAACACATCATAGACCCCAACAAACTTAAGAAATACCTACAACTTAAATTAATTCACAGGATTTAAAATTGAGATCAAATTTAAACAATACAAAAAGATTGCATGTGGGGATAAAATAAAAATCAGTCCCATTATGTAAATTATGCAAAGAATTACTTTGAAGAAAAAAACTTAAAGCCAAGCTGCAAAAAAACAATTCAAGTAGATGACTAAAAAAAATTCATGGAAATAAGTTTTATTTCAGGAAAATTTTAAAAAGAGAGGTAGACACATTAGAGTTTAAGACCTTGGCAGCCTCCAGCAGTGGTAGAGATCTGGGGTGTGCTCAATGTCAGATTTAAAGGACTGCAGATGTCACTGAACAATCAGTATCTTGCTCAACACTCAATTAGCTCCCAAACATCATTAACAAGGACAGTTTGGGTTTTTATAATAAAAAAAGTGCCACAGTCAAGACAAGCATGGTGCAAAGACCAAGTAACTGATCTGTTGAGAAAAATATCTTTGTTTATGGTACTTACTGCTTTTACTACAGAAACTTACATTCTCAATATGTATAATTGAGTCATACATCTGGAAAAAGACCCTTTGGTCTAACCAGTCCATGCAGACCTTAACCCCAAACTAGTCCCACCTGCCTTGGCCCATATCTCTCCAAATATTTCTTGTTCACACACTTATCCAAATGTCATTGTAACTTGTAACTGTACCCACATCCATCACTTCCTCAAATGTTCATTCCACACACCAATCACAAGAAATTGCCCCTCATGTCTTTTAAATCTTCCTCCCGTCAACTTTAAAATATGGCCTCTAGTTTTGAAATCTCCACCCAACTGAAAGACAGCCACCATTCATCTTATCTATATCCTTCATGACCTTATAAACCTCTCCAGTCAGCCCTTAACTTCCCGTGCTGCAGTGAGGAAAAAAAGTGTGCAGCAGCCTATCCATCCTCTCCTCAATCCTCCAGTCCCGGCAACATCCTGGTAAATCTCTTCCGAATCCTCTCCAGTCTAATAGTATCCCTTTCCTATAACAGGGAGACCAGAATTGGACACTGTACTCCAGAAGAGGCCTTACCAACGTTCTATACAAACTTAACATGTCCCTACTCCTGCACTGAAAGGTCTGAGCAATGAAAGAAAGCATGCTAAACACCTTAACCACCTAGTTACATGTATTCTTGAATGCATCTCAACATTCAAGACCAAGATGTAGCAACCAACTTCCCATGAGATTACAACACAACAAAAACAGTGCAGAGAGGCTCGTTAGCCTAATATGCCTCTGCCAGCTCTTTAATTCAACTATCAATTAATCTCACACCCTTATTGAATTCACTTTCACCAAGTTCACTGAAATTAATGTTATCTCAAGTCAGCTCTGATTATTTTGCCAATCACCTTAGATCAGGGTCATTTGGTTACCAAACGTACAACCATCAAGAACAGTTTCCCTTATTTACTCTGAACAGAACCAGTTTGAACACGTCTATCAAATCTTCTCAATATGCTGTGCTTTGAAAAACCCAACTTTGTCAGCTTCCCCCATTACTTTCATTCCTGACACCAATATGATGAATGTATTCTACACCGTCCAAGATCTCAACATTGCATGAATATACTGCCCATTAACTAATATTAGTTCAATTGGCCAATGAGAACTTATGAAGTTTCATCATTATTTCCTTACTTTGTATTCAAGCTTCAAAAAAAAAAAGCAGCATGATCTTTACTGTCTTCTCAGCTCAGCTTGTGCACATTGAGTTCAAGTCTCTGGTCTTGCATCCCCTTTTAAAATTGCATCTGCCACATGTCTGCCTGTATCCTGAAAATGTGTCACTACCCTCATGACTTAGCACTTTTCCAAATTTCATAACATCTATAAACTATTATGCACCATCCTTAATATGAACCCCTAGGAAACAACTTCTTACCAGTCCAGAAAAACCACATCACCATTCTGTAGCTAATTCTAATATTTATCCATACACCCATGGACAGTAATTTGAGCTTTTAAATTTTAGTAAGAAAGCTACTTTGTTGTACTTTGACAAACATCTTCTGGGGCCCATAAAATTAACTGCATCATCCCTATCCACCTGCTTTATTACATCAAAAATTTGATCTAGTCAGCCTTTAAGGTAATAGCACAGTAGAACTTTGTGAGAATTGTCTCTTTTTTAATATAAGGAGCAATCTCCATTGTAATGCAGTGACCAGAGTGGAGGAAATAGATGATAAAAGGATTTCTGCAAAAAATTATTCAGAGTAGTAAGATTACCTTGAAGGTGCCAGCTGCTGCAAAAGCTAAAGTAAAAGCCACAGCCAAGTGAAACCGTAAACGTTTGGCCAACAGGCCTCGCATTACAGGCTTGGCAACCACAGCAGATGACATGGTTTATCTGGTGGGGAAAAATAGGTGGTCATTATGAACACGTTTAATATAACCTTTTCACTTAACATTAGAAGGAAATAATGTATTGATGCATTTAATAAATGCATCAAATTAAACTATGTGCAGTTACTACCTGAAATCAGACCAAACACATTCTCTCATTACTGAAAAGACTTTACTCACCATATCACAAGGGATCCACTCCCCCTTGCAGAACCTCAGGGACCCTCATCAACATTCTGACAAAACTAAAGGATCAGAGAACTACTGACCCCCAAGCTCCATTTGATTCAGCGAGATACCATAGCTGAACATGTTCCTTTGGTGCATTTGCCACACTAACATGTTAACCAGCCAACTAAGCAACCCATAACACCATACATTTGTCTTCAAATGCTTTCAGCTCAATTCTCATTTCTTAGCTTCAAGTCCCTGTAATTTACCTTTTCCACTAGGACTCATTTTCAATTCAGTTCATGTGGAGCTCAGAGGTCTGGGTCAAAGAAAACAAGAAACAGCCCATCATATATCCCACCAATTAATTTTTAAAAATATCAGCATATTAAATGAATCAAAATGTTTAAGAGATCCAATTTCAACAGTTAGTTCCTTCCTCTGTCCATACTGTAGTCAGTATTCCTTGAAATGAAAGCATTCACCCACAAACCATTCCTTCAGCTGCCTGTTTCACCATTTTAACTTGTTCATTTTGTGTGACAAAGTTCCACTACCTACTCCTAGTTCCTATATCATCCACTATGACTTGCCTACTCATTCCATGTTGTTGGTCCAACAGACCACAGCAATTGAATCCTCCCCCTCCTTCTACCTAATATTCTTATAAGCCAATTCAGGACCAGTACTCTTAACTTAGAGTCAACAGCCCAGTGCTTGCACTACAGTCTCTATAATATTCCTGCATAGCAACACCTGTGCAAAAAAATCCATATCCTTTAGTTCACCACACAATTACCATTGTTTGCAACATCCCAGGTACTACGTAGACAGCTCTCAATCCAGAGCCCATTCTCAAGCAATGAACTCACTATGACCAACACTATATCCTCCAACTTGGAAGCAGTGAGGACTACAGATGCCAGAAACTACAGTCAATAAATGTGGAGCTGGAAAAGCACCGGTCAGACAGCATCTTGTAGGTCCTGCTGCGCTTTTCCAGCATTACATCCTCCAACATCATTCTAACTCTCCAACCCACACTTTGCACAAGTACCCTTCCCAATTGCACCTCAGCATCACTACCCAAAGAGCTATCTAACCCTCAACAAGGCCATCATCTGTACTAAACAAAGCCACTATCCGCACCCACTACCCTGATATTCCTTCCTTCCCAATCCTCACACCATGAGTTCCCTACCTCACGTTAACACACTTCCCAGGAGTGCTCTACCCAACGAACCACGCCCTGCGTTCCTACACCACATCCCCTCAGAGCTGTCAATGCCCACCCACCGCTCAGGAGCCCCCCTTCTCCTCAGGATTCCTAAACCGAACCCAAACCCCTTCCCTCGCATCTCACTTCCTACTCACAACCCTATACTAACACTCACCTTGTCCCACCACCCGGTACCAAAAGGATCATCTCTCTCCCCCCCCCACCGCCCCCAATATTTTCCTGTCCCAGGGCCCGGTGTGGTTTACGGGGAGCACGGGTCAGAGTTTCCCGTTTCCCGTTGCCTTCCTCTGACCCTGGGAAGCCGCTCCAAGGTGACCGGCCGCATAGGCCGCAGCGCGGGCCCAAGGCGGATCGTGGGCTACACAGACTCAGAGTCCTGTCAACGGCCCTCTCGCCAAGGAGGGGTTTCAGGCTCCATGCCTTAACAAACCTGAGCCACACTCACACTCTCTCTCGTCCCACTGCGGGCTATCCTGCCAGCGGATCCGGGCCACAAGTCAATACGCACGCGCCAAAACGGCACTTCCTCTCCGACTATTTCCGGTCACACGCCATCAAGCGGAGCGTTTCTCCGCCCACCAGCCGTCAACACCTGCCCCGCCCTTCTGCAACGTCATTGGCCCTGACCCATTAGGAATGTTGTTGCTGCCGCGGCTCAGCTTAGTTGTTGTTGATGTGCGCACGTAAAATCTTCCGCTTCATTTAAGTGTCGTGCTGTAAGTTCCTTGACAAAGCTGCCCTCTTAACACTTTTGTGTAATGGTGATAATGGGAACTGCAGATGCTGGAGAATACAAGATAATAAAATGTGAGGCTGCATGAACACAGCAGGCCCAGCAGCATCTCAGGAGCACAAAAGCTGACGTTTCGGGCATAGACCCTTCATCAGAGAGAGGCATTGTGTAATGGTTGCCGCATTTGTGTCTTGGCTGTCCCTCTGATGGAACACCCACATTCTTCCTTTTTAAAATAAACCAGTTTTCTTTTGAAGGCCTCAAATGAAGCAACCTCCACCACTTTGTGAGGAAATCCATCCCAGATTCTAACCATTTGCTGCTTGAAATAGTTCTTACTGCTTCTGTTGCCAGTTATCCTCAATCTTTTTCCTCTGGTCCTTCTACCAATGGCATTTTTGTCCAGTAAGCTTATGATTTGAACAATCTCTACTAATTATCCCAATCTTCTCAAGGAGCTATGCACATGCACCCATAAGTCTTTTTGTTCAACAGCGGAGGCTCCCCAGGGCTCTACCTTTAATTGTGCAAGACCTGTCCTGGTATAGCTTACTAAAATGCAACACCCCACATTTACCTAAATTAAATGCTATTTGCCACTCTTCAGCCGTCTGATCAAGGCCCGTTGTAGTCCGAGATAATCTTCAGTGTCCAATCCACCAGCTATTTTTGGTGTCATCTGCAACTTACTAACCATATCTCCTATGTTCATTTCCAATTTGACATTTATATAAATGGTAAAAAGCAGTAGACACAGCACCAATCCTTGTGGCATACCGGTAGTCACAGGCCTCCAGTCTGACAAACAACACTTTACCACTACCCTCTGTCTCCTACCTCCAGCCAACTTTGCATCCAATTGGCCAGCTTCCCTGGCTGCCATGTGATCTAACTGTGTGGAACCTTGTCAAATGCTTTGCTGAAGTTCATATAGATAAAATGTACCACTGCCTTCAACAATTTGTCACCTCTTCAAAAAAACTCAGTCAAGGTATTAATTCATGTTTTTGTGCACAAAAAGCCAGGTTGACCATCCCTCATCAGTTCTTACCTTTCCAAATGCAGAGACCCCGCTAACAATTTACCCACCACAGATGCAAGGCTCATCAATCCACAGTTTCCTGGCTTTTCCTTGCAACCTTTCTTAAATAATGGCACCACATTAGTCGATCTCCAGTCTTGTGGCACCTCATCCACGGCTGTTGATTACACATATATCTCAGCAAGAGGCCCACCAATCACTGCCCTAGCTTTCCATAAAGTTCTGTGATTCACCTAATCAGGTCCCGAGGATTTATCTATCTTAATGCATTTTAAGACTGCCCGTACCTCCTCTTCTGTAATACGATCTCTTTTTCAAGACATCACTATTGATTTTCCAAGATTCCTACCTTCCATATCCTTCTCCACAGTAAATACAGACATGAAATATTTGTTTAGTATCACACCCATCTCCTGTGCTATTCTTTACTTAGTTACACTTTTGCCATTGATGTATTCATAGAATCTCTTTGATCCTCCTTAACTGTATTTGCCAAAGGTATCTCATGACCCTTTCTACCCTCGTAATATCTATTTTAAGTATACACCTATTGCCCTCATACTCTTCTATGGATTCACTTTATCCCAGTTGTCAAACAAAAATCCAGGCCTGCTGGTTCAGAGGCATGACACTACCACTGTGCCATAAGAATTCTTATTCAGTTCTACCGTTGTCTCTTAGTTGCCTCTTAAGCTTACTGTCATGGCTGAGTTCCAACTTGCCAGAAAAGAGCAGCACCAGTCATGATAAACTTTCACTGAGAAGATCCAGATAGAAATTTTTCTGCTAAATATTTTGCAACTCCTGAAATTATCCACTGCCTTCATAAGATCTGTCTCCCACCATGTCTCAACTCCATCTTTGTAGCTTCACCAGATTGACACCTCACTTTGAAGTATGCCTGATGCTGCCCCTGGCCCTCTTCATTGAACTAGGCTTGACAGTAATGGTTGAGTCAGGTGTATGCCAAGCCATGAGGTGTAGTTTACGTCAGAGTATAATTCTGCTGCTGCTGATGGCCCATGACTGCTACCATCTAGAAGGTCAAGGGCAGCAGGTACATGCCTAATACAAGTACACCAGGTGCAAGATCCCTTCCAAGACACTCACCACCCTGCCTTGGAAATATATCGCTCTTTTTTTATTGGGCCAAAATCTTGGAATTCCCTCCCTAATAGCATTGTGGTTTTACCTACAGCAAATGGACTGCAGTTGTTTAAGAAGGCAGCTCACCACCAATTTCTTTAAGGCAGCTAGGGACAGGCAATTAATGCTGGCCCAAGTGGTGAATAAAATAAATAGTTGTTGAGGAAGCATCATTATCTCACAGTTAGAAAATGAAATTATCAACCAAAATTATTTTTCAGAAGATGAACAAGTGACGAATCACATAATTATAAATACCTGCACAAATGAAGAAAAGCATAAAAATGGCTATATCAAATGTGCAGCATTTGTAGAAGAGCTTAACATACTGTATTCATTTCCTGCGTATCTTCCCATCATTGATGAAATTGATTAAGGATTGGGCTGTCTGTTAAGATTACAGAGATTAAACAGTTCTTTAAATACGTCTGAAACAGTTATCAGGGTTTCCTGTATTTTGAATAACTGTTCAGAACTGTTAGCTGCTGTCATGTATCTATTGGTAACTCAAGGTTACTTCATTTGAATTATGTTGTTTTCTTTAGCACTAAAAGTGAGTGAATTGACTGTAATACACGATGTTGAGAAACTGAGGTCTGAGGTTCTTGAACAGAAAATTTCCATTGCCCCATACACCCAATTGTGGAGCAGATTTGGCAGATTCAAATTTGAGGTTGGAAATATGTCGGTGAGACAGAATGCCAGCTCCTTGACACTCCACCACCCCTGTTACAGGAATTGGCTGCATTAAGAGGATTTGTTATTTTTGAGCCATATAAACATCTGCTTTTCCTCACTCATGCTTTGGAAGCACTGGGCTTTTCAGCACTGCTATACCACTCAAGGTAGTGGGGAGGAGTCTTTAAAACAGACAGGGCTGCCACGCTCAGTGCAACTGATCACTCCACAGTGTCTTCTGTCACTTACTGAATTTTCTGATGAATGTGCCAGCAAATGCTGATTTTTTTGTAATGTAAGAACACAGAGAGCATAAGGCATAGAATAATAGAGCTGTACAGCATGCAAACAGACCCTACGGCCCTACTTGTCCATGCTGACCAAATATTCTAAAAAAATCTAGTCGCATTTGCCAGCATTTGGCCCATATTCCTCTAAACTATTCCTATTCATATACACATGCAGATGCCTTTTAAATGTTGTTGTTGTACCAGCCTCCACCACATCCTCTAGCAGCACCCTCTGCATGAAAAAGTTGCCTGTTTGGTTCCTTTTAAATCTTTCCCCTCTCACCTTAAATCTTTGCACTCTAGTTTTGATCTCCCACACCCCAGGGAAAAGACCTTGTCTATTCACCCTATCTATGCCCTTTATGATTTTATAAACCACTGGTGACCACTGACGCTCCAGGGAAAATAACCCCTGACTGTTCAACCTCTCCCTATAGCTCAAACCCTACAACCCTGGCAAAATCCTTGTAATTCTTTTCTGAACCCTTTCAAGTCTCACAATATCCTTCCTATAAGAGGATACCAAAAGTGGCCTAACAAATGTCATGTAGCCGCAATATGACCTCCCAGATCCTATACCCAATGCACTGACCAGTAAACGCAAGCATACCAAACACATCCTTCACTATTCAGTCGATCTCAGACTCCACTTGCAAATAACTATAAATGTGCTCTCCAATGTCTCTGTTCAGCAACATTCCCAAGGATCTTACCATTAAGTGTGTAAATCCTGCCCTGATTTGCCTTTCCAAAATGCAGCACTTCACATTTATCTAAATTAAACTCCATCCACCACTCCTCGGCCGACTGCCCCATCTGATCAAGATCACATTATACTCTAAGGAAACCTTCTTCGCTGTCCACACCACACTCTACTTTGATGTTATCTGCAAACTTACTAACCATACCTCATATGTTCACATCCAAATCATTTATATTAATGATGAAAAGCAATGGACCCAGCACCAATCCTGTGGGACACTACTAGTCACAGGTCTCCAGTCTGAAGAGTAACCCTCCACCACTACCCCCTGTCTTGTACCTTCGAGTGAGTTTTGGATCCAAATGGCTAGTTCTCACTGTATTCCATGTGACCTAATCTTGCTAACCAGTCTACCATGAGGAAACTTGTCAAACACCTTACTGAAGTCCATAGAGATCATGTCCACTGCTCTACTGTCATCAATCCTCTGCAAAACTTCTTGAAAAAACTCAGTGAGACATGACTTCCTGCACCCACAGTGATGTTGACTATCCCTAATCAGTCCTTGCCTTTCCAAATGCATGTAAATGCTGACCGTCAAGATTCCCTCCAACAACATGCCCACCACTGATGTCAGTCTTACCAGTCTGTACTTCCCTGCCCTTTACTTGAATACTATGTTAGCCAACCTCCAGTCTTACAGCACCACACGTGCGGTTATTGATGATACCAATATCTCAGCAAGGGGCTCAGCAACCACTTCTCTCACTTTCCACAGGGTTCTTTATGTGTTTTACGACATTCAACACTTCCTCTGTTGTAATATGGACAGTTTTCAAGACGTTGCTCTTTATTTCCCCATGTTGTCTATCTTACATGATCTTCATAGTAAACACTGTTGCAAAATATTTGTTTAGTATCCCCTCATCTTCCGTAGTTACGCACATAGGTGGTCTTGCTGCTCTTTAAAGGGCCTGATTCTCTCCCTAGTTACTCTTTTCTGTTTAATGTATTTATAAAACCCCATCTGCCCTCCTGATTTCCATCTTAAGTGTACTCATATTGCCTTTGTACTCTTCTTCCTTCTTTATCTTGACGAAAACCTCTAGTTTTTCTCTAGTTACCTAGCATTCCTTACACCTACCACTTGAACTCTGTGGGAAGCTAGGGGAATGATTTGCTGGGCCCCTTGCTGAGGGACAGGATTTACATCTATTTGGAAAGGCAAGGATTGATTGGGGATGGTCAACATGGCTTTGTGAGTGGGAAATTGTGTCTCACTAACTTGATTGAATGTTTTTGAAGAAGAAATGAAAAGCATTAATTAGGGCAGAGTGGACGTAATCTATATGGACTTCAGTATGGCTTTTAACAAGATTCCTTATGGTCGACTGATTAGTAAGGTTAGTCATTTGGATGTATAACTGGCTCAAAGGTAGAAGACAAAGGGTGGTGGAAGAGGGCTGATTTTCAGACTAGAGGCCTGTGACTAGCAGTGTGCCACAAGGATCAATGCTGGGTCCACTGCTTTTCATCATTTATATAAGTGATTTGGATGTGAATATATGAGATACAGTTATTTAGTTTGCAGATGACACCAAAATTGGAGGTGTAGTAGACAGCAAAGAAACTAACCTCAGAGCACAACAGGATCTTGACCATATGGGCCGTGGAATAGCAGATGGAGTTTAACTTAAATAAATGTGAGGTGCTGCATCTTGGAAAGGCAAATCAGAGCAGGACTTAATTAGACTTAATGATAAGGTCGTGGGGAGGATTGCTGAACAAAGAGACCTTGGAGTGCAGGCTCTTAGTTCCTTAAAAGTGGAGTCACAGTTAGATAGGATAGTGAAGAATGCATTTGGTATGCTCGCCTGCGATGAGTATAGGATTTGGGAGGTCATGTTGCAGCTGTACAGGACATTGGTTAGACCACTATTGGAATACTGCATGTAATTATAGTCTCCCTGCTGCAGAAAGGATGTTGCAAAACTTGAAACAGTTCAGAAAAGATTTACAAGGATGTTGCCAGCGTTGTAGTGGTTGAGCTGTAGGGAGGGGCTGAATAGGCTGGGGTTATTTTCCCTGGAACATTGGAGGCTGTGGGGGTGACCCTTTGATGTTTTTAAAATCATGTGGGGCATGGGTAGGGTAAATAGATGAGGTCTTTTCCACAGGGGGGACAATTCAAAACTAGAGGGCATAGGTTGAAGCTGAGGGGGGAAAGATTTAAGAGGGACCCAAGGGGCAGCTTGTTCATGCAGAGAGTGATGCGTGTATGGAATGAGCTGACAGAGGAAGTGGTGGAGATTGGTACAATTACAGTATTTAAAAGGCATTTGGATGGGTATGTGAATAGGAAGTGTTTAGAGAGATATGGGCCAAATGCTTGCAATTGGGAGTAGATTTATTTTGGATATTTGGTTGGCATGGACAAGTTGGCATGCAGGGTGTGTTCCCATGCTGTACAGCTCTATGACTCTATTTACAAGGGAGATGGTGGCATGGTAGCAGTGCCACTTGATAGTAATCAATAAAATCCAGGATTATGGGGACATGCATTTGAATCCCACACAGCAACTGCCAGTTTTTAAAAACTTGTAATGTAAAGCTAGTCTCAGTATAACCAGGATACCAGGATAACTGTCATTGATTGTTGTTCACTAATGCCCTTTGAAGAAGGATTTTTGCCATTGTAACCTGGTCTGGACCCAGTCCTACGATGATATGGTTGACTCTTAGTTGCCCTCTGAAATGTTCATTTCAAGGACAGTTAAGGGTAAGAAACCAATGATGGTCTTGCTTGTACTGGCCGCATTCCATGGAAAATAAAAGTAAATAAAAATGTTACTCATTGTGGCTTGTCCACAGTGTTTGTAGAAAGAAATTAGGAACCCTTCATCAATGTCTGACTTTATCTACACTGCAGAGTAATAACTTGTTTCTGTTTATGCAAATTGGATAGAACAAATTATACAGCCACAGTCCTGAGTGTGTGGAAATTAAAATGAAAACATTCCTGACTAATGATTTCTAAGAAAAATTGTGAACAATTTTTGTTATGTTGCAGCTTGTGATTGCTGAAGTTGATGCGGTTAACCTAAAGTGTTTTGTGTTCGCAAGTCAAAAAAAAATTTGCAAAAATTTCTTGACATCAGAAAGCTTTCAAAAATTTTTAAAGTCTTCCTGTGTTTTCAAAAGCTTGCTTTTGTAAAATGGGAGATAAAAGCTGTGCAAGTGTCAGAAATGCCAGAGATGTATTTTTAGTGAATTTTGTGGCAACCTTTGTGAATTTCTGGTACATTTAATAGAAGATTATGTTTGGTATTTTCCTTTCTAACATGTGTCAAGTCACAACTTCCAACCTATTCAACAGACGGTGCAACTATTGAGTCCAAAAATGGAAAATCCAAACCCTGATCTATTTGTTTGATCAAAGGATCAACTTAGTTAGATTCTTTGATTAAGAACCAGTATTATTAGCTATCAAGAATGTGTTCTTTAGCAGTAATTTACAAGATTAGTAGACGTGGAGAGCTAAAGAAGGCTTATGGCCCTTTATTGAGTGCAAGGTTCACAGTTGATAAACCAGCTCTGCTCATTGCTATTGAGGCAGGAAATGCACAAACCTGGCCCAGCGTCAGCTATTAATTATGGTTTAAGCAGAGCTCACAGAGTGCTGAGCAGGAGGCTAAGCGGTGTGCAGATTGCAGCTCTTAAAGCAGCCTGCCCCTCTTAAAGGGAAACAGTATGCAGTGAAAAGAAGTTGTTGTGTGCACTGATCAGTTCCTTTGGAAGCTTTATGAATGGAGCACCGTGGAAAAGAGTTTCTCCTAGTTTCACAGGTACTTGAAGTCTTAATGTTGGAAATTAGCAAGAAGAGAAAGTTTCTGCTGGGGTCCAGATGCATAAGGAGAGTGGGCACAAAAACCAGCGAGATTATTGACCATAACCTGGACCTCAGGACAGGGCAGCAAGGCCTCAGAAAGCGCAAAGGCTTCATGCTGGCGGTAATATCAGCAAAAGTGCCTTCACATGATATCTCCGACCAACTGAACCGTCATACTGTTCAAGGCACCACACCCCCATTCTTCAGCCAGCAGTTGCTTCTGGCACTCAGAACATATGCCTCATATCCAAGTCCAATCTCGCTCCCTCTCTCTCAAAAACACACACACACACAAAACACAAATACACATTCCAGTGATGCCAGCATCCACTTCTGTTGCTTTGATTTCGCTCCAAGCAGGTAAATAATACAAAAATACTGTGATACTAATATTGTAACATTATGCCCTCTCTGTAACAGGGCAAAGCAATATATTATAAAGGGGACAAGAACGGAGCAGGTAGAAAAGTACATTTGTGTATCCTGAGCCACACAGAGATGATTCTCAGCATTGTGTGTCTGGTTCTAACAGCTGACATCGTTGGAGAAATTGAAGATGACTTTATACCCTGTTTTCTGCCCATTCTCAATTCCCAACTCTCACTGTCAACCTGGCAACTGACATGGTAAGCAAGCTACTGTTGGTGTGACTATGGACATCTTGCATTCACTTCCTATGCCAAAGAAGTCAAACCAGACTCGAAAAGCTAACTCTGTCACTCTCTCCACAGATGCTGCAAGAACTGCTTCATTTCTCCAGCATTCTCTGTGTTTGCTTCGTTCCTGATCTACATGGACTTCAGTGAGGCATTTGACAAAGTTCCCCATGGTAGACTGGTTAGCAAGGCTAGATCACATGAAATACAGGAAGAAATAGTCATTTGGATACAAAACTGGCTCAAAGATAGTGGTAGTGGAGGGTTGATTTTCAGACTACAGGCCTGTGATCAGTGGTGTGCCACAAGGTTTGGTGCTGGAAACATTGTTTTATGTCAATTATATAAATGATTTGGATGTGAACAAAGGAGGTATGGTTAGTAAATTTGCAGATGACACCAAATTTGGCGGTGTGGTGGACATTGAAGAAAGTTACCTCAGAGTACAACGGGACCTCGATCAGATGGGCCAATGAGCCGAGGAGAGGCAGATGGAGTTTATTTTAAATAAATGTGAGGTGCTGCATTTTGGAGAGGTAAATCAGGGCAGGACATATACACTTAATGGTAAGGTCTTCGGGAGGGTTGCTGAACGAAGAGACCTTGAAGTGTAGGTTCATAGTTCCTTAAAAGTGGAGTCGCAGGTAAATAGGATAGTGAAGAAGGCATTTGGTAAGCTGGCCTTTGTTGATCAGTGAATGAGCATAGGAACTGGTAGGTCATGTTGTGGCTGTACGGAACATTGGCCAGGCTACTTTTGGAATACTGTGTGTAATTCTGGTTTCCCTGCTCATAGTAAGGATGCTCTCAAACTTAAATGGGTTCAGTAAAGGTTTACAAGGATGTTGCCAGCGTTTACGGTTTGAGCTACAGGGAGAGGCTGAATAGTCTGGGGCTGTTTTCCCTGGAGTATTGTAGGCTGTGAGGGTGACCTTATAGAGGTTTATAAACTGGTTCCTTCAGGACAGTTTCGAGAAAATGTACAATTTTGGATCATGGCAGACAGTCTACTCACAGCAACTTCAAATAGACTATTTTAGGGAATAAATCTGTAAATAAAACTATAATGAAGGAAATTCTGAACTGAAGAAGGGTCCAGACCCGAAACATGAGCTTTCCTGCTCTTCTGATGCTGCTTAGCCTGCTGTGTTCATCCAGCTCTACACCTTGTTATCTCAGATTCTCCAGCATCAGCAATTCCTACGATCTATGAAGGAAATTCTACTTTATTTACCTTTGTAAGCTTTTGCGTCTATTATTTGAGGAAATAGAACTTAATGCAGTATTGAATGACATTTCTATACAAAACTAAGCAAAGTTGATCATGTTAATCAGAAAGTAGTGTTGAGGACAAAGTCTTCCCTGAGGTTGATACTGGTGTAGTTTCTATTAGCATTCTGGGATTTGCTCCTCCTGCTGATGGGCTTCTGCTATTTCTGGCAATTATTCTTCCCAGTTTAATCACCAAAAGAGTGAAAAGTAGTAAGTTTATCATAATTTTAAAGTTGAAAATTGCTGATGTCTGCACTACAGGAATCTATTTTAGGACTCCATTGCTCTCACCACCCCCCCAGCCATTTCAAGCACCATCACATTGAAGAATTATTTATACGACAAAATTAAAACATAGGGATAACTGACAGATTTCATGACATTTTTTAATATATTTTTCCAATTACAGTTTTATTCCCCTTCTCCAGAAGATTCTGAGTTTCCTACTCACAATCTCTCATTGAACCTATGCCTTCAGCCATTTTATTGGCAACAACTTCAACTCTTTGTAAATGGAATTAAATAAATTTAAACAAAATACTTAAAGATTTATAAAGTTTGAAGAACAAAGTGCTTAGTTGGAATTGGTAATTCTACAAATTTTCAAAACAAAAATCGATGAATTCCTTTTCACCAATATAACATTCATGCTAAATTCTTGGTTCAAACTATTCATATATACTGTTACATTAACACCTGATCAATGTACTTTGCCTTCTTTCATAAATCTATAAACAACAAATAGCATATCTCTCAAGATGCTTTTTGATTTCATGGTTGAGCAATCTTTGCTTGAATGGACAATGCTTCAGGCCACCATTTGCTGTAGGGAAGTGCAGATTGCACTTAATTTGCAAACAGATACACTTTAGGAGAGCTCATTTGATTAATTTTCAGTGAATGTTTTTCAAGCTGCATTTCTGGAAGTCTGCGTTTCTGGAAGATCAGCCATCTTGTCAGAGAACAGAACCCTTCAAGCAGAAAAATACACAACTGCCTCTACAGAGATGAGTAGAGCTTTTTCCTCACAAAGATCATGAGTTTTTGGACACTCACAAAAGACAGTGTAAGTAGAGTCTTTTAGATTTTTTTTAAGGCTGATTATTGATAAGCAAGAGGGAGAAAGATTATCAGGGATAGCAGGAATTGGGAGTAATCATATCAGCCATTATCTTATTGAATTGTGGAGGTTAAAGGGGCTGGATGGCTTACTGTTCCTAATTCTTATCTTCATACTGTTCAAACTGTGTTTCCTTTTCAGTCAACATTATTAACATAGTTTAAAAAATGATGACTAAACAATTGTTGCTGTAGGAATAATGAAGAGTGCCACTTGTGATGTTCTGCTGACAGCAATCAATTATGAGAAGTTTTAGGAAGTAAAAAATACTTTTTAATCCCAGAGATGTCAGTCTTTTCCTCACAGCTTTCAACTGAGTTTCAGTTTTTTTCATGCCTGGAATTCACCTAATCCGCCTTTGGAATACTTGTCATTGGATTCATCAACTGGCAAGTTATTGCTTTATGTAAAAATTTACTAACTTAAATGGTGGCCTCTGGTCTCCGAATTATTCACCAATAAATGCTTTAATTTCTTCTTCATTATCTAAATTAAAAGTCAGTTAGATCACCTTTGTCTCATGCTTTCCAAAGTAATCAAGTCCAAATTATTAAATCTACCTCCTAACTTACGTATCCAGCATTATTTTCTTTGCTTATGTTGTTGCCTGGCCACTCTGAAGGGTAATATTTTAGAGTGAGGAAACCAGAGTTACATTATGCTCAAGTTGGGGATGACTAACTTTTCATTACTCCTATCCTGAAGACACTGACATCTTAACTCAGGTATGCCTCTACGATCACTAAGTATTTCTGCCAAATTGCAGCCATTTAACATTATAAAGTGTTAAGGATGGAATAATGTCACTGAAACAAGCAACAAAAGAAGCCACAAATATATTACATAGAATAACATATTGCTATATTTCCTTACTACATGTATTTTTACATTGATACATTGCAAAATTTGTTACAGTTACAATATTTGAAGCACAGGTTAGATTAGATCAATTATGTTTTTACAATGTTAGGGAGAGAGCACTTACTTTTCAATAACTTCAAATAAGAAGTATTGCCAGGTCAGATATTTTAGTTATATATAAAGTAGCCTCTACTTGCCTTAATGAAGTTCAATATTGACACCATGAAAGCATCACAAACAATGTCAAAGTTACATTTTTCCAATTCCCATGTGAATACTCCATATGAGATTTACAATTTAGTGCATTCTTACCGTATAACCAGAAGTTCTGTACTGTGGACAGTATTCACTGCAAAATGAAATCAGTCAAACTTTAATAGCGGGCTGAGAAGACTTCCATTCAGCTATCTGGTATGGATTGAAATCTAGGTCCCAGAGGTAAAAGCAGTGACACCTTCAGCAAATTCATTAAATCAGAGACTATTCCTTCGTCTTTCTGTGAAAGCATGACAAAGATATGAGGTGGCAACGTTTGCATCAGTTCTGAAAGATAGATGTTTTCTATCAAGCACTGGAAGGCACCACAATATCATCTTCTTGCCATTGGTTCTTTTTCAATCTCAATGTGGATAATGAGACAAAAAAAAGTTAAATAAGATGCCACACTCACTATGAAACTGGCCTCAAAGAAAAAACAGGTTAGACAGTCAGATGTAATCATATTTCCAATCCATACTCCCTTGGGTACACTCTCCAATAACAGCAGAGCTTCTAGATGATGGTGTTATGCATTTTATTAACTTTGATGAAAAATAAAATCAAACAGAGTGTATAATGGCAGGTATTCCGACAATTTTCATTTGACACATCCTTGTCAAACTTGAAAGTTGACAGGAAGAAGCTTTCATAGCCTGGAGAAGCCGTAAATGAAGGTCTACTACCAGTATTCAGTGCAGATTGGTTTGAGGCAATAGAAAATCTTGAGGTACCCTGTCAACAGCTCTTTTGATGCAAACATAAGAACAACACATTACATGCAGCTGCTTCAGCTATAACCATGCAAAGGACTGATTCCCACTCTTTGTTCAGTAATGTTTGTTAAAATATAAAGACTGAGTGGTGACATTATAGAAGTTTATAAAACTGAGGGGTGTGGATAGGGTGAATAGCCAAGATCTGTTTCCTAGGGTGTGAGAACCCAGAACTAGAGGGCATAGGGTTAAGATGACAGGGGAAAGAATTTAAAAGGACCTAAGGGGTAACTTTTCACACAGAGGGTGGTGCAGGTATGGAACAAGCTGCCAGAGGAAGTGGTATAGGCAGGTACATTTACAGCATTTAAAAAGGCATCTAGATAGGTATATGAATAGAAAGGGTTTAGAGGCAAATGGGACTAGATTTATTTAGGATATCTGGTCTGAATGCTCAAGTTGGACTGATGGGCCTGTTTCTGTGCTGTACATCTCTATGACTCAATACTCACTACATTTCAGCAGTTGGTGAAACTATCAATGCCATTGGGACATCTGAAAAGGCTCTGCAGGGCAGAGGCAGGAATGAGCTATCCCTCAGCTGGAGTCTCATGAGCCAGGGGAAATATTCATAGAATAAAATGTTAGCAAAACATGATGGGGTACAGAAAAGATTTGAACGGATGTTGCCAGAGTTAGAGGGTTTGAACTATAGGGAGAGGCTGAATAGACTGGGACTATTTCCCATGGAGTTCCATGAGAAGCTGAGGAGTGACTTTACAGAGTTTTATAAAATCACAAGAGGTATTGATAGGGTGAACAGTCAAGGTCTTTTTTTTAACTGGGTAGAGGGGTCCAAAACTAGAGGTCATAGGTTTAAGGTGAGAGGGGAAAGAAAAAACAGGGAATCGTGAAATCCTTGTAGTGTGGAAGCACGCCATTTGGCGCATCAGCTCCACACCAACTCTCTGAAGAGCATCCTACTCAGACCCACCCTATAATCCCACAGTCCGCATGGCTAATCCATCTAGTCTGCACATCCCTTGACGCTATGGGCAATTTTTCATGGCCTATCCACCCTAACATGCCAGCCTTTGTATGGTAGAAGGAAACTGGAGCACCCAGAGGAAACCCACACAGACACAGACAGTCACCCTCAGCTGGAATCAAGCCCAGGTCCCTGGCACTGTGAGGCAGCAGTGCTACCCATTGTGCCACCCCTGATCTAAAGAACAACTTTTCCACATGGAGGCTGGGGCATGTACGGAATCAGCTACCAGAGGAGGTCGTGAAGGCTGATACAATTACAACATTTAAAAGGCACCTGGATGGGTACATGAATTATTTACTCAGCCTGGAATCTGTTATCAATGACTCTTTCGGGAGCATGTCTGCCTTTTCTTACCATAGGCCTAGACACTTCCTATTCATCTGCAACTTCCTGGTCTACATCCAGCACTGTCTGCTTCCTCATGAAGGGCACAAAATGCTGAACATTCTTCAATGGGACATATTGCAGTGCACCACCTCAACAGTCTAAAGATCCAAATCTAATTTTGAAAATACCAGTTATCTGTTCAGTGATCACCCATGTGGAGGTACATGCAACATCATAAGGTACCTCAGCAGCACTCTGCAGATTTGTAACTGGTATTACCATTAAAACCTTCTGGGAATAGCCTTTGTCTCCCAGCAGTCAGTCCTGTAAGAGATATGTGGCATTAAATACTTAAACCACATGTGAGTGCTAACTGGGTATTACACACAAACTTAGAGATTTTGTCAATTTTGGTCACCTATCAACTGCACATTAATGGAATATAAACCTTTAATGTTGGTAGACAATTGGGTGACACTTGGGTGCTCTAAAGCAACATTTTCTTAGTCATTCTCAGAATGTGCTTGTTGTTTGCTAGGCCAGCATTTATTACCCACTCCTTATTGCCCTTGAGAAGGTAGTAGTGAGCTGCCCTTCTTGGACTTCTGCAGGCCATGTGTGTAGGGATGGAGTTCCAGGACTTTGACCTAGTGACAGTGAAGGAATGACAATATTGTTCCAAGTTAGGATGATATGTGGTTTGGAAAGGAACTTGTAAGTGGTTGTGTTGCTATGGTTGCAGTCACCTTACGCCTGTCGGTGGTAAGGGTTTCAGGTTGTTGAAGGAGAGTTGGTGAGTTAATACCTTGCATCATGTAGATGTGAAATACTGCTGCCAATGTGCATCAGTGGTGTAAGGAATGAATGTTGAAATTGGTGGATGGGATGTCAGTCATGTTGACTACATCGTCCAGGATGGTGTCGAGGTCCCTAATTGTTGTTGTGCATGATCTATCACCCTTGTCTGTGAGGGAATCCAGATATACCAGCAAATCTCACTGCCTGGCTCTCTGTATTCAAGGGGATTATCACAAATTATTGGAAAATTCAGAATAAGGCATCTGTGACATCTCATACACACTTGTGAGTCGCTGACTGGAAGATACCTCAGAGATCCTCAGCCAAACCGTGAAACAAGCCACAGGTAAGTTCAGGGCCATAGTGAACTTCAAGACATGGATTGTCCCGTAGACTTTGCAGTGCCAATTCTCATTCAATATCTGGTATATAGGGGATGCCACCTCATGGGACATCCAAAGGGCCCTCCAGAATTCCCTCCTGGTCAGGTGAAATGCCTTCTCTATATTCAGTTTCAAACCAATGTTCATCATTGCTGTGGTGCCTAGTTTCTTGGATCTTTCCTATCAGCAAGTTAGTATACTGCCCATATCTACTGTAACTGGTCCTGTATCCTTCTGTTCTAGATCTTCCTTAACTCCACCATGGCTAGGAGAAGAACAGGTTTTTCTGTATGATCAGAATCAGGTGATCTACAAATGCAGAGTATTGATCTGTCTAGTCAGCATATTTTTTTGACAGTTTCCCTCAAAATCTCTTGTTAAACCTCTGCTCATCCCTGGACCTAACATCTGTCCTCCTCTTGCCTTGCCATCATAGACCTATGCATTGAGGAGATGTCACGAATACGAGCTGAGCCCCTCAAGGTTTTCAACTCACCCCTTCCTCAATGTCCTCATCCATTCCACCAAGAAATGGCAGTCAATCCAAAGCATTGTGTGTTTCCAGACACCACATGGAATGTGGTTCCAATAGGCCCGGAGAGATGCTCATTTATCAGAGAGTTTTTATTTATTCATCCACGCACATGCTACTTATACGCAGTCAGAAAACAGGATGCATGTATTTATCAATATGGGAGAACTAAATTAGGAAGGCGCTCTTAATTCTAACAAGCTGGTATTTCAGTGAGATGCAAATACACACATACATTTCACAAGACCGACAGTCAACCCACCTTTTAAGGTCGGGGGACTCACTTGCATGGTTTTTCCATGGTCAGGATTCTGAAATTGGCCTCCTCTCCAGTTAAATTCCCTGGCAATCTTTCCGCCTTCTCTTGGACTGCATGTTTCTATCCAGTATTTCAGGTTGATGACCCTTCATCTGATGCTCCATGTCTTGCCAGCTAAGCCCATTCTCGCCATGCACTGAAGAGCATTACCAGCAGCCCTTGAGGTGTCATTTATTTTTAAGCTTGAATTCTCATGGGGCAGCAAACTGGACTCCTATCAAGTGCACAGGAAAATGGGGCAACTACTGGCCTGGGTGAGCCTCAACATTATTTCCAAACTGGAAGCCAGTAATCTCTCATTATACCATGAATGCAATTTAAACCAGTTCAGGTCACTCAGCAGGAATTGGTGCTCTGCCAACTTAAATAAAATCTCTGCTTTTATATCAGGACAGGAGAGGCATGATACAGGTCCTAATATCAGACACAAAATGGAGAGAAAAATAAACAGAATTTGCTGGAAAAGCTCAGCAGGTCTGGCATCAGTGATGGGAAATCAGGGTTAACGTTTCAGGTCCAGTGCCCCTTAGAACTGATGGTAGCCAGGAGAGTGTTGCTTTATATATCTTTTGGTTTTTACAACATGGAGAGAAATGGGCAACTCACTTAAACCTCAAAATCATACTTGTCAGGATTTGGATCTCCATATTCCGTGAGGGCTCCTTCCTGAAACAGGTGGGTGCTATTTTCTGGGCCCAGCATAGATGGCAGTTGAGCTGAGTGTAGCTGAGGATGTAAGTAACACTAAATCATTGTCAAACATCTATTAACATATGCCAGACGGGAGACCCTTAAAGCTCACTCGAGAGTTTTAATTCTATTTAGTGTGGTCGCTGTGTATCTGTTAGTAACTTATAAAGTAAGTGTCACTCATTGGCTACACTGCAGATTCATGTAACCTGACCTGTCCTGAAGTGTTAATTGCTGTGAATATGTACATCTGGGAGGTGAGGTAAAGATTAAACAAATTAATACATTTCCCTGCTGACTAGCAATTAATTCCTCTGCAAAGTCTGAATAGTTCTGTGGGTTTATGTTACAAATTTGCACTTCCAGCTTGGAGCTTTTATAGAATCAAACATTAGAGAAGAGGTTGTTTGGCCCCTTAAGTCTGCACCAATAAAAAAGCTACACCAATATTCTACCCAAGTACCATTTTCCAGCACTTGGCCCATAGCCTAGAATGTAATTACATTTCAAGCAGTAATCCAAGTACTTTTTAAAGATTGTAAGGTTTTCTGCCCTAACTATCCTCCCACGCAGCACATTTCAGATTCCCACCAACCTCTGGGTGAAAAACGTTTCCTTAAATGCACTTCTGCCTTTCACTTTAAAAGTGTGAACTCTGTTGTTGGCCTTTCAACTAAGGGGAACAGCTCCTTTCTATCCATCCAGCCTTACCCCTCATAATCTTACACATCTCAATCAGGTGCTCTATTAGCCTTCTCTGTTCCAAAGAAAATAACCTGGGCTTGTCTCGCCTCCCTTCATAACTGAATTGCTTCATCCCAGGAAACATCCTGGTGAATCTCCTTTGCAATCCTTCCAGTGCTATCAAATCCTTCCATAGTGGGGTGACAAGAACTCTCACAACACCCTAGCTGTGGTCTAACCTAAGTCTGGTTCAGCTCCAATATATCGTCCCTGCTCTTATAATCGATGCCTGAGTGAAACGGCAAGTATCCCATATAGTTTCGTAATTACTCTACTAAACTGTCCTGTCACCTCAGAGATCTGCGGAGATGCATCCATTGTCCCTCTGTTCCTCAGAATTTCCTACTGTCCTGTGAAGACACTGCTTTGTTTGCAAAGAGCATATACCAGGAAATTGCATCTGATTTTCTGTCTGTTTGATAACACTTCTGAGTAATGTGATCCAAAAGCTTACAGTAACACCTACAAATTCCTCTGCAAAGTCTGAATAAATTAATAGGAAGTGAATAGTTCTGTGGGTTTATGTTACAAATGTGCACTTCCAACTTGGAGTTTTTAATAGAATCAAACATTAGAGAAGAGGCTGTTTGGCCCCTTAAGTCTGCACCAATAAAAAAGCTACACCAAAATTCTACCCAAGTACCATTTTCCAGCACTTGGCCCATAGCCAGGTGCAACTCCAAACTTCTTTAGTTTTGATTTTTATGACTGTCTTAAGAATGGATCCTGGTGAGCTTAAGTATGTGCTGGTCATAATTTTCTATTTGATCTGTAGGCAGTATTGACGTCAAGTAAATTGGCTGCCTATCCTATAATTTGCCTTAAATCAATTGTTTGAAACAGAAAAAGCCCATAACTGGCAGGCTATCCACTCCATATCATTACTGCACAGGTGGACAAGTAGAAAGATACCTCCATGATTTTATAAATAAATCAGCACAATGTAGCCCAGTTTGAATTTTTCTGCTGCCAAGGTGACACAGGTTTCATTCACATAATTGACAGGGAAGATATTCCAGTATCTGTCTGTTAACTACTCAACAATGTATCCTGAAATCCTTTTATACATTGTGGTTCAATGTATACCTCCAATCACTTTGAGACAAACTCTTCCATTGTTTTACAAAGTTGTCATCTATTCAGTTTTCTTCAAGGATATAACTTCGACATGTTGTTATCTTTACATTAACTGTATAGATTCCTAATTTCCTTACTAAAATTTAAAGACAAATAGTCATAGCTTTTATTTCATCTCAGCAAATGGTTATAAATACATTTTTCAAAATTGAGTTTGCGATACCCACTGCAGGATAAGTTCAGTTTGGGCTTCAATAAGTTGTGATAAATTACAATTAATTAATTCGTTTTCAAGTTACTTGATGTCATGTTTTGACTGGTTGAAGATTCTGTGAAAAGAAACATTATTACTAATGTTAATGTTAAATTCCCAAGGTGAGAAAATAACCTGTCATAAAGAGCACCAGTACTTTCTGAAATATTTGCACATTTTGAAGATTCATACCTCAAGCAGTACCATCAATCATTGAAATTTTAAAAACATTTTGTGTAGAATTTGAAGATATGTGGCAAAGCTTTCAAATTATCTTGAATAAATGACAGGTGCTGAAGTATGATTTAATATAGTGAGCAATAATGTTTCACCGTTACGTGAGGGTTTGGTATGGACCAATCATGATTTAGAAATAGTTGACATAGAATACAGATCTATTTATTAATGGTCCTAGTGCCCTGTGCTGTCTTGATAATCCCTTTAAGAAGTGCTATTCTTTTCTGCATCTGCTCCTAAGTAATGGAGGCAGTTTAAATGCGACTGGCCACCATCCTCTACCAGGAGTGTAGCTGCTCTGTTTCCTGGGAAGATATCCCAACAGATGGAAAAGTTGACAACAACCTCACAAAGCAGAATCTCACTCTGTCAGTCATCTTACAAGGTTTGTTTGCAATGCTGTTTATTTTCCTTTGTTCACAGGCATAATTTCTTACCTTCAGATTTGCTTTCCCTTGAATTTTAGCAGCTGTGTCATTCTGTCCATCAGCCTTTGCAGGGGTTATCAAGTATTTTAACTACTTGTGCTCTCTAGAATGGCCGTGATGTTTTTGCTCCCTCATGTGTGTATTTCAGTGGCTACATCCTGCCAATCTTTCTTGCAACAACCTTTTAAAGGCTCACTGCATTTAACAAATCCTACCCTCACTGAGTGTTTGTCTACACAATACAAAGTAGGCAGGGATCTTGTTAGTCATAAGTAGGTGGAAATATGCTGGATATTCCTGGCAATTGGTTGAAACAGCTTATGTGGTGTAGATTGCCAATTTGCTTCCTGCTGCTTTGCCTACATATTTACTTCTCAATTCACTTCATTTGGTAATTAAATCTAATAGTGTCAGCAAGTATAAATAAAGGTAGCAGTACGAATATTTCATAATGGAAATGAATATCAGTGCTGTGTATAATGGGTGTCCAATCCAATTTTACACGTTTTATGCCACCGCCTGTAATGAATTTCTAACTACCCCTTTTACAGGCTCACCATGGTCTGGGTGAAGAAATTTCTCTTCATTTGTGTCCTGAATGGCCTATTCCTTATCTTTAGACTGTGACCCCTGGTTCTGGACTCTCCAGTCATTGGGAACATCCTTCCTATGCTTACCTACTCCTGTTAAAATTGTATAGGTTTCTATGAATTGCCTCCTCATTCTTCTGAACTCCAGTGAATATAGCCCTAACCAGTCCAGTCTTTCTTCATATGTCAGTGCTGTGATCCGAGGAATCAGTGTGGCAAACCTTCACTGCACTTCCTCCAGAGCCAAAACAACCCTCCTTGGATAAGACGACCAAAACTGCATACAATACTCCAAGTGTGGGCTCAACAGGGTCCTGAACCATTGCAGTGAGATATCTCAGCTCCTGTACTTATATCTCTCACTATGAAATCCGGCATAGCATTTGCCTTCTTCACCTTTTGCTGCACCTGTAAGCATACTTTCAGCAACCAATGTATAAGAAAATCCATGTTGTTACATTTCATCCTTTCCTAATCCATCATCAATCAAATAATAATCTGCCTTTCCATTTTTGCGACCAAAATGAGTAACCTCACGTTTATCCACAGTATATTCATCTGGCTTGCATTTACCCACACATTCAACCCGTCCAAATCACATTGAGGCATCTCGGTATCCTCCTCACAGTTTGCCTTCCCAAACAGCTTTGTGTCCGCTGCAAGCTTGGAAATATCACATTTAGTTCACTCATCTAAAACATTAATATATGTTGTGAATAGCTGGGGTCCAAGCACTGATACCTGTTGTAGCCCCTTGACAAGGGCTGCCATTTCAGAAAAGGACTTGACTCTTTGTTTCCTGTCTGCCAACCAATTACCTGGAGGTAGAATATTTATTGCTGCAGATTGCACTCTGCGACTATCCACTCCATCAGCCTCAATTTTACTAGCTTCTGTTCTGCTCGATTCCTTGCCATCAGCCTCACGTGCTTTCAAAATCAGTGATTCCTCTCTATTCAGTGCTTCCAGGTATTTGGAAAAAGACCAGGAAAGCTGTTGATGGAAAATAAAACATGAAATAAGGGATCTGATTGACTACAATTAAAAACAGCATTTTCATTTCCCAGAACACAAAATCTATCAATTTTGATTAAATAGTAAATAAACACACATGCTCTTCAAACACACTTATAATCCAGCAATTGATATTTTTAAAAATGGGCTATGCAGAAAATAGTTAACAAGCTGATGGGCCCCTGAATAGATCACATTAAAGGAAGACAATGGACTGTTGGCCATACAGAGAATGGGATTTTCTCTTGAAGAGAACAGACTGAGGGGACAACGTAATAGAAGTCTTTCCAATCAGGATTAGATTTGTTAGAATAAATAAAGAGAACAGTTCCAGTTGTGGGAAGAATAAAACCAGAGACTATTAATATACTTAATTACTAAGAAATCAAATTGGGAATAGGAAAATACAAATATGGAAAACTGTGTAGATGCATTTAAGGCAACATCAAATAAACATGAGGATGAGGGGAATGGAGTGTTATGCTGATAACAGGAATTAAGGAGAAGCTCAAACAGGTGACTTAGAATTTGAGGTCATACTGATAGTATTCATTGTCTTCATTCTTTGAAGCTGACTGCTAATTCTGGAGTTTGTTCATGTGCAGTTCAACATTAAAATCCAAGGGTTGCTATCAGTGAATTTATGCTTCTCCATAAGGCACACTTAAAATCCTGCAGACTACAATCTAAGTTGAAGTATCTGAACTGATGAGAACTGCCTCTTTAGCACTGTTATGTAAATACCCTCAAAAAAGTAACACTGTTTAATGATCTATTAATCGAGTTATTTAAAACCCTGCTAAGTTTATGATTACAGCAGAAAAAAAACTTACACTAACCATGCTGCATGGTTCTGTTACATACTTTCAGCGCTAACAATGCACCCAAAATAACAATTGGCCCCCACCAGAAATATGCATACCTGAAACCACTCTTGTTGCAATAAAAGTACAACAGCTAAGAATCCATATTTTGTGCATTAACGATATGTACGTCACCATAATAAACAAATAAGGCAATAAAAAGATCAAAATAACAGAAAATTCTCTTGGCAATGAAAAGATTTTTTTAAACTTCTCTTTACCTTCTGGCTGTGCCTTGAACCCTGCCAAGAAAATTTAGAGAAAAATGAAGTTATATAATTCAGTAACAAAATTTAATAAAAGTTTGCGTTACATTCCAGGCAATTTCAAACAGCATATTTTGTGGTTTATTAAAGTCAATTTCTATAGCAGACCAAAGCTGTTACAAACTGAAATCTTTGCCTTTCCACCTTCTATGAATGCCTTGCATAGGTCTAATATGTGCCTTTGTTAAGGTATTCAGTGCACCATGCATTGCAAAGGGTGACACCACAATCTCAGACCTTCTTTGAAAAAAAATGGTTACAGTATCTATCCGCACAAAATAATGAATTACTTAGAGATCAAACAATACACAGAAGCAGAGACACACGACTGGATGCAACAAATTAACACTGTGGACCCTGATTTCCACCATCATCCTCTGACAATGTTTGTCTTCTCCCTCTGCTCCAAGCATCAGTTTACACCTTACAAAATGTCATCCTATTGCACGCTACAATCATAAACACCCCCAAAACAAACTGCATCCGCATCCTCTATCCCCATCCACAATATCTCCACCACACTATAACTAAAGCACCCATTCTTGAGTTATACCTGACCGACAGACTGATAGACCTCTCAGACAAGGTGGTTGTCAGGTGAGGAACCCAAATCAAACTTGCCCCACAGTTAAAACTGTAGGGCATTCATTTCTCAACCATAACAACACTCTGAAACCATGCTTCAGAACATGGTAATAGATTTAAAGTTGACTGCAGCATCTACTGCTGGAAAACTAATTTACCAAATGCATTCCTGCAGAATTACACATTGCAACAGTCACAGTTGACTTCAAGGATGGTTAATTAGACTAGGCTCTCCATGGACTTTCCAAAAACTCAAGGCCTGAAGAACAATTTTCACCGAAAGCTCGTTCATTTTTGTTTTGTTGTCCCATGACAAGAATGGAAAATGGATAAGGAAAAATCCATCTTCAATGAAGACCTTCTTTTATAAGAGATATGGCAGAGGAAGGTGGTCATACTAGAGATGAGAGAATCTTCTCTGTGCAGTGGACATGGCAGAAGGAGGTGCACCCAGTCAGAATTTTCTCCTATAATCAGACATTTTGGGAGAAGACTAGAAGGATGTGTTTGAGCCTCAGCAGGACCTTCACTGTAATCTTTCTAATTCTGTACAGCCATCTCATGCCTTTGACAAATGCTGTATTCCTAACCTCATTCAGCAGCAGCTGTCCAATGTCCGTCCATCTTCAAATCATGTTGGCGTAATAGACTACAATTAAATTAAAAAAGCCATTCTGGTTACACTCAAGATACCAGGCATCCATTTGGTTGATGTCCAAGATCAAATGCACATTAAGGAATGTCTTTTCCTAATCATATTTGAGTAATTGTACTCTATCAGATTAACATCTTATCTCAAGCACCAAAGAACAGGACCATAACCACAAATACATTGATTTTACATTTTCACTTTGCCTCTTCCGTCTATCATGGATGGCAAATACTTCTTCCAAATGAAATAGCAACTTCCACTGCTTTCAATTCAGCATACTTTATTTCTGTTTTCAATACAATGTTCTCTATATCAGGGAGACTAACCACAGATTGGGGGATCACTTCATCGAAGTGAAATTGTAAGTTATCATAGACTTGGAGGTTCACAGCCTGTTCTCTCATTAGAGAGAGATGGTGAGTTCAACATGAGGGTTACCATGCCTCAGGTAAGAGGCAAGGGTAAGAAGACTGAGCTTTCATAATGCCCTCAGCTAGTACAGAAGTTTAGCATCTCTGTAGACTCTGCATGCTCAAACCCAAGCGTCTAGTCGAACGCTGCTTTAATTCTCTGCTCCACTTTCAGCCTTATGTCCTCCACTTCCATTGCTCCAGTGAAACCAAACAGAAGCTCCAGGAGCAAAAACAAAGTTGCTGGAAAAAGCCGCGTTTTGGGTCTGGTGACCCAGTGTTCTGAGGAAGGGTCGCCAGGCCCGAAACGTTAACTCTGTTTTTCCCCTCCACAGATGCTGCCAGACCTGCTGAGCTTTTCCAGCAACTTTGTTTTTGTTCTTGTTTTACAGCATCTGCAGTTCTTTTGGTTCGTATTTGGAGGCTGCAGGAGTTTGTCCTCAGCTCTTGAACAAGTGTCTTACAGTCTTCTCTTCTCAAGATCAAGTTCAATGATTTCAGATCATAATATTTGCTCCTGTTTTATTCAAGTTGGAGATATTAGGAATTGTTCTGGTCTAAATGTTTAAATACAACCCTTTTGGGCCCATCATTATTTCTCTACTTGTCTCATTTTCATCCTTCTTTCTTTGTAGTATCATTCCCCTCTGTTATTTAATCATTCCAACTGGCCACCCTGTTGCAAGCCTTTCCTGCTGCTCTTTCTTTTCATTGCTCCTGCATGTGTTTCTTCCCTGACTCTGCTTTTTGTTTTAAAGAGTTTGTTAATCTTGAAATTCTTTCACTTCACAATGAAAGGTCATCTACTCAAAAAGGTGGCCTTGATATTAACCCCTCCATGACAGGCAGCAGTGAGGCAGGGCATGGGTAAGAATTGAAAGTCTAAACATTTGGAACAAATTTTCAACCCACAGCATATGCATCTGTCACCACTTTGTTGTGAAAGAGCCCCATCTTGAGGTGAGGAGGCACCTCATTAACACATTCATATCAGGATCTCACAGGGCAGTCAGGAGCGCAATTTAAATTCAGCCCCATTGGCCTGGCTTACAAAACTTGGGAAACCCAAGAGAGAAATGGAGTTACCAACGCAGAAAGGCACAGAAAGGAATCTTTGTGGATCAGAAGGTATGGGTGTGTTTCCTTTGTCCTCTATAACTTCCGACAGTACTTGACAGCTACACCTGATTTTTGAAACCTGATCTCTCCCTTCCCGAGTGTTCTTGGCTGCGGTATCTTGCTGATGATTATCCCTTACAGCAGTATAACTGTGTCTCAATTTGGCAGGTGTGACGATGCTGTCACTTTAAAAGAGTTACTTAGTCCTGGATTTTTTGAAGAAAGGTTTAAAGGCAGAGATTCCAAAGTGGCTACGGGAGACAACCTAAGTCAACAATCAGAGGAGGCCTTTAGGTTTTTTTTTGAACTGTTGTAACAATGGAAGGGGAGTTGCCAGTTCTCACCGAGCAGGCTTTATTTTTTAGCTGTAGCAATCAGAAGTTGTTTTGGTCCCAGAAGGGTTGGAGCTTCCGTAAAATGATTTCCAGCTGCTACATTCTCTGAGATCTCTCTTGACATTGTTTCCTCCTGGATTGGAGAATTGCCTGTAAGAATCTGCCTCTGAATTTATCTTTTTGCCATGAGTGTATTTATTGGAAACAGTTAATTAGTAATCAGATCTATATCTATTATTGCGTTAAGTCTTCCAATAGTTAAATTATTCTAAATTTCTTTCTTTTAATTGTATTTTAAACGATAGTGTTTAAATAAATTGTTTTGCTTAATGTCCAGTGCCTTGGCCAGTTGTATCACATCTGAAACACACATTTCACATCTATCTTTAAAATAAGAAAAAGTTAGGGTCTAGGTTACCTTCTTAAAATATTTTGAAGGGATCTGCTCTGGTCCATAACAAATTGGGAGTTCTTGTTCGGATATAAATCTTTTACTCCCATTTGAGTTGGTTTAGCAGGGCATGCCTTGTGTTGTAATATCACTTTCAGACACTAAGAATTTTCTAGGGGTGGGAGGAGTGACTTTGAGTGTTTTTGCAGAAAGTGAGCAAGGCAAAGCTGTTGGAATTGGCAGACAAGCTAGAGTTGGAGTTGCCTTTGTCTGTGAGAAATGGGGCGGTGATTATAGCAGTAGCTCTGCATTTATATTTACTGGAAATTTGCCATTGGAATCTTTGGAAAAAGCTAGAATTCAATTGCAACTCAAACATGAAAAGGAACTGAAACAGTTTGAATTATGATTAAAAGCAGAGGAAATAGAAAAGGAAAGAATAGCCCTGGCAGAACAAAAAAGAAAAGGGCGGCCCTTGTAGAAGAAAGGGAGAAAGAGAGATAAGAAAAGCAGAAAGAAAGAGAGTTTGAACTTCAGAAGTTGGCAATTAGACGTGAAAATCAACTTAAAAGAGGCAGTGGTGAAGGTAGAAGGTAGGTATAGTGAGGAGGATAGTGATGATGAGCAAATCCATCATAGCCAAAGGCCTGGTGGGGATCTGTTTAAATTTTCCCAAGTATTTTTAACGTTATTTAAACATTGCTAAATAAATAGAATAGAATATTTTTTATGGTCAATTATACTCTAGTATGGAAGTACAGGAGTACAGTGAAAAGTTTTTTATATTGGCTGCCTTTTAATGGTGCCAGCTTAGGTACAAATCTTGCAGAGTGAAAAAAAGTATTGTTATACAAAAGAGGATTAAAAGGAAAGCATAAACATTGCTTACAGAGTCTGAGAATGAGTTAGGAATGAAGTAGTTATAACATAGTGAAAAGGATTGATAGGTCCAAATAGCACATGGTGCCAGGCCCAAGTCCAGCAAATGTTGCACATTGCTCCAGCTTCCAGTCTGCTCCTCACCAGCACTCAGCAGCAACAAGGTAAGTAACACTGTACCGGGATTCGCTTCACCTTGCTGCTCCGGGATTCCTCACGTGCCACTCTGGGCTCGGGAATCCCCTCACACCACAGCTCTGGGACCAAGCTCACCTTTGCCCCGGGCCTCAGCCCAACCTCTGCTCACTCTGCTGCCATCACTCCGGGTCTCGGTTTGGCCCAAGCTCTTTCTGCTACCGTTCTCCAGGATTCAGTCTGCAACTCCACCCATGCTCACCCTGCTGCTGCTGTGGGATACACTGCATGCGCTCAGCTCCAGCCCAGTCTCCAGTCATGACCTGGATCCCTTGGCTCCTTTCTCCAGGTGGGTGCAGTTAAAACTTTGGAGTGGGGTTGAGGGTAGCAGGAAGAAAAAATACTATAAAGAGGAGAAAAAAAAGAAAGAAAAAGGAACTGGCGAACAAAGGAGCTCCGACTGGAGACACTTACCCTGCCACCATCTTGACAAATGAAAGCTATATAGATTTTGTTGATCCAAACAAAGTTTGTAGGTAGTACTCATGAGATATTTGCCTCACTATCACAGGAAGTATCTGGGGACTATGAAGAACCGTAGAAGACCATCTTAAGTGCGTATGAGCTAGTGTTAGAAGCTGATAGATGATGTTTCAGGAAACTCAGGAGGGAACTTCAGTTTGAAAGATCAAACAAAGTAATTTTGATAGGTGGATAAGGACATTAAAATAGATCAAATATAATTTGCTCTTCGAGAAATGATTATTTTGGAAGAGTTCAAAAATTCACTTCCTGAAGTAGTGAGAACCCATGTGGAAGAGCAGAGAGTTAAAACTGCAAGATTAGCAGCTGAAATGGCTAATGTTTTCTTCCTTATTCATTCACTGGATGAAGGCATTGCTGGCTAGGCAGCATTTATTGTCCATTCCTAATTGCCCAGAGGGCAGTTAAGAGTCAACCACATTGCTGTGGGTCTGGAGTAACATGTAGGCCAGGTAAGGATGGCAGCTTCCTTCCCTAAAGGGCATTAGTGAATCAGATGGGGTTTTTTGACAATTGACAATGGATTCATTGTCATCATCAGACTCTTGACTTCACGCACTTATTGAATTCAAATTCTACCATCTGCAGGATTCAAACCCAGGTCCCCAGAATATTATCTGGGTTTCTGGATTAACAGACCAGCGATAATACTGTTAGTCCATCACCTTCCCTCTATGATTACATTATGAGTTAGCTCATAAATCAAAATGATGATTGTGAGTTAGTTCACAAATCAAAATTTGGCTTCCGACATCAATTTCAATTTGTGAGGGATAGAAATTGGGGTAAAGAGAAATCATCAGGTGGTAAGGTAAGGTAGAACTTATTGACAAAAGTAAAGACAGTTTATCACAGGGTAAAAAAAATCATGACGGGGAAAAAGGAGTAATAAAGCTGAGGAGTTTTCACTGCAATAAAGTTGGCCACATGACATTGCAGTGTTGGTGGTTTAGAGAAAGCACTGTGAAGACAGATGTAGAAAAACAGGGTAAGCCAAAGAATTTTGTAGAATTGATAAAGAAAAGCACAGCGGAGGCTAAAACCTGCACCAGAATGTAGAACCTGGTCAGAGGTTGGTTGAGAAGAAAATGCCAGGTCTTTTTAAACCATTTACTTGGGAGGGCAAGGTTTACTCGCATAGGCCAGGACCACCAGGTAAGAAATTACAATTTTAACAGATATGTAAGCATGTCAACTTTTGATATTGACAGATGAAGAGAAATGTAATTCAAAAGAATTAATTCAAACGTGCTAATTTATGGAATTCCTGGTGAGACAAGATATACTCCATTACGTAAAGTAAGGTTGGAGTGTCTTGTGAAAAAGTCGAGAACTGGTGGTAGGAATACTGGAGCAACTCTCAGCTCCAGGAATACAAATAATCCTTGGTAATGACATCGCTGGTTCTTAGGTAGGAGTGCTATCTACTGTAGTTGAAAAACCAGCAGAAAATGAGGCAACTGAGCTAATCCAGGAAGTATATTCTAGGACTTTTTCTCAATGTGTGGTATCAAGGCCACAAAGCCACAGGTTGAAACGGGAGGAGAAATCAAAGAATAAAGATAAGGAAGTTGAAGTAGAATTATCAAAGACCATGTTTGATCAAATGGTTGAGAAAAATCAAGAACAGGTGGAAGACAAAGTGGATATTTTAAATTCAGAGAAGTTAACTGAGTTACAACAGAAAGATGAAAATATGAAGCAATTGTATTAAAAAGCATACATGGAAGAGGAATCTGAGTGTATTCTGGGATCTTACTATCTTAAAAATGAAGTCATGATGAGGAAATGGAGATCATCACATATTCAGGCTGATGAGAAATGGGTAGAAGTTCATCAAGTTGTATTGCCAGTGGGTCATAGAAAGGTGTTGTTGTGGGTAGCACAGGAATTACTGTAGAGTCATAAAATCATACAGTATGGAAACAGACCCTGCCAACCATAATCCCAAACTAAACTAGTCCCACCTTACCTGTGCTTGATCCATATCCCTCCAAACATTTCTTATTCATGCACTTATCTAAATGTCTTTTAGACATGTACCCAACATCCACCATACATGAACCACTGTGTAAAAAATTGTTCATGTCTTTTTAAAATCATCCTACTGTCACCATAAAAAATTGCCTCCTAGTCTTGAAATCCCACACCCTCAGGAAAAGACACCTGCCATTTGTGTGCAGGCTAGACCAGATGAAAATTGCACATTGGTGGGTTTTTACAGCAATCAACAAGCTGACAATGTTATTATTAGGCCAGCTTTCAATTTCAGAATTTCATTGAATTCAAATTTTCAGTGCCTGCCCTAGTGGGATTCGAATCCATGTCCCCAAAACAAAGGCCTGAACCAGTGATATTACCACAATATCACCACCTGCCAGCATTCCAGGAATTCCAAGACATAGCAATCCACATAGCCTGCTTCACATGGGGCAATAAATTCCTCTGATACAAAGCTGGCCTCATGCAGCACAGAATGAGGTGATTCAACCAACTGTGCCCTGTGAAAAAACTTTCCAAACAGTCCAGCTGCCCATAATCCTGCAAGCTAATCTATTTCTTCAATTTCCTTTTGAAAATTGCTGTTCAAAATGCCTTTTCAGGCAGTGCACTCCAGTAGGAGTTTATTCAGAGGTAAGAAAAAGTCAAGCCAAAAGAACAAAAACTATTTTACTAGCCTGATCTTCATAAGGATTTAGCTGAATTTTGCCAGACAGGTCATACATATCAGGCCATTGGAATACCTCAGGCAGTGATAAAACCAGCACCTTTAACACCCATTCTTGTATTTGAGGAATCTGTTACAAGGGTCTTAATTGATTGTGTAGGACTCCTACCTAAAACAAAAAGTGGGAATCAGTATTTGTTGACAATAATGGATGTGTTCACTAGCTTTCCATCATATTACATAATATCATAGCTAAAAGGATTGTAGAAGAGTTACTCAAATTTTTCACTAGATACAGACCACCCACATAGATATAATCAGATCATGAGTCAAATTTTGGATCAAAGTTATTTAAGGGAGTTATGGATAGTTCAGGAATAAAACAACTGAAATTGACTGCATGCCTTCCTGAAGCATAGGGAACTATAGAATGGTGGCATCAAACTTTAAAGACCATGTTGAGGGCTTATAGTCAAGATAATTCAGAGGATTGGGATAAAGGAATTACGTTTTTACTTTTTGCAATTAGGGATGCACCAAATGAATCTAACAAATTCAGTCCATTTGAATTAGACTTTGGGCATGAGATGAGAGGACCATTGAAATTAATTAAAGAGAGGTTGGTGAGTTAAACTTCAGAAACCACATATTTTAGGGACTGGATAAATAGAGCAGGACAGTTGGCTAGATAGCATTTAAAAGTAACACAGTACATGATGAAACAGGAAGCAGACAAGAAATCAAAAATTTACAATTCTGCTAAAGGAGATTAAAGTGTTAGTGTTAGTGTTACTTCCAGTGATAGGTGAACCTTTAAAAGCAAAGTTTAGTGGACCTTATCAACTTGAAAGGAGATTGGGTGAGGTGATTTTTTTGATATGAACTTCAGGCAGAAAGAAATCTCACAAGAAGGTGTCATGTAAATATGGTCAAAAGGTATTTTGAAAGGGAAGGAAGCACAAAGAGAATGTGTTACTGGTTATAACACAGACTGAAGGACCAAGTTCAGATGATTCTGAACAAAACCAAAGTTGCTAGAAAAGTTCAGCAGGTCTGGCAGCACCTGTGAAGGATCTGGTAACCCTTAGAGATGTTGGCCAGGAAATGGGGTGGGTGCATTAAAGTGGCAGGCAACAGGTAGTTGAGGGTCTTTTTGCAAGCAGAATGTAGTTGTTCTGCGAAACGGTCACCTAGTCCACGCTTTGTTTCCCCAGTGTAGAAGAGACCATACTGTGAGCAGCAAATGCAGTAGACTAGATTCTGGGAAATGCAGGTGAAATGTTGCTTCACCTGGAAGGTATGTTTCTGCGATTGGATACTGGGGAGGGAGGAGGTAAATGGGCAGGTGTTGCACCTTCGCCGGTTACAGGGGAAGGTGCTGTACGGCTGTGAAGACGTTTTGGGGGGTGAAGGAAGTGTGAGCCAGGGTATCCTAGAGGGAACAATCCCTGCGGCAGGAGAATGTGTGTCTGGTGATGACATCTTGCTGAACCTAGGGGAAATGGCATATGATGATCTGATGATTCTGAATTGAACAATCCTGAAATTAAATTGGACAATAAGGAAGTTCACAAAATTTGAGATTAACTATTACGTTATCTTCCAGGGTAAAATCGAAATGACCCGAGAGAGTTATTACTATTGCATGGGGAGTTAAGTGGGAATAAGCTGGGAAATACTAACTTAAGTTTTGTGATGTGGATATAGAACTTAGAACATAGAACATTGCAGCACAGTACAGGCCCTTTGGCCCTCTGTTCCAATTAAGCAACATTCTTATAGACTTAACCCCCTAAAGTTGGCACATATTCAAAAATAGATTGAGTACATGCTCAAAGACAACATAATCAAAGTGAGTTGCAATGACTAGAACTCACCAACAGAAACGGTGCCAGAACCAGATGGTACCCAACTGAACCGGCATGCACCACACTCCCAGGCAGTATATTCCAAAACCTAGATACTCACTATGTGAAAAAGTTGTTTCTCACCTCACGTTTGTTTCATTTACAAAATGCTTTAAAACTGTGCCCTCTGGTTCCTGAAAACTTTACAAGCAAGAACAGTTTGTATGTTATCTAGTCTGTTCAAACCTCTTATGACAATGAAAATTCTATCAAATCTCCTCTTAACTTTCTCCATTCGAAGGATAACAGTCTTCAATCTGACCCTATAACTTAAGTGTCTCATGAAACCTTTCTCATAAATGTCTCCTGCACTGTCTGCATGCATTGATTTCCTTCCTATAATGTGCCACCAAGAATTGTACACAACTGTGCTTTAGCTGAGATCTAACCAGTGACCTATATAAGTTTATCATAACCTTAATGTTTTTATACTCCAGCGTAGTCTAGAATACTGTATTGCTTTATAAGGTGTCTCTTTACCTTTAATGAGTTTGGCACATATGCATCTAGGTCTCTCTGCTTTTGTATATCCTTTAGAATAGTACAGTTTATTTTACACACTGTTTCCCTCTTCATATGTGCTGCCTGACCTGATTGGTTCCAGCACTTCCTGGCTTCATTTCCGGCTGACTCTGTGTTGGTTTATCACTTCCACCCTTCAAGGACAGTTGACTTCCACTGGACCCACTCTCAGGATCAAGAGAAGGTGACTGAAGTAAACCAGATTTTCGATTGTGAATGCTCTGAAAAATAGAATCAGTTATCTTCAGTGAGTTACTCGATAATGGATAGGTGTGAAGAAAATAAATAGGTAAACGTTAGCAGTAATAAACTGCAAAATTACATATAATAAACTGAGAGTTTTCATTATGGACCCTAATTATTCCCTCATAGCCATTGTTTGTATTATGTTACTTCCTCATTATTTCAAGTTTCTGTTCATACACCATGTAGGAATTGGGCCTTCAATTTATTTCCAGGCTTTATACTACCTACATTTCTTCAGCTATTTTCAGCAGCAGTTGAACTGAGATGGGACAGTTAGATCATGTTATGGAGGTGAAAGGAGGTAGTCATCATGATGGGTTGATCCATGTTGGAAAGCTCTTCATGGTATCAACTACTAAACCACAGAGTGATCACTATGGTTCTGCCATACACAGCTACCGAGGAGAGCAATGGAATTGAAGGCTGAAGAATAAAGTTTACATCAGGGAACAAGGGCTGTGGTTTCAGTCTTCCCTATATTCTGATGGAAGAAATCTTCACTTACCCAGGATTGCATGTTGAAAGTCAATCAATGGAACAAGATTTAATTGGAGAAAGAAAATAAAGAAGGGTCTAGGCTCGAAACGTCCAGCCTTCCTGCTCCTCTGATGCTGCTTGGCCTGCTGTGCTCTAACATTGTTATCTCAGGTTCTCCAGCATCTGTAATTCCTACTATATCTATGTTTTCCTTATTTCTTTCTTTCTCAAGTGAAGTCAATATGCCAATTACATTTACACGTTTTTGCAAGCAGGTCTGGCTGCTCTTCTCTCTGTTCAAAAAAAATACGTATAACCCTGACACTGCACCCATTTGTCCTGCTGCATATTTGAAAGTATTATTCTGAGTTTAACTTCTACGGTTGCTAATTATGGCCTCAATATCAAGTGTGATATGAAAAATAAGAATAAGGAGTAAAAATTTTGGAGTAGATTTGTAGCTCAGGTTGTGGGTGTTGAGATTGGCTCACTGAGCTGGTTTCTTGTTTCACAGACGTTTCATTACCATGCTTGGTAACATCCTCAGTGCAGTCTCTGATGAAGCGTCAGTGTATTTTCCCGCCTGGTTTTTAAACTCTGGGGTCCGTTGAGATGGATTATCTCACTTCCGGGTTTCCTCCATAGTTGAATGTATATGGGGTCCAGTTCAATGTGTTTATTAATAGCATGCTTCATGGACTGCCATGCTTCTGGGAATTCTCGTGCCTGTCCCTGCCTAGTCTGTCCCAGGGCCTTGGTGTTGTCCCAGTTGAAGTTGTGGTTCTCCTTTTCCATGTGGATGGAAATGAATGAGTATTGGTCATGTCCTTTTGTGGCCAGTTGGTGTTCATTAACTCTTGTTGTTAGTTTCCTTCCTGTTTGTCCGATGTAGTGTTTCTTGCAGTCTCTGCAGGGGATCTTGTAGATGATATTGGTCCTGTCCATGGCGGGGAGTGGGTCTTTAGTTCGGTTGAGCACTTGTCGCAGGGTTGATGTTGGTTTGTGTGCCACTCTGATGTCTAGCGGTTGTAGGAGTCTCGTGGTGAGTTCTGGCATGTTTCTGATAAAGGGTAGCGTGTTGAGTGTGTCTGGGTGCGTAGTCTCTTTCTGATGCTGTTCATGTAGGTATCTCTAACCCAATTCTATTAATAAACACATTGAACTCTACCCCATATACATTCCAATACGAAGGAAAACCGGAAGTGAAGCAATCGATCTCAACAGACCCCAGAGTTTAAAAACCAGGTGGGAAAACACACCAACGCTTCATCGGACACTGCACTGAGGATGTTACCAAGTCTGGTAACAAAATATCTGCGAAACAAAAAGCCAGCTCAGCGAGCCAACCAACCTCAAGAAGTAAAAATATTAATGATAGACTAAATCTCTAAATCTCAACATCCCAACCTCCTGTTATTTTGCCACTGAGTTGCACACATTGCAATCTTCAGGCATTGGCAGGTGCTTGCATGGAGATTTAATTGATCTAAGAAAACTGATGTTTATTTGAATGATGCAATTATGGGCACAAAAATTCTGTTTAGGCTTGTTTTCTCCTCCTAGAAATTCTCCACTTTAAGAGATAAGAAGGAAACCTGTGTCCCAGTTGCTATATTTTGGTACCTAGCATATGAATGTGGCAAAGGAAAAACTTTTCAGCTTTTCCTAATCTCCTTGAAGAGATTCCAGGCCTTTTCCTAGACCCAAACTTGAACCATGTAATTTTGAGTGGAACATATGAGAAAAGATGCTAAAACCTACAGGGAGTGCTGTGTGTCAATGCTGCGTCAAAATGTACTGGTGCTGTTACCCAATTCCTTTGTGAACACATCAAAGTGATATGTTTCCTTATAAGTCCAAGTTTCTTTACATGATTTAAAGTTATAACTTCACAGGGATGTGTTCTTTTTCTGTCCACAGGTTAAATTAATTTAGAGGCTTGGTCTTGTATCAGGCCAGGGTCAGCAGCAAGTAAGGATACTGCAACTTGGGGTTCGTGGAAGCAGATGGAGAAGCAAGAGAGGGGAGTGGGAGGGGAGATGGGGAGGGAGAGTTAGTGTGCATGGTCAGAATACCGAGGAGGTGATGGTAATCACTACCTAAGAAGTGAATCTAATGTGATGTCCTGTGATTAGCAATCACAGGACACAGTGATCTGGGGTGCAACACATGGATCCTAGGGGTAAGCAATCTCCAATGGAATGGAGAGGGGTCTTGATTTCTGATGCCAGGAGTTCTGATCACACAGCTATCTTTAGATCAGCAGGGCGAGGCTGATAGTGGAAAGGGAGGAAGGTAAGTATAGTGGGCTGGATGAAGTCTCAGGTCCTCTTGGTACACAAGAAGCACTGCAAAAAAAACGCTTACATTACCACAAAGGGGCCCCTTTAGCTGCCAGATTTCTGAAACTTAATTGAGGTTAATTCCTGTATAAGGCTTTCAGTCTCATTACAATAATTAAATTGTTAGCCTATCTTCTGGAAGCTGTTTTTGTCCACTTCCCTATCATACCTCCATCAAAAACCATATTAGGTTTCAGATTTTTACAATGTTAATATCCCAACCATTTAAAAACAATTGTTTATTTTGAGATTAGATTTACCGTCAGCTGAATTAAGTTCTTTTCTGTGTTTCCACTCTGCATTACTTCTTGTCCCTTTTTGGCTTCTATGCTTTCAATAGCGATACTACGTCGGAAATCAGAAAATTGAGGCCATTGTTTGAAGAGGATATCAAAAACTGCCATCTGTGGAGTGAAACCTCATTAATATTGTGATTAGATTTTCTAAGAAACTGACTCATATGTGTATTTCAAAGGTATAAATGATAAATCAATGAATTGAGAAATATGTGCAGCGAGACTCCTCACTGAGCATTATGCCAGCTGTTTAGAATTTTATGATTAAGTGATAAAATCATAGGCACATTAATAGTAGTAAATTTGGATTTTTCAAAAGATCTTCAATAAGACACTGCAGTGTAGACTCCTTGCCAGGGTTAGACTATGAGAAGTCAGTGGTGAAAGTAACAACGGTCAGAACTGAAGTCAAAGTTGCTCACAATGTTCAAAATAGACTGTAAATCAGAAATATGATTTCAAAATTTGCAGGTGATATCAAAAGGTTAGTATAGCTAATGCATAGGAATTCTACACTAACTTTAGGGTGATATTACTTAATTACAGAATATTTATGTCATTGGCAACTAACCTTCAAGATAAGTAAATGTGAGGTAGTACAGTTTGGAAGCAAAAATAAGGGAGCCATACACTCCTTGAAAAGCTAGTGTCTAAATGATATCGAGGAGCAAAGGTATTTCAAGATACAGTCATTCAGATCATTAAAAATACCAAATGTTAATTAAGGCATGAAAAAGCAAACCATGGAGCATTGCAAATATTTCAGAATTCCATTTTATAAGAATAACATAGAGGTATTGGAAGTTGTGCAAAAATGATTCAGTAAGTTGATACCAGAACCAATAGTTTAAAACTATCTGCACAGACTGAACATGCTGGTCTGTTACCCTAGAAAAGAAAATTCTAAACTGAGTTAAGTCTTTAAAAATGTTTCATTGGTTATACATGAAAAAGACATCACCATTTAAGGAAGAAGACCAAACTGAGTTCTATACATATTAGAAAACTCAGTAAGACAAACAATAGTTAAGGAACCACAAAGGAAAAACCCCTGATAGAAGCTGTGTACGGGCCTCCTAGCAGTAGTCAGGATGTGGAGGAGAAAATAATTAAGGAGCTAAAAAATGCATGTGAGAAAGGCGCTATTACAATAATCATGGGATCTTCAATAAATAGGTGGATTAGGAAAAGCAGGCTGGTAGCTAATCTCAAGAAAAGGAATTCATGGAGAAGGAATGTCTACAAGATTTTTTTTGGGAGTAGTTGTGTAGATTCCATTAGGAAACAGGAAATTCTAGATTTGGCTACGTGTAATGAGGCAGACTTGATTTGGAAGCTTAAGCTGAAGGAACCCCTGGAGACAGAGACCGTAATGTGACAGAGTTCACCCAGAAGGATTAAAGGGAGAAGCTGGAATCAGATGTAATGGTATTACAATTGAGCAAAGGTAACTACAAAGGTACAGAGGAGGATGTGGCCAGAGTTGACTGGAAGGGTAGCCTAGCAGGGAAAGCTGTGAAGCAGCAATAGCAGGGGTTTCTGAGCGTAATTCAGGAAGCACAGCAAAAATTCACCTCAAGGAAGAAGATATATACTCAGGGGAAGGAAAGGCTATCAGGAAATCAAGGACAGAATAAAAGCAAAAGAGAAAACTATAGTGAGGTAAAGATTAGTGGGAAGTCAGAGGATTGGGAAGCCTTTAAAAAACGAGCAGAGGATAACTGAAAAAACAATGGGGGAAAGAGAAGATAGATTATGAGGGTAAGCTGCTAATAATATAAGAAGTAGATTGCAAGATTGTTTTTCAGCTGTCAACATGGTACTAGAGAGAGGCAAGAGTGGACACTGAAAAGTGAGGCTGTAGAAATAGTAATGGGGAACAAAGAAATGGTGGCAGTGTTCACAGTGGGAAATATCATCAATATGCCGGAACTTCAAGAGAGTTATGGAGGTGAGTATAGTGGTCATTGCTAAGGAGAACATGCTGGGAAAACTGAAAGGTCTGAAGGTGGATAAATCACTGGACCAGATGGACTGCACTTCAGAGTTCTAAAAGAAATGTCTGAGGAGATTGAGGCATTGGTGGTGATCTTTCAGAAAACACTTGAGTTGGGCAGGGTCGCAGAGGACTGAAAAGTGGTTAATACAACACTCTGTTTAAGAAAGGAGGGAGACAAGTTGGGAAATTTTATACCAGTTAGTCATTAGTAAGATATTAAGAGTCCATTATTAGAACATAGAACATAGAGCATAGAACACTACAGCGCAGTACAGGCCCTTCGGCCCTTGATGTTGCGCCAACCTGTGAAACCAAACTGAAGCCCATCTAACCTACACTATTCCATTATTATCCATAGGTTTATCCAATGACCATTTAAATGCCCTTAAAGTTGGCGATTTAAGGATTAAATTGCAGAGCACTTGGAAGTGCATGATAAATTGGGCTCAGTCATTAGGTGTTCATCAAGGGGAGGTCATGTCTGACAAGCCTGTTAGAATTCTTTGAGGAGATAATGAGAAAATTAGTCAAAGGAGAGCCAATGGACCTAATATTTTTGACTTTCCAGAAGATCTTTAGCTAGGTGCTGCATAGGAAGTTGCAAAATATAAGAACCCATGGTGTCGGGGGCAAGGTACTAGCATGCATAAAGGATTGGCTGACTGGCAGAAGGCAGAGAGTGGGGATAGAGGGTTATTTTTCAAGATGAGAGTTGCTGATTAGTTCTGCAGGGGTCAGCATTTGGACAATCTACAATTCACAATCTACATTAATGGTCTGGATGAAGGAACTGAGGATATTGTTGCTAAGTTTGCAGATGACATAAAGAAGGTTACAGAAACAGGTAGTGTTAAGGGAGGAGAGAGACTGCAGAAGGATGTGGACAGGCTAGGACAGTGGACAAAGAGGTTGCAGATGGAATACAATGTGGTATAGTGTGAGTTTATGCACTTTGGTAGCAAGAATGGATATATAGTCTATTTTCTAAATGAGGAAAAGTTTTGGAACCATGAAGCACAAAGGGAATTAGGAGTTCTAGTTCAGGATTCTCTTTAGGTTAACATGCAGGTTCAATCGACAGTTAGGAAGGCAACTACAATGTTAGCACTTATTCCAAAATGAATAGAGTACAAGAGCAAACATGTAATGCTGAGGTTGTGTAAGGCTCTGACCAGAATGCATTTGGAATATTGGGAGTAGTTTTGGACCCTGTACATAAGGAAGGATGTGCTGGCACTGGAGGGGGCCCAGAGGAGATCTACAGTAATGATCCAGGGGATGAGGCGTTGTCATGTAATGGAGTTTAGGTGGATGAGGAGGGATCTCATTGAACCTGAAATCTGAGAGTACTGAATAGAGCAGATGTGGAGAAGATGTTTCCACAAGTAGGAGGGACGAGGATCCAAGGGCACAGCTTCAAAGTGAAGGGATCTCCGTTTAGAACCGAGATGAGGAGAAATTTATTCAGCCAGAGGGTGGTGAATCTATGGAACTCACTGCTGCAGAAGTCACTGGAGGCTAAGTCATTAAGTCTATTTAAGACAGATAGATAGATTCTTGATTAGTAAAGGTATCAGTGTTACAGGGAGGAGGCAGGAGAATGGGGTTGAGAAACATATCAGCCATGATCAAATTGCTGAGCAGACTCAATAGGCCAAATGGCCCAATTTTGTTTATGGTCTTATGGTGGAGTTTGCACATTCTCCCTGGGCCTGTGTGCATTTCTCCCAGGTGCTCTGGATTCCTCCCGCAGTCAAACTGTGAGGGATAGATGGATTGGCCATGCTAAATTGTCCATACTGCTCAGGGATGTGTGGGTTAGGTGCATTAGCCATGGGCAATGCAGGAATAGGGCAGGGAGATGGATCTGGGTGGGATGCTCTTCAGAGGGTCAGTGTGAACTTATTAGGCCAAATGGCCTGTTTCCACACTGTGGGGATTCTATGAGAATACGTTGATGGTGTTGGATTAAGTTAGGGATGAGTTCATATGAAGCAAAAGCACTGGCATGAAATTGTAAACCTAAAATGCTTATCGTTGTACTGTAAGCACTTTGTAATGTAAATAATATCTTATTTTCTCATATGACTTACCTACATTGCATATAGAAAATTATTTCCCACTGGGAATCAAATAGCATCAATACCCAAATGCACAATGAAATTTTTTTGTCTAAAGCTGGACATGCAGAAGTTCTGGCCTCAGTGAGCTGGGGGTGAACAAAACTTGCACAACTAATTACTAAATGAACTTCCCTTCATGAACATTAATGAATGATCATGCACATTGCTCCTAAATGCTGTTTAGCCATTTCTGGGGGCTCCTTCACATTTTTTTCTGTACCTGCGCTTCTCTGAAGATATATGGACCCTGCTGATCCCTTTGATTAATAATTCTATTTGCATATTCTGCTGGAATGTCAATTTGCAAAGCTGGTGGAATATTGGAATTGATAAAACAGTTGATAATGACTGTGATCTTATTCTGAATGGTTTCCACAGTTGCATGGGAATGGCACAAGTCCTGGAAGAAAAAAAAACACACAGAAAGGGAGTTTGTAATCTCTCAATGTAGACAGATGCAGATAATAAACAGATGTATACACGCACACAAATGCAAGTAAAATTAATACGGCTGGATTTTACAAGATGCTGCAGTCCCATGCCATGATTCTTTGGCAAAAATTTGAAGGTGAGGCAGCCCCCAACATGATCCTGATCACTGCCATGTAACAATTTAACAGTCGGGCAGTGTGAATTGTTTTAAGTTTGGGAAGATGTCCCACCTTAGAAAGTTGCAACAAATCACATATGGGGCATCTCGGCAGTTCCAGCAGTGCCAGACAGGAGTGGTAGTCACTGCTCGGACTGCAGGCAGACCCACCATGCTGAGGAGTCCATGTAAGTCTACAGCTAGGGAATTCAGTGAGGGGGCAGGTTGGAAGGTAAGTTGAGTGGTCAGTCTCAAGAGGTCATCAACATAGGTTAAAGGAGATGACCCAGGAGCCCAACATAAACATATACAGAAACACATATTCCAAAACTAAAAATGCTGGGATTCCTACCAAGTGTAGGCAATACTTCACCCAGTTATGGGTGAAACATTCCCACCCATTTTACATCCAACCACACAGTTACGTGGGCACACTATTTTTTCAGCAACATTCTTTGTTCAAGTAATTTTGTGTAGGTTAAATATCCGACTCATTTGGAACTAGTTTTGAATTGTTATTTAATTCTTTTTAAATCATTCTTCATTTTCTGGTATTTTGTTTACCTTGTATTTTTGAACCTCAAGCCAAAAAAGTACATTATTTTCCATCAATTCTCCTTTTGTTGATACAAACTTTCGAAATTGAAGTGCCGTTACTGGATTTAACAAAGCTTTACGGAATGCTATGATCTCCTTTGATGAGGCAGTCCATTTATTCTCCATGTGCTATTGGAAATATAAAATGTTCATAATCACTTACATCATGTGCAGTTTCACAAACTATTCAAAGAGAACAGTCATTCTGTAAACATTTTGCCGCCAGCAGTTTCCATATCAAGGTCCATTAAACCCTTAGAAACCCATTCAATAGCATTTGGAGAGAAGCAACATTGTGGCTTTAAAAAGATAAGATTGTAGCCAATGCAACTGAATTATCTCCATATGATGAATGGAGCTTTGAAAGTTTCCAGGAATTAAAATTTAAACTTTTGTTTCTAGAACTATAGATTTATACATAAGTGTGTCCAAGCTGGTCATCAAGCATCCATCATTTATAATCTCATTTCGATTTAACTTCAGGTGACAGTTCACTACGTGAAACTTGATGGGGAGTGTTACCACCACCCCTGATATGGATTTGGTCCTCTCAAACTCAAATTCCTCTCAGCCCCACTCCGTCGGGTACCCCATAAACACGATCACTTCATCCAACCTCTCTGGCACCCAGCTGATGGACACTCTATTCCAGTGCCCACTGCAACCCTACCCTGAATCTCTATCTCCATCTGGCTAACTATGGCTGGTAAACCAATGTCAAAATGTGAAGTCTGATCCTGCTGTTAAATTCAGCTTAAATTCCTGAGGACACTCTGTTCTTCTAGCGGATCAAGCAGCATCCATAGAGAGAGACAGCAACTTAGCGTTTTAAGTTTAGATAACTGGGAACACAGTTAGATGGATTGAAGCTGGCATATAACTCAGCAACAGGGCGTTACATCCCTAGGTCTAAGGCAAGAAATGGCTCAATACTTTCAACAGTGCAGGAAAGGTGTAGAATATTCAGATAGATGCTGATGTGCATATCAGCCTTCACTTCTTCCCTGCTTCCTGTTGGGTTTAGACCAATTCTATGACTGTATAACTCATCTTGAAAGTGCTACCTGCCCTCTTTGTCTGTCACATCGTGATCCGTCTATTCACCAGCAACACTCATCTCAATCTTCAACAATTTCGTATCACTCCTTCATAGTCACTCTTTATACATAATCAGGTTGGAAATCAGCCATCTGTATTGAGTACTCAGTGGTATATTTCCCTCTTCTTGCTACTTTTTCCTGAAACTGGTATATTTATTTATTGTACCCACCAAACCCCTCTCAACAGCTTCTGTGTTATCATCTTGCTTTAACTGGTGAGCTCAAGGAATCCCAGTAAATCCATAGATGCAAATTTAAACTGCAAACCATCTATTAATGTTTCTGTAATTGAGTAACTAATGTATTGAAATTGATAAGCAACCGCTCACAGTGAGATAACAAGGTGTAGAGCTGGATGAACACAGTAGGCCAGGCACCATCAGAGGAACAGGAAAGCTGACGTTTGGGTCTGGACCCTTCTTCAGAAATGGGGAAGGGGAAGGCATTCTGGAATAAATAGAGAGAGACAGGGAGATGATGATGGAAGATGATAAAGAAGCAGATAGGTGGAGAGAAGACGGACAGGTCTTCTTCAGGATGAGGCTGGTAGGCAGGAGGTGGGGGTGACGGTCGGTCAGTGAGGTGGGAGGAGCAGATAGGTGGGAGAAGAGATGGACAGGTCAAGGAGGTGGGGACGGGCTGGGCTGGTTTTGGATTGCGGTCGGGGGTGGGGATATTTTGAAGCTTGTGAAGTCCACATTGATACCATTGAGTTACAGGGTTCCCAAGCGAAATATGAGGTATTGCCCCTTACAGCCTTCAGGTGGCATCATTGTAGCACTGGAGGAGGCTCAGGATGGACATGTCACCCAAGGAGTGGGAGGGGGAGTTGAAGTGCTTTGCGACTGGGCGGTGCAGTCGTTTGTCATGAGCTGAGTGTGGGTGTTCCACAAAGTGGTCTCCAAGCCTCTGCTTTGTTTCCCCGATGTAGACGAGGTCACATTGGGAACAGTGGATACAATATACCACTTTAGCAGATGTGCAGGCAAACATCTGTTTGTTGTGGAAGATCTTCTTGTGGCCTGGATTGGGGGTGAGGGGGGAGGTATAGGGGCAGGTGTACCACTTCCTGCGGTTGCAGGGAAAGCGTCAGGGTGGTGGGGCTAGTGGGGAGTGTGGAGCAGATGAGGGAGTCACAGAGAGAGCAGTCCCTCCAGAAAGCAAATAAGGGTGAACATTTTTACATTTAAAGGTGAAGGTTTACATTTCTGAAGAAGGGTCCAGACTGAAAGCATCAGCTTTCCTGCTCGTCTGATGCTGCCTGGCCTGCTGTGTTCATGCAGCTCTACACTGTGTTATCTCAGACTCTCAAGCATCAGCAGTTCCTATTATCTCTCACAGTGAGGCTGCTCACATGTATTTGAATACATTGGATTGATTTAACAAAGTCAACAGGTTAGAGGCAGCAAGCATTAACATTTTTCTAGGACATCAGTCCCTGCCAACACCCAAACTGAAAATTATTCTTGATTTGCTCCCTCTACCCAACACTAAATAAATTAAAAATTCTTCTTTCCGGACCCATATTAATAGGAGTAACAAACAGTTCAGTTGCAAATTAATATGAAACATGTAGACAGGGTCGTGGAGAAGCTGACCTTTTCATATCTGTCAGTTTTGTATGTTCATATGTTTTTTCATTTTTAGTATCAATCTTTGTTTTTCAAAGGAAAATGGATGTTACAATGAAACAAAACTATTCAGATTATTAGATTTTCAATTAGCTGTATTTCAGCTCATCACCATTTGTAAAGACTGACAATTCAGATACACTAATGATTTGTTTGAACTGCCAATTTATAATGTTGGAGATGTGGGCCCTCACCTTCATTACATCCCGCTTCTTCCTGCTCTTGTGTAACATCTGGTCCTCTATGACCTCTTGCAATTTTATCTGGAGAACAGACACCAACCAACAAAACTTCAGGGTCAAAATACAGATTTCAAAACATTTCATTTAGTTGTGCCAGTTTCAGCCTGTTATCACATTTAAAATGTGTGTGATTTAAAGAAAAAAACTTAAAATTTAGATATATAGACAAACTTTAACCCACCCTTAAGAATCCTTACATCTACTCCATCAATTTGTAACTCCTAGCACCAAGATCAAGGAACAAGGATCACTGCAAGGATCATCCAAAGCAGCCAAAATGGGATTGTTTTATGCCCCAGCTGATTTTGGATTTGCCACCTGTGTGATACCACCACAACCCAATCCCTCAATGACAAATTTGGGACTGTTGGAGACAGGGGCTGAATTGCTACATCGAGACCTCAACTGCACCTCAACTGCCATTATTAGAAGCCCACAGAATCTCACTGACTTCACAAAATCTGACCCTTAGTGTTGACTTTGAAGTTTGGTAAAATCGTTTGGTCAAGTGCATGGCTAACCTACCCGTATCTGTTGACTTTCAGCAAACTCTGGTGTAGATAGAAACATTGGTAACCATTGTCTTTCCATACGATCTTTTGCATATCTTTGCACCTCCAGTGCAGCTTCTGAAGACAACAGATTGTGGAGCAAATTTTCTTGTCCACCAGCCAATGCCAACACCTAGACAGAAGAATTATATTTATATTTCTTCATTTGCTGAAGTTTGCTACTAAACATTTCTATTTCATAATATTTATGCACTTATACTTCTGTTGCAAAGCTTTAGTTGGAAATTTGTATGTGTGACTTTGAATCTATTAACAATAATCGCATTTTATTATGTCCCTGCTGATTTTGTTTTTGTCACCTGTGTGATATGTGGTGTTGGTACATGAAGCTCAGTAAGTTGTATCTATTTCTAAGCAGTTGATAATCTAAACCTTCAGGTTTCCTATTAATTATACAGCATTGTATTTCTTAAAAAACAAAGAGAATACTTATGCAGAGAGAGATCAAAACCTTTAGGAGCTGATCTTAACTTCCAGGAGTGAGGAAAAGCAGGTGGCAAACCCTACTGTACAGCCCACCAATTTGGTGTCCCACTGAAAGCAATAGCAAGGAAAGTCGGGTGGCATGTAGAACATCAAAGTTTGCTACCATTTATTTTCCATCAAAACAAATCCTCTATATTTCTCTATAATCCCCTCCCAAGAATATTGAATTATGTTGGAGGTCAGTTGCATGAATTTTTGCTCCTGATGTTGAGGTTGCATGCAGGGAGGACTTAGAAAAAATGTGAGCAGACATTCTCCTACCCTTACCACGTGCTGCAATGATTTTACATGCATTGATTTTTGTGAATATAAAGTTTCTGAATTCCCAGTACATGTTATCCAGTATGTAAAGACTGTAAACTTATGAAATTACGCATCAGTCTATACTTACTAGTTGGAGATATGTCTTGTCAGGAGACCGGGGAGTATGAGGTCACCAGAGCTCAGGGTTTCTGATCTATGTTACTTTAACGTTGGTGGAAACCTCATTAAAGTGACAGAGATGTGAAAAACTAGGTACAAGGAGGTAAAATGTTAAAGGTTGTAAGTGACTTCCTAAGGAAGTCAATCATCAGATGTTGGAAGAACAGTACCTTCAGACCTGGGGAAAGGTATTAATAATTTCCCAAAAAACCTGATCTCTTCATATTACAATTTAATGGATTTGTTTTTAACTTTAAAATAAATTAGGTGCAGTCAAGTATTAGGGGCCTTTAAGCTTTGTTCCTGCATGTTCATCACTCCATTGTCATTTAGCATAGGATGGCTAAACTAGTAAATGAGTTAAAGCAATGCTGTTTAATAGTTTTAATATCACAACTGGCTTCCATATAGTATCAGAGATAATGGGAACTGCAGATGCTGGAGAATTCCAAGATAATAAAATGTGAGGCTGGATGAACACAGCAGGCCAAGCAGCATCTCAGGAGCACAAAAGCTGACGTTTCGGGCCTAGACCCTTCATCAGAGAGGGGGATGGGGAGAGGGAACTGGAATAAATAGGGAGAGAGGGGGAGGCAGACCGAAGATGGAGAGTAAAGAAGATAGGTGGAGAGAGTATAGGTGGGAGGTAGGGAGGGGATAGGTCAGTCCAGGGAAGACGGACAGGTCAAGGAGGTGGGATGAGGTTAGTAGGTAGATGGGGGTGCGGCTTGGGGTGGGAGGAAGGGATGGGTGGGAGGAAGAACCGGTTAGGGAGGCAGAGACAGGTTGGACTGGTTTTGGGATGCAGTGGGTGAGCGGGAAGAGCTGGGCTGGTTGTGTGGTGCAGTGGGGGGAGGGGGCGAACTGGGCTGGTTTAGGGGTGCAGTAGGGGAAGGGGAGATTTTCACCAGTTTCAAAATCTCCCCTTCCCCTACTGCATCCCTAAACCAGCCCAGTTCGTCCCCTCCCCCCACTGCACCACACAACCAGCCCAGCTCTTCCCCCCCACCCACTGCATCCCAAAACCAGTCCAACCTGTCTCTGCCTCCCTAACCGGTTCTTCCTCTCACCCATCCCTTCCTCCCACCCCAAGCCGCACCCCCATCTACCTACTAACCTCATCCCACCTCCTTGACCTGTCCGTCTTCCCTGGACTGACCTATCCCCTCCCTACCTCCCCACCTATACTCTCTCCACCTATCTTCTTTACTCTCCATCTTCGGTCCGCCTCCCCCTCTCTCCCTATTTATTCCAATTCCCTCTCCCCATCCCCCTCTCTGATGAAGGGTCTAGGCCCGAAACGTCAGCTTTTGTGCTCCTGAGATGCTGCTTGGCCTGCTGTGTTCATCCAGCCTCACATTTTATTATCTTGGCTTCCATATAACTCACTTTTAGAACATAGAACATAGAACAGTGCAGCAGAGTACAAACCTGTTATCCTACTAAGATCAATCGACCCTACATTATACTACCATCCTGTGCCTGTCCAAGAGTCGCTTAAAAGTCTCCAAAGTATCTGACTTAACTACTACTGCTGGCAGCACATTCCACATGCCCACCACTGTCTGTGCAAAGAACCTACCTCTGATGTCTCCCCTATACCTTCCTCCAATCACCTTAAAATTATGCCCCCCCACCCCAGTAATAATCATTTCCACCCTGGGAAAAAGTATCTGGCTATCCATTCTATCTATGCCTCTCATCATCTTGTACACCTCTATCAAGTCACCTCTCATCCTTCCTCGCTCCAATGAGAAAAGCCCCAGCTCTCTCAACCTTTCCTCATAAGATCTGCCCTCCAGTCTAGGCAGCATCCTGGTAAATTTCCTCTGCACCCTCTCTAAAGCCTCCACATCTTTCAAATAATGAGGCAACCAGAACTGAACACAATATTCCAAGTATGATCTAACCAGGGTTTTATAGAGCTGCAGCATAATCTCATGGCTCTGAAACTCAATTCCCCTGCCAATGAAAGCCAACACACCATAAGCCTTCTTTACAAACCCATCAACTTAGGTGGCAACTTTGAGAGGTCTATGGACGTGGACCCCAAGATTTCTCTGTTGTTCCATACTGCCAAGAATCCTGCCATTAACCCTGTATTCTGCATTCAAATTCAAGCTTTCAAAATGAATCACTTCATACTTTTCTGTATTGAATTCCATCTGCCACTTCTTTGCCCAGCTCTGCAACTTATCAATGTCCCGTTGCAACCTATAACAGCCCTACATGCTATCCACAACTCCACCAACCTTCATGTCATCAACAAACTTAATAACCCACCTTTCCATTTCCTCATCCAAGTCATTGATAAAGATCACAAACAGGAGAGGTCCCAGAACAGATCCCTGCAGAACACCACTAGTCACTGAGCTCCAGGCTGAATACTTTGCATCTACTACCACCCTCTGTCTTCTATAGGGCAGACAGTTTTGTATCCAGACAGCCACATTTCCCTGAATCTGATGCCTCCTTACTTTCTGAATGAGCCTACCATGTGGAACCTTATGATATGCCTTGCTGAAAATCCATATACACCACATCGACTGCTCCACCTCCATCGATGTGTTTTGTCACATCCTCAAAGAAATTAAAAAGGCTTGTGGCATGACCTGCCCCTCATGCTGACTATTTCTAATCAAATTCTGCTTTTCCAAATAATCATAACTACTATCTCTCAGAATCCTCTCCAATAATTCGCCCAGCTCAGAAGTAAGACTGACTGGTCAGTAATTTCCAAGATTATTCCTATTACCTTTCTTGAACAAGGAATGATATTTTCCACCCTCCAATCTTCTGGTACTACTCCAGTGGACATGGGGATGCAAAGATCACTGCCAAAGGCCCAGCAATATGTTCCCTTGCTTACCATATTAACCTTGTGTATATCCCATCTGGCCCAGGGGACTTATCCATCCTCACACTTCTCAAAATTTCTAGCACATCCTCGTTCCTAACATCAACCTGTTCAAACATATCAGCCTGTTTCATGCTGTATTCACAAGCCACAAGGTCCCTCTCACTGGTGAATACTGAAGCAAAGTATTCATTAAAGACCTCCCCTACCTCCTCTGACTCTGCACACAAGTTCCCTCACTGTCCCTGATTGGCCCTACCCTCACTCTGGCCATCCTCTTGTTCTGCACGCAAGTATAGAAAGCCTTGGGATTTTCCTTGATCCTACCCACCAAGGTTTTCTCATACCTGCTTCTAGTTCTCCTAAGTCCATTCTTCAGTTCCTTCCCGATTATCTTATAGACATCTAGAGCCCTGTCCGATCCTTGCTTTCTCAACCTTAAGTAAGCTTCCTTCTTCCTCTTAACTCAGTGTTCAACATACCTTGTCATCCAAGGTTCCTTCACCTGACCATCCTTTCCTTGCCTCAGCAGGACAAGCCTATCCAGTACCTGTAGCAATGTGTGGAGCTGGATGAACACAGCAGGCCAAGCAGCATCTTAGGAGCACAAAAGCTGACATTTCAGGCCTAGACCCTTCATCAGAAAAGGGGGATGGGGAGAGGATTCTGAAATAAATAGGGAGAGAGAGGGAGGCGGACCGAAGATGGATAGAGGAGAAGATAGGTGGAGAGGAGAGTATGGATGGGGAGGTAGGGAGGGGATAGGCCAGTCTGAAGAGGAAGGACAGGTCAAGGGGGCGGGGTGAGGTTAGTAGGTAGGAAATGGAGGTGCAGCTTGAGGTGGGAGGAGGGGATAGGTGAGAGGAAGAACACAGTAGGGAGGCGGGGACGAGCTGGGCTGGTTTTGGGATGAAGTGGGGGGAGGGGAGATTTTGAAGCCGGTGAAATCCACATTGATACCATTGGGTTGCAGGGTTCCCAAGTGGAATATGAGTTGTTGTTCCTGCAACCTTCGGGTGGCATCGTTATGGCACTGCAGGAGGCCTAGGATGGACATGTCATCTAAGGAATGGGAGGGGGAGTTGAAATGGTTCGCGATTGGGAGGTGCAGTTGTTTATTGCGAACCGAGTGTAGATGTTCTGCAAAGCGGTCCCCAAGCCTCTGCTTGGTTTCCCCAATGTAGAGGAAGCCACACCGGGTACAGCGGATGCAGTATACCAAATTGGTGGATGTGCAGGTGAACATCTGCTTGATGTGGAAAGTCATCTTGGGACCTGGAATGGGGGTGAGGTGTGGGGGCAGGTGTAGCACTTCCTGCAGTTGCAGGGTAATATGCTGGGTGTGGTGGCATTGGAGGGGTGTGTGGAGTGGACAAGGGAGTTGTGGAGAGAGTTGTCTCTCCAAAAGGCAGACAAGGGTGGGATTGGAAAAATGTCTTTGGTGGTGGGGTTGGATTGTAGATGGCGGAAGTGTCTGTGGATGATGCGTTGTATCTGGAGGTTGGTGGGATGGTATGTGAGGACTAGGGGGAATTCGCTTTTGGCAGTTATTGCGGGGGCGGGGTGTGAGGCATGAGGTCCGGAGGTGGGTGGGGTGGTATGTGAGGGCTTAGGGGGGTTCTCAATTGGCGGGCAACCCCCGTAGTTGTCGAGAGTACCCTCGACTGTCTCCCGCATTTCCCGCACCTCATCCCAGGCCCGAAACTTCAGCTTTTGTGCTCTTAAGATGCTGCTTGGCCTGCTGTGTTCATCCAGCTCCACACTTTGTTAACTCGGATTCTCCAGTATCTGCAGTTCCCATTATCTCTGAACACAGTACCTGTAACAACTGCTCCCTAAACAACCTCCTCATTTCTATCGTGCATTTCCATGAGAACATCTGATCCCAACTGGCACTCCGTGGTTCTTGCCAATAGCACTGTAATTCCTCCTCCCCCAATTGATTACTTTCCCATACCGTCTGTTCCTATTCCTTTCCATGACTTTAGTAAAGGTCAGGGAGTTGTGATTACTATCATGGAAATGTGTTCTAATTTCCCTGTCATTTCGTATAATTCTTCATTATAAAATTTCATTTAACCCCGTATTCATAGCCAGTTGTTGGCCTCAAACCTTAAATGTCTTCTTTTCATTTAAAGGTTGTGTCCACATGCTATGAATTTCCCCACTAGAAAAAATTGATTTTTTTCTGTATAAATCATAATAAATACTGCCTGTATTTTAGTCACTCCCTCAACCTTCAAAACACAAAGAAATAGAGTGCAAGTTTATGAAATACGTCTTCATAATTCAACTGAAGCTATAGTATAATTCTAATGAATACTTGCTAGAATCGTTCTAAGGCATTGTACTCTTCCAGCAGTATGGTGCCTAAAACAGAGTACAGTACACCTGTCTACAACTGGAGTGTAACTTCCATCTTTTATCCAACCTAACGTGAGATAAAAACTACCATTGCATTAGCCTTTCTGAATACTTTTGGACAGGTGACTAGCTTTTAGTGATTGGAATATTTGGGCACCCTTTGCTCCTCTGCATTTCCTAGTCTGTAGCAATTAGGAAAATATTCCAATTCCTCTTTATTGAATTCACAGGCCTCCTGTGAAATGCCTTGCCAGGGCACTCAGAGATTGAAGGTCAGGCCGGAGGAGGAGTGGTGAGATAACAGATTAGAGGTTGAGAGTGCAGGGGGAGTGGAACTGGATGTCAAGGAATGCATGTTAGACACCTCCAATACTGAATAGTGGAGAAGCATACGGAATTGGGTCAGTGAGCTGAGGGGAGGATTGGAGGTCTCTTGTTGTGGACCTGATTGTAGTTGGAGTTCGGAGGCCTTGTATGGTGGTATGGTGTGGGGGACCAAAGCTTTCTGAAGCACTGGATAATAGGAAGAAAGGCCCCATGTTGGAAGTCATCATGAGTGCCAGATTATGGAGGCTCAAATAACTATGTTTATCCAGCGGGGAGCAAAGGAGTGGAGCCATTTACCTCCTGAATCCACAAAATGCTCACCTGTATGAAGTGGTCAGGTTTCTCAACCCTCAGGAAAGCCGTTATTGGAGAGTGAAAAATGAAAACTTGTATATGGCAAGAAACTAGATAGGCAAACTCCACAATCATCTGCAAATCACTTTGTTTGGAACATATAAATGTTATCTTCCCAATACCTTGAATCACAGTTTGAAGCACTATAACATTTAGGCAATTACCTCTTCCTGTTGTGGTTTTGTAGCAGGGCTGCTGGGTCCAAAGAAATACTTTCGATTCATATATTTGTTGATAATCTCTTTGGATTTGATATTTTTACTTTCTTTTTCATGGCGAGATATATTTGTATAGAATTCAATGTCCATCCAGCAATTGAGATCCATGCTACAAGAAAGACAGTTTTCCATTTTTGACAATACCACGTTGTTACAAACAATTATCAAAGCAACCAAGGATTGCAGCTTTATTACTGCATCAAATTAAGGTGGGGGCATATCATGTTATAGAGTATTTACCATACAGTGACCATTAGTCTTGGAGTTAGAATCACATTGAAATACTGCAAATTCTGTTATCTGATATCCAAGCATCCAGAATTCTCATGCAACTGGTATTTTTTTTTAAAATGTACCATTTCTCGTATAGTCTCTTCAAAAACATCTATTTGAACTTGGTGCGCCAAATTCCGATACACATATAGTTCATCTACTATGCGGCAGTTTAGCCAGACACTACTATCAGTACTGTCTGCCGCAGGTTCCATTACTGTCATCACTAGTCGAGTATGTGATCCCCAACTCCTCACCCCTCAACATCTGCTGCTGCTCAAGATACAAGTGCTAGTTCTGCTGGTGACCCTGATGAAAAATTGTCAGAATTTCCAGAACACAACAAGTAAATTGCACTGTCCTTTTGATATTTAATTTTAAGACTTTTTCTATTCAAATACTGAATTGTTGGGTGTCCATAGGAATATCTTTCATGCAACCATCAGATCCATGTAAACGGCACTGCCACCCATCTATCCAACCGCCTGCCCCCACATATGCTGGATAACAAAATAACATTTTTGTGAATTTCAATTGGAATAGTTATAGATGTTATAAATAGTTATAAATGTTATAGAAAAATCCTAAACAAACAGAAGAATACTTGGTTTTCTAAATAATGCAAAACCACAAACCATATTAAAACATGCCACCCTGCTTCAGAAAAGACTTAGATGCTGCCATAAACATTAAAATGAGAAATACCACAAACAGCTCTTCCTCCTTGACCAAGCCATTATGATTTGCCTTTAAAGGAAAGAGACGTAATTTTTCAACTGATGTCTGTTGGCATGTATCTCAGTGGTTCAAAAGTGCATGACTGATCAGAACATGCAACAGTTGAGTAGAAGAGGTAATGTAAGAAATGGTCTGATGGCAATAAGACATGTTAGTGTTCACAAATATGCTAAAATGATTATTCTATGTACAAACACTCACCACAATCAGTATGGCTAACAAAGGCCTTGCCATGCCTGCAAGAGTAAGTTTACATTGAGCAGCTTCCCCATTTTGTGTTACATAAAGATTCTTAGAAACTTACTCTGCTAAATTTTCTTTAAGGAAGGTCTGGAATTGGTCAAGTTCTAAGCGATTGTGAAGAAGCGTTTGAAATGTATAATGACGGAATTGCTCTGGAACAAATTTCCATGCACTCCTGGGATCCTCCACAATTTCTTCTTGTATGGATGCTTTGGAAGGAAACTGCAAAGAAGATTGATAACACTGTTATATTAACAGATCTAGCTTCATTAACTGGCTGAATTTCTTAAAAATGCCACCTCTATGTGGCACTAAGGCAAGAAAGAAAACTAACATCAATCTCAAGTGACAGGAAACAACTGCCTGTTTAAAGAATGCACTGCAGGATGTAAAATGATATCGCTTGCACAACAGAATAAAATGAATTTATTTTGTTCTCTCATAGCACTTCTCTTCCCCATTCTCCCTGTGGCTTCTCAACTTTCCTTCAACTTTCCCATCTTTCCCAAGCAAAAATCAGGCTGACTCTCAGTGCAGACCTCCCCACATCCTGCTCCCTCTGTAGGCCTCTGCACATCTTGCTCCTAATGCAGGTCTCCCCAAACCCTATTCCTTGGGCAGGCCACCCACACTATAGTCCCAAAACGGGTCTCCCCACACCCTGCTCCTAGTGCTGGATCCCAACTCACCAACCCAGTGCAGCCTCCTATCCCCACCTACTCCTATCTCTGCAGCTGGGGCTCCAGCCTGGTAACTCGTTCCGTGCAAGTATTCATGGATGCAGCAGAACCCGTAAGGTCATAGTTAAGAAGCTTATGCAGGGAATACCTTGTGAATTGTTCAATTATTAGAATAGGTGCCTTCAACTTTATTGCATGTCTTCAACACAATGGATACTCAGTTAACCAAGCCCAAATACATGGGATCCTGACCTTCCATTAATTGCCTGAAACAGTCCTGTGACGTGCTGATTAGTCACAGTTGGAGTAAGAGTAGTGAAAGCCATCTCTCAGGGTTATGCTTTCATACAAACTGTCAGAGAAAACAGAGTTTACATTTCCCAATACCTGTTCTGCATCACTGTCGTGGTGACTTAAAATCATAGAGGTTTACAGCAAGGAAACAGGGCCTTCAGCCTGATTTGTCCGAGTGTTCACAGACTAGTCCCATTAGCCTTCATTTGATCCATATCCCTCCATACCTATCCCATCCATGTATTTGTCCGAATGTTTCTTAAATGATGAAATTGTACTTGCCTTCACTACTACCCTCTGACAGCCTATTCCAGACACTCATTACTCTCTGTGTGAAAAATTGCTCCTCTGGACCCTTCTGTATCTCTCCCCTCTCACCCTAATTCTATGCCCTCTAGTTTTAGATTTCCCTACATGTGGGGCTAAGCTGTTGGCTAGTTACCTTATCCATGCCTGTCATGATTTTATAGACCTCAATCAGATCACCCTTCAGTCTCCTATGCTCCAGGGGAAAAATGTCCCAGACTATCCAGCCTTTCCTTCTAACTCAAACTTTCCAGATCAGCTGGCATCCTAGTAAATCTTTTCTGCAATTTTTCTAGTTCAATAATATCCTTTCCGTAGTAGGGCAACCAGCTTTCTACACAGTAGTCCAACTGTGGCCTTACCAAATCCTGTACAACTGCAACAAGATGTTTCAACTCCTATACCCCGTCTCAGACTGATGAAAGCTAGCTTGCTGAAAGCATTCTTCACCACCCTGTTTACCTGTGGTTCCACTTTCAAGGAGCTATGAACCCATTTCCCTATATTCCCCAGGGCCTTACCACTGATATACCCTGCTTTGACCTACCAAAATGCAACACCTCGCATTTATCTAAATGAAACTCTACCTGCCATTCCTTAGCCCAATGGCCCAGTTGATCAAAATCTCACTGTATTCCCTGATAACCTTCTTCACTGTCCGTTATGCCACCAATCCTGGTGTCATCTGCAAACTTACTGACCGTATCTCCAAAATTCTCAACCTAATCATTCATATAAATGAAAAATAACAGTGGACCAGCACCAATCCCTGTGGCATACCACTGGTCACAGGCCTCCAGTTTAAAAAACAACCCTCTACCACCACTCTGTTTCTACTACCTTTAAGCCAATTTTGTATTCAACTGGCTAACTCTCCCTGGATCCCAGGCAGTACCATATAGACAATATCTACCACACTGGCCTCATCTACTTTCTTGGTCACCCCTTCAGAAAACTCAAATCAAATTCATGAGACATGAATTCCCATGCCCAAAGCCGTACTGACTATCCCAAACGAGACGTTGCCTTTCCAAATGCCTGTAAAGCCTGTGACTCAGAATCCTTTCTAACAACTTTTCCACCACAGAGATTAGGCTCACCAGTCTGTAGTTCCCAGGCATTTCCCTACAACATTTCTTAAATAATGACGTAAAATTAGCCACCCTCTAATCTTTGCACACTTTACCTGTGGCTGCCAATGAAACAAATATCTCTGCTAGACTCCCCGCAATTTCCTCCATAGCCTCCCACAAAGTTCTGGGATACATTTCATCAAATCCCAGAGATTTATCTATCTTAATGCTTATTAAGCTTTCCAGCACCTCACCTTGTGTAATATGGATCCTCTTCAAGATATCATTGTTTAGTTTCCCAAGTTTCCTAATATCCATACCTTCTTCAACAGTAAATACAAGCGTGAAATATTCATTTAGGATCCCATCCATCTCTTTTGGCTCCATGCATTGATGACATTGTTGGTCTTTAATTGCCCCTATTCTCCCTCTAGTTAGTCTTTTGTCCTTCACTGTTACCAAGAAAATAACCGAGCAGATCATCTTCAAGTGGTATGGGCCTACCTACATCAAAATAAGCTTTCAAATACGATACATTTAATTATTCAAACTTGTTTTTCTCAACATGTAAGTTACAACCATGAAGTGGAAGCTGAATCCTGACTGTTGCATATTGAACACATACACCTTCACTCACAAAATTGACATTTGAGGCCTTTGAAATTACTGTTTATCACATATAGTGAAATGCTGACCTGAGTACCAGTAAGGCATTATTCTTGGGGAATGGGGAGAGAGAGAGAGAGAAATGTATTAATATTAATTATAAGCCAGTAATAGGTAGATGTTTCTATCTCCGAGGATGGCAAAAGTCCTGCAATGTAGAGAAATATATAAATTGTAGACTTCTTTGTATAATACAGGATGCTAAACAAATATTTGGAATGTTGGTTCAGGCTGGGTTTAAATTCAGAGTGGTCATTACCAAAAAACATTCCAGCATCATATACAAAAACAAATCAATTTGTCACCGAGGGTTAGTAAATTGAAAACTGGAAAGTGCCTGCTGTCTCGGTTTTGTGTCAATATTATTTCCTTGAAATTTATTTTTTTAAAAACTTAAAGGAATAGCTAGATAATGTTTCCCATAGCTGGGGACTCTAGAACCAAGAATGGGGTCAGGGGAGAGAGTGTGTCATGCTACTTGAAAATAGACACTTAGATCTGAGATGAGGAGAATTTCTTTACCTGGAGGATTATGAACCTTTGGAATTGTCTACCACAGAGGGCTGAGAAGGCTCAATCTTTGAATTTGTTTGAGGTAGAGGTTGATAAATTGCGGATTACCGGGGCATACAATGTTAAGGAGATGGACTGAGTAAAAGTCATTCAAGTGTTCGGTCAGCCACAATCATATTGAGTGGCGGATCAGGTCTGATAGGCTGAGTGGCCTTCTTACTTTCTTATGTTCTTAACAAATAAACCTATTTTTAAGATCCAAATAAATAATTACTTCATGGGGCAGAAACTTCCTCTGCAATTCCTGAAGCTTCTTGTAGTATATTGAATCCAAATACTGGGTCTTGGTTACCAACTTCACCTAGAAATAAAAGATCTTGGTTGAGTAGCAAGGAATGACACTAAGATACAAAGTTCTGTCATATGAGACTTGAAATGTTAACTCTGTGTCTCTCTCAACACATGCTAACAGTCTGCTGAGTTTCTCCAGCACTTCTTGTGTTTGGTTAAGATTTACAGCTTTTCTTAAAATGTAACAGCTGTGCCACAGGTTAAATGGACAATTTACGCAGACTAGACACAGAACAGAGGTATGCACCAAGATCATTTGAAAAATTTGTGCATGTTTTCTGATCAGTAGCTGTGTAATTTGTTTTGTGCATTATTTTCAGCAGGTTGCCCAGTAATCTTTCCACCCTTTCTCCTCAGAGGACATTTTGTTATTTGCAAAAAAATCTATAAATACAATACATACAAAAGGTTGTCTTTCAATGAGGAAAAAGAAACAGAAATGATACATTAGAATTTTACATCCCACAGAGCTACTGTACAAATAATAAGGGTGATTTTATATGATACAGGAGGAAAATATTTACAAAGTATTTATTTTGAGGCAATGAAGGGGCCTGACAACTGATCGCTGTTATACTTTGGCAGGAAGACTTTTGTCTTTCCTCACTGTGCCTGGGCAGTAACAGGCCCCACCTCTAGTGTGTCCCACAGCATAATCCTGGACTTTGCTGCGGATTGACACATTCCACTCAGTTGAAGCCAACTCTTTATACTGGAAGACCAAAATGTTTTGGACAGACCAAAGAGCATTTTTCACCAGGTTGCTGGTCCTTTAGGTGCAGTTGATCTTTGACTCAGTGTTAACCCACGGAACAGACACTTGAGCATAGAGTCCCGCATTACAGGACTGGTCGGGATGAGCCTCAACAAAAATTACTGCATCTCTCTCTAGATCTGATTTTCCAGAGGACATAAATTGTGACTCTTTAAATAGGCCATTACTCATGAGTCTCTGAACGTTATGCATTAACTGCTAATTTCAGTCATGTTGGCAGTTGGAGTGCAGCTGATTCATCACAAGGAGAATTCTGAGTACCTGCACACTCACGCTGTTGCTGCTGGTTGACTACAGAACAAATCTCTGTCCATTTTGTCTTTCACAAAATTGTTTAAAATATGGAGAAAAAAGAACAAATATTAAATATAGGGGGTTAAAACGTATGCATCTATGTATCTAATATAATACTGAGCAAAAAAATGAAATGGACCATTTGGAAAAACTTATTCAAGAAAGCAGTTGGATGTACTGAGATAACATGGTGTGAAGCTGGATGAACGCAGCCGGCCAAGCGATATCAGAGAAGCAGGAAAGTTTGACGTTTCGGGTCGAGACCATTTTCAGAAAAAGAAAATTGGTTAAGACCAATGCTAATTTGGTAATGGAGAAAAGACACGCTCACTTGTGTGTAAGAGCACTTCTCAATATTAAAAAAATGGGTAGTGTTGCGGTAGTGTTCCTTAATCTGAGCCAGGAGACCCACATTCAAGTCCTGCTTCAGAGGTGTGTAATAACATCTCTGAACAAGTTGGTTAGTAAATATCGAGAGCTGGGTTCTTGGTTAAAAGACAAACAAAAGCTGTGAGTGATTTGGTGACAGAGGGAGAAAATAGTTCTGTTCTGTGTAAGAGCACTTCTTGTCCAGATAAAAAAAAAGTTGGGTTCTTGCATTGTCTGAAGGAGGGTCTCGACCCGTAACATCCAACTTTCACGCTCCACTCTTGCTGCTTGGCCTGCCGTGTTCATTCAGCTTCACACTGTTATCTCAGTTTCTCCAGCATCGGCAGTTCCTACTATCAGTTGGATGTATTGACTTACTTTATTGTAGCTTGACATTTCCGCTTCAATCATTTGGTTCCAAGGTACCAGTAGCAAGATAAGTGTGTGCTCCTCTAATTGATCAAAGAGGTCTTCAAATGGTGGCTCTAGTTTGGCATAGATCTCTTTCTTGTTCTCTGCGTCCATTTGGACATCTGCTGGGGCCCCTTCAATAACGTATGTAGCAAAAATGAACTGAAACAAGTGGACAAATCATGAAAATATCAGTTTGCTGATGGATATTCTGTTATTCTAATTTGGTTGCATCCAGGCATTATTGAAGATTACAACAGTCTTAATTGTCAACAAACAATTGTTTTCAAGTTCTCATTGTAAATATTAACTATGTACAGGACAAAATTTCACCTCTATCACAAGACTGCAAGAGAGAACAGGTTCCCAGTAACCATGTTACACCATTCCCCAACAATGTTGTAGACTATCTTATTTACATATTCACTTTAACCTTTTACAGCACAGAAACTCAATACCCAACTACTGGATATTCGTGGTTCTTTGTAATGGTACAAACAACTTGCATTTTCATCATAAATGATATTCTCAGTTTCTCTGTCTCTGTCACATCTGCTCTGATGATGCCAATTTTGACAAGGCACCTCTGAAATGTCCTCTTCTTCCTCAATTGAGGATTACCCAGCACCATAGTTGACAGGGCCCTCAGCTGGGTCTGACCTATCTCCTGCACTTCAGCCTCCTGCTTCTTCCCTCTCACAAAAGCAATAGGGTCCCCCTTGTCTTCACCCAGCATCCCACTAGCATCCACATCCAGAGGATCATTAGCCACCTTCAGCAGGATGCCACCATCAGACACATAATTGCCCTCACCTCCATTGTTTTGTTCACAAAAAAATACCCTGAGCTTCCAGCTGCCTGCCACTTCGAGGCATCATCTCGTTCCCTGGCCAACATCTCTGTCTCAGACTTGCTGCAATGCTCCAGTGAAGCTCAGCACAAGCTGAAAGAACAGCATCTTATTTTCCACTTGGGAACTCTACAGCCTTCTAGTCTCAATATTGAGTTCAACAATTTTAGGGCTTCAAGTACCTTAACCCGTGTCCTTACTCCAACTCCCACACACCAGGTCTTGATATCACATGATCTGCTATTACACACCAACCCATTGTTAGCCACTAATAGTCCCCATTAGTAGCATTCATTATTCTAGACTGACCATTATCTACTCCTTTGTCTATCCAACTGTTCCTCTCTCTCTTTGGGCTCTATCTCCACCTATCATTTACTCCTTATCCCTTCCCTACCCTACCTTATGCATTAAAAAAAATTCTTAGCTACCATCAGTTCTGAAGGCTGGTCACTGGGCCTAAAATGTTAACTCTGATTTCTCTCCACAGATACTGCCTGACCACCTGAGATTTTCCAGTAATCACTGTTTTTGTTTTTGTGTGCAATAACATCTCTGAACAGGCTGATTAGAAAAATAGAAAATAAAATACCAGCTGGATTCTTCTAGGCATCATTGGAGAGGAAGCTCGTACAATCCACCAATGATGCCCAGGCCTTTAGACAGAAGTGGGCACTGGGCGTGAGGATACAGTGCTTTGTTTCTTTCTCCAACTCCATTTTGACTTAGTCCCTACCTCCTTTTGAAGGTTTGCATTGCCCAAAATGAACTATGTGCTTAAATATCTAATTGGCTACATGAGTGATTTGCTGGTGATAATTAAGGAAGGGAAAAATAAAGTCATGGTGATTTGCTGGCAGGAAAGTTATTCAGTTGTGTGTAAAAGCACTTCTGGATATAAGTAAAAACAAAAGAGCTGTATTCTTCCCCTTCAACTCTATTTTGATTTAGCTACCTACCTCTCTCTCACCTTTGATTGTTCTAATTCTAATTCACGAAGGCTAATTCCAATTCTAATTCTAATTCTTTCTTGCCCTTAACAGGCTTTGCACATAAATTATTTGATTGGAAACACTGGAGATTTACTGTTGGTCATTAATACCAATGCTAATCTGATGATGAATAAAAGAAACACTCACTTGTGTGTAAGAGCTCTTGTCAATATTTAAAAAATGGGTTGTGTTGCGGTAGTGTTCCTTAATCTGAGCCAAGAGACCCACATTCAAGTCCTGCTTCAGAGGTGTGTAATAACATCTCTGAACAGGTTGGTTAGTAAATATCTGGGAGCTGGGTTCTTGGTTAAAAAATGAAGAAATGCTGTGAGTGATTTGTTGACAGAGGGGGAAAATAGTTCTGTTCTGTGTAAGAGCACTTCTCGTCCAGATATAAAAAAAAGCTGTGTTCTTGCATTTTCTTTAACAGGCTTTGCACATAAATTAATTAATTGGAAAACATGGTGATTTACTTGTGGTAGATGTGGATCACTCCTTCTTCAACAATAATGATTTTAGGGATGGGTGTGTGGTGAGTTGCCAGTGTAGCCCTGGCTCTGTGGTATGGTCTCCTAGCTCCAGAAAGGACTCCTCCAAAGACAGCACGGAGGCTGGAGAGGGCTCGCTGGCCAGGAGTGATGGCAGGGTGAAGAAGAGCAGTGGTCAAAGACAACTAGTCTGCTGACACAGCCAGGAAGGGGAAGCTCCAGCCTCTCTAGCCCTCACATCCTTGACACGAGGGGAGGCCATGGTGCGTATGCAGGCAAACCCTGACATGGTTCTATCAGTGCACTTCCTGTGACCTTTTGCCGCCAGCTAACTTCATTGGCCATGTCTGTGCATGTGCGGGGGCCATTTTTGTGTTATGGACAATCGCTTCAATTCCTAAATAATAGACAAGCATATTGATAATCATAATATCAATGTAGAGACTGCATGTACAGTGTGGTTTGGAGATTCAGGGAGTGACACTCCCTCTAAGCTGCATGGGGCATGATTGTGGAATTGAGAATACGTTGTGCAGTACCCTACCAGTCCACACATCAGCACTGGCCCCTTTAAGATGTGCCCTTACTTAACATTTGGTAATCTCAAAGGTACGGTTCAGTAGCACAAATGAGAATTTGGGAAGGGTACCTGATTGTGGGCAGAGGTTCTTTGTGTGATGTGAAACAGGTTAGTTTGAAAGGCCAGGTTGAAGCATTCCCGGCATAAAGCAAAGGTGAAAAAAGCATTTCTCTTTTCCATCCTGATTTATTGTCTCCCTTGTAGCTGGGTAGCCAGCCAGCATTCAAGAAGAAAGCAAAGTAAAATATGAAGCATCAGAGATAATAGGAACTGCAGATGCTGGAGAATCCAAGATAACAAAGTGTGGGGCTGGATGAACACAGCAGGCCAAGCAGCATCTTAGGAGCACAAAAGCTGACGTTTTGGGCCTAGACCCTTCATCAGAAAAGGGGGATGGGGAGAGGATTCTGAAATAAATAGGGAGTGAGAGAGAGGTGGGCCGAAGATGGATAGAGAAGATAGGTGGGGAGGTAGGGAGGGGATAGGTCAGTCCGGAGAGGTCAAAGGGTCGTGATGAGGATTATAGGTAGGAAATGGAGGTGCGGCTTGAGGTGGGAGGAGGGGATAAGCGAGAGAAAGAACAGGTTAGGGAGGCGGGGACGAGCTGGGCTGGTTTTGGGATGCATTGGGGGGAGGGGAGACTTTGAAGCTGGAGAAATCCACATTGATACCATTGGGCTGCAGGGTTCCCAAGCGGAATATGAATTGCTGTTCCTGCAACCTTCGGGTGGCATCATTATGGCACTGCAGGAGGCCCAGGATGGACATGTCATCTAAGGGAGGGGGAGTTGAAATGGTTCGCAACTTGGAGGTGCAGTTGTTTACTGCGAAACGAGCGTAGGTGTTCTGCAAAGCGGTCTCCAATATAGAGGAAGCCACACCGTGTACAGTGGATGCAGTATACCACATTGGTGGATGTGCAGGTGAACATCTGCTTGTTGTGGAAAGTCATCTTGGGGCCTGGGATGGGGGTGAGGGAGGTGGTGTGGGGGCAGGTGTAGCACTTCCTGCTTTTGCAGGAGAAAGTGCCGGGTTTGGTGGGGTTGGAGGGGAGTGTGGAGTGGACAAGGGAGTCGCGGAGAGAGTGGTCTCTCTGGAAGGCAGACAAGGGTGGGGTGGGAAAAACGTCTTTAGTGGTGGGTTCAGATTGTAGCTGGCGGAAGTGTTGGAGGATGATGCGTTGTATCCAGAGGTTGGTAGGGTGGTATGTGAGGACAAGGGGGATTCTCTTTTGGCGGATATTGTGAGGGCAGGGTGTGAGGGATGAGGTGCGGGAAATGCAGGAGACACGGTCGAGGGCGTTCTCGACCACTGCGGGGGGAAGTTGCGGCCTTGAAGAACGAGGACATCTGGGATGTGCGGGAGTGGAATGCCTCATCCTGGGAGCAGATGTGGCGGAGGCAAAGGAATTGGGAATAGGGGATGGAATTTTTGCAGGAAGGTTGATGGGAGGAGGTGTATTCCAGATAGCTGTGGGAGTCGGTAGGCTTGCAATGGACATCGGTTTGTAGGTGGTTGCCTGACACGGAGACAGAAAGGTCCAGGAAGGTAAGGGATGTGTTGGAGATGGTCCAGGTGAACTTGAAGTTGGGGTGGAAGTTGATGGTGAAGTGGATGAACTGTTCGAGCTCCTCTTGGGAGAATGAGGCGGCGCCGATTCAGTCATCAATGTAACGGAGAAAGAGGTGGGTTTTGGGCCAGTGGTAGGTGCGAAAGAAGGACTGTTCCACATAACCTACAAAGAAGCAGGCATAGCTTGGGCCCATGTGGGTGCCCATGGCTAACCCTTTTGTCTGTAGGAAGTGGGAAGAATTGAAAGAGAAGTTGTTGAGGGTGAGAACAAGTTCGGCTAGGCAGATGGGGGTGTCGGTGGAGGGGTCTGGTCAGGTCTGCGGGACACGAAGAAGCGGAGGAGCTTAAGGCCATCTGCATGGGGAATGCAGGTGTATAGGGACTGGACATCCATGGTGAAAATGAGGTGTTGGGGACCGGGGAATTGTTCTGGAGGAGGTGGAGGGCGTGGGTGGTGTCACAGATGTAGGTAGGGCGTTCCTGGACCAAAGGGAAGAAAATGGAGTCCAGATCGGTGGAGATGAGTTCAGTGGGGCAGGAACAGGTGGAGACAATAGGTTGATCAGGGCAGGCGGGTTTGTGGATTTTGAGAAGGAGATAGAAGCGAGCAGTGCGGAGTTGGGGAACAATGGGATTGGAGGCTGTGGGTGGGAGGCTACCTGAGGTGATGAGGTCATGGATGGTTTGGGAGATTATGATGCTCGGGAGTGGGGTCATGATCAAGGGGTCGGTAGGAGGAGGTGTCGGAGAGTTGGCGTTTGGCCTGAGCAATGTAAAGGTCAGTGCACCATATTACAACTGTGCCTCCCTTGTCTGTGTGTTTGATGGTGAGGTTGGGATTGGAGCGGAGGGAGAGGAGGGCTGCCCGTTCTGCAGGGGGCAGGTTGGAGTGGGTGAGAGGGGTGGAGATGTTGAGGCAGTTAATGTCTCGACGGCAGTTGGAGATGAAGAGGTCGAGGGAGGGTAGGAGGCCTCTGGGTGGTGTCCAGGAGGAGGACTTGTGTTGGAGATGCGTGAAGGGGTCAGTGGAGGGAGGGTTAGGCTCCCTGTTAAAGAAGTGCGGAGGTGAAGGCGGTGGAAAAACTGCTCGATGTCCGGATGTGACTGGTATTCATTGATGTGTGGGTGGAGGGGGACAAAGGTGAGCCCCTTGCTGAGGACTGACTATTCATTTTCAATTAGAGGTAGGTCTGGGGGGATGGTGAAGATTCGGCAGGGCTCAGTGTGGCTGTCCTCTCTGGGGTAGCTGGCTGTGGAGGCTGTGGGCGGAACGATGTGGTCGTTGGGTGTGGGTGGGGTTGCGTCGATGGTGGGCGGAGTTGTGTCAGCATCAGTGTTGGGCGGAGATGCGTCAGAGTCTGTGGTGGGCAGAGATGCGTCGGCATCTGCGGTGGGCAATGCGGTGTCGGCAGCGGTGGGCAGAGCGGGGTGGGTGGCAGCAGCAGTGATGGTAGTGTTTGTGGTGTAAGTAGTAGAGGTGGAGGCTTTGGCCCCAGCAGTGGTCACGTTTGCGATCCCGGAAGTGGTGTGCCCGGTGGTGGTGGATGTGACATCATTGGTGGGTTCACCAGCCGTGTCCTCATCGTCAATGGCGGCGGGTACATTGTGGGGGAGGTGCATCTCCCCTCCCCCCACTGCATCCCAAAACCAGCCCAGCTCGTCCCCTCCCCCCACCGCATCCCAAAAGCAGCCCAGCTCATCCCCGCCTCCCTAATCCATCCTTCCTCTCACCTATCACCTCCTCCCATTTCAAGCCACACCTCCATTTCCTACCTACTAACCTCATCCCACCCCCTTGGCCTGTGCGTCCTCCCCGAACTGAGCTATCCCCTCCCTACCTCCCCAACTGTACTCTCCTCTCCACCAATCTCCTCCTCTATCCATCTTCGATACGCCTCCCCCTCTCTCCCTATTTATGTCAGAATCCTCTCCCCATTCCGCTTTTCTGATGAAGGGTCTAGGCCTGAAATGTCAGCTTTTGTACTCCTAAGATGCTGCTTGGCCTTCTGTGTTCATCCAGCCCCATACTTTGTTATCCAAAATATGAAGCATATAGTCTCATTAAAATATTCAGATAAGGTACTTGCTTCCTTGGAATTAATGGGCCAGACACAACCCCTGCCTCAATTTAGCTAAGTTCAGACGTGATTAGCTTGAAAAGGATTTGAGTCCTTGTTTGGAAGTTTTCAAATTTTAATATTCCATGCATTGTCAACCCTTCCCTTTTTGGGATTACTATCACTCTCTCCATTGTAATACTGCTGATCCCCTTATCCTTCTCGTTACAATCCTGGCATATTCTGTATTCCACCAAGATATGATGATCATCAAAACAACATGAATTTCTTAGCTTGCCTGAGCTTGTCTCTTGAGTTTAAAAGGTTGAAAGATTTCTGCATAAAACAGTCGCTGATATTCTTTCAGGTCAAACCACAGGCTCACACCATTCCTCCATAACTGCAAGATAGGAAGGAATGTTTGTTAATATTCTACATGGTAATGGCTTGTTTCCAGTAATTGTGAGTGGCTATTTGATTCTGAAAGAAAAACACAATGTGGCAGGAGCATCATTAGCCAAAGGTCAAAGATATTGTGGGGGTGCAATCACACAGTGTTAATATTATTGGATCGGCCCTCCAGTGCCCCACACTAATGCTCTGGGACATGGGCTCGAATCACACAATGGCAGGTGGTGAAATTTGAATTCAACAAAATCTGGAATTAAAAACTAGTCTCTGTAATGGTGACCATAAAATTACTATCAATTGTTAATTAAAATATCTGGTTCACTGATATCTTTCAGTGAAGGAAATATGCTATCTATACCTGACCTACATGTAACTCTGGACCCACAGCAATGTGTTTGACTCTTAACCACACTCTGTAAATGGCCAAACAAGTTATTCAAGAACAATTAAGGATGGGCAACACTCACCATTGCCAAGGACACCCTCATCCCATGAAAGAAGAAGGAAGAAAAGCAGCAAATAGGAAAAAGAGATAGATGCAACGTGATAAAAAAAAAAGAGTGGTTGCAATTTGGAATGCTCTGATAAAAAAATAATGGCAGCAGATTCAATAAGGAATTGGAGAGATTCTTGAAGTCAAAATATTTATTGTATTGTGGGGAAAGAGCAAGGAAGAGCTCTTCTAAGGAGTTAACATAGGCATGATGATCCAAATGGCCTTCCTCTTTGCTGCATCCATCAATGATTCTAATCTGCCAACTGAAAGTGGTGTTTACATTGATTTTCAACAAGCGATGAAAGTCAGATATTAGCTCTGTTCTCAAAATAAGTTAAAATCGCACAATAAATTACCCAATTGGCCAATCATCTAAGATTTATCTCACTTACTGTATTCCCTGCTTTCTCACAAAAACGTGTGAAGTAATATCCAGTTCTGCTTTCATTGTGCAGGGCCTGCAGCAGGTCGTCCAACTTGGCATCACACAGGACATCATGGTACTTTTTGATCTGCATCTAAAGACACATACACCATCAAGATTCTATAATTTGACATCAATCCATATACATTCACTGTACTCTTTACCAAGTGCTGAAGCAGGAAGTGATCCCTTCACCTTAACATGAACAAGGTTTAAACTATTATGGTTAACACCCAACTAAAATTCTATTCCTTACCATAGACCTCTGCATGCAGTGCCATCTGTATCTCATGTAACTCCCTTAGATTAAGACCAATCGAATCCTAAACTGAACTTCAAATTTCATGCTCTTTTACTACTTCCATGGTTGGGCACACTGTCACTGATCCTTGACTGTATCTCACCTCCCTTGTGCTGCTGAAATGCTCATCTATACCTCAGCCACCTCAAACTTCACAAATCCATTCCAGTCTTGAATAGCTCCAGAATTCTACCATTTATAATTCTAAATACTTACAAACATCCTTCACCCTAATCAACATCAAACCCTGAGTCTGCCAACTCTCACTACTCCATCCACCTATTTGTTAAATTGAGTCCTTACATGGCCCATGCAGTCTCAGCTTTATTATTGTTAATGGAGCAGGATCCACATTGGTGAGGAGCAAGATTGGGTCTTATATGCCAAAGCACCCACATTGGACCACTGCAATGACTTAAATTCCCTTAATTCCTCTGCCTTCCCAGAACAGGTAGGAAATGAGTGCAATCCAATCAAACTTCAAGCCATGAAAAATTTGATTTTCTTTTGCCAAGATGCACTAATATTTTATATGAATATGGTACGTTAAATGCTACAAGGTGAGCGAATCAATTGCATGGTAGGAGAGAGCGAGTGGTTGGAAATAGATGTGAGCATTTGTACTCCTCCAAGTTAATAATATTTAGAGGCACTGCACTTTCTATTCTGTTTCCTGGGCAGTCTGCTGGAATCCCTTTGAAGTTTGCCGGTTAGGCCTCCCTATATTCGGTAAATCGCAATGATGTGTGAATATATAGATGCAACACAAAATCACTAGCGGTCAACTACGATCTGAGAATAAGGCATCTTCACTGTTATTTGCTAAATATATGTTTATTTTCCCATGAAGAAGTGAGTGGTTGAATGTAGTATAGCTCTTACTTGTGAGGATTTCCCAATTCCTTCCTGTTGGTTTAAGGCTTGAGTTGAATACTTACTAACATCTCTAAGTTGCGGAGGTCTTTTGCTTTACGTAATTCTAGGTTTTCCAAATTTTCCATAAATTTTTCTTTTGAGACTTGTGATTGAACTGTGTCACTTGAAAGTGGAAGTTCTCTGTGGGAAGGGAATAAATGATATCTTAGTAGGAAGGCATAAAATAAGTTGCTTAAAGAAAGGGTATAAATTCTAAAGATACCCTCAAGATATCTTTAATGTTGGGAGATTCCTTAAACAGAAGATCAATGCTCCCCAAACTATTTCCCTCTGTCAATCCACTTTGCAACTTGAAAGTTTTGTGACTCCCATCATTCTCAATGAGAGCTGAGAGACCATGGGAATTGAGAAGTGAATGGTAACAAGTGGTGTGGACTTATTAGAACAGGTGCACAGCTGTTGTAACTTGATCACAGCCTCACAGCACCCATTGTTTACTCAGAGATCAATACCTCAGAATTTCAGCTTGTGAACCCACTTGGGATCCAACCTCTATTTTGGGAAACCCTGCAGTAGTAGTCACATCTAGAACTATGAGCATACAACCTTAATTCATTGGGACAATATAATGCAAACAAAAGTAATAGGAGCAGGAGTACACTATTTAAGACTACCTCACCATTCATGAAGATTGTGGCATATCTTAAACTTCAATTTTATCTTCCACTACTATCCCAAGTCCCTTGATTCTCTTTGTGTCCAAAAATCTACTGATCCCTGTCTTAAATATGCTCATTCCCAGTATCAAACTGTTACCTGGATGGTAGGACTGATGTATAAGGAGAGGTTGTGTCAGTTACGAGTAATTTCATAGAAGTTCAAAAAAATGAGGGGATCTCATAGAAACCCATAAAATGTATACAGGACCAGACACAGTAGAGGCAGAAAGGATGTTCCCAATGATGGGGGGAGTCCAGAGCCTGGGTCATAGTGTAAAGATGTGGGATAGATCATTTAGGACTGAGATGAAAAAAATTTCTTCACTCAGAGAGTGATAAGCCTATAGAATTTGCTACCACAGAAAGCAGTAAAAGACAAAACATTGTATGATTTCAAGAAAGAGTTGGATATGACATTTGGGGCTAAAGGGATCAAAGGCGCTGAGGGTAAGTGAGAAGAAACTACTGAGTTGAATGATCAGCCATGATCATAATGAAGGGCCTATTCCTGCTTCTATTTTCTAAGCTTCTATACTGTTGTAAAGAGTTTCAAAGATTTATGGTATCAAAGATTTGAGTAAAGAAATTTCTCTTCATCTCAGTCCTAAATAGTTGAACCCTAATTCTGGTACAGCAGTACACAAATCTTGTCTCTGTAAGTAGGGGAAACATCTTCCTTTCATCTACCTTGTTAAGTCCTATAAGAGTTTAGTGTGTTTTCAGGAGATCACCTCTCTTTTTTAAGGAGCAGTATGCTATAAACAGTATATTATGCAGGAATGATTCACTCATTCATTTAAGTAGAAAGCTTATGAAATTATTGTACCAATAATAGAGTATTAGGTGTGCTATACAGAGGAAGCCTTCAGAACATTTTCTGAAGAAAGGTCTAGGCCCGAAACATCAGCCTTCCTGCTCCTCTGATGCTGCTTGGCTGCTGTGTTCATCCAGCTCTACACCTTCTTATCTGCTATACAGAAGAGGTGTTTTAGCAAATGATGCCAAAGAAATAGGTAACTATAAGCTGTAAAGGGCTGAAGAGTGTTTGAGAATGAGAGGTATATTATCCAATGCTTTTTTTTAAACTAATTTTGCATATAGATAGTGCCTATTTTCTTAAGAGTTGCAATAAAATACAAATAAAACATGCGAGAAGAAGCTCCATGTTTAGAAATTTGAGGCGTAAATTCTATCCTTTAATTTTAGTCCTGGAAATAAATTTCCTATTTTCCTATATACTTTAAAAGGCAAAGTATATTAGCACATAGAGTTGGTCATTGTAGCAAAAATATTTAATCACAATTTTGCCGTTCCATGAAAGCATAAAAACCCCTTCATTCTCCAGTCAAAAATATTATACTTCCATCACCACAATATTGGAAGCCATAGTGTACACTTCCTAGACCTGAAGTTCTGAAACTGTCGACCTAAATCTCACAGCATTGTTTCATTCCTGATCTCATTTAAGATGCTCCTTAAAACCTAGACTTTTTTTGCCATTCTCTTGGTCACTTGCCCGGTGATCTCAGAAAAACAGAGTTTTGATACCATTATGACTCTTCTTCAGATCCGATGATCTTCAGTAATGTTAACTTTTCTCCACAGATGCTGCCAGACCTGCTGAATTTCTCCAGCACTTTCTGTTTTGGTTTCAGATTTCCAGCATCTGCAGTAGTCTATTTGTGTTGTCCATCTCACTAAGTATTAACTTTAGTTTTATCACGTTCCTCTGAACTGGCTTAATATTGTGGGCCATTCAGAACATTACACTTCAGGAAAGGCAGAATAGTTTTAAAAAGGGTACCCAGGAGGAGAAAAGATAATTCAGTTATGAAAAGAGTAGGGCTATTATCCTTGGGATGGGGAAGATTAGGTGTTGATCTAATATGAGTTTTCAAAATTGAGAAGTCTTCATAGAGTAGCTAGATGATTCAAAGTGAGTTAGTGGTCAGAGATTTAAAATAGTTTGCAAAACATCTAGTGAGGAAATTAGGAAAATGTTCAGGATCTTGAAAGTAATACCTAACAACATGCCATAAGCTGATAACATAAAAAAATCTTTAAAAAGGTTGGACAAAAAGCATGGATATGGGACTAACAAGGTGTAGAGCTGGATAAACACAGCAGGTCAAGCAGCATCAGAGGAGCAGGAAAGCTGACGTTTCAGGCCTAGACACTTCTTCATTTTTCTGCTTGGCCTGTTGTGTTCATCCAGCTCTACACCTTGTTATCTCAGATTCTCCAGGATCTGCAGTTCCTACCATCTCTGGATATGGCACTAACTAACATAGTTCTTTCATATATCTGACACAGGAACAACAGGTCAAATAAGTCAAATTTAAGCAAATACTGCTGATGTTGGAAATGTCAATAAACCATCTTGTTCCCTGCAGTGGTGTAGAGGTGCCAGTGTCAGACTGGGGTGGATAAGGTCAGAAATCACAGGACACCAGGTTATAGTCCAACAGGTTTATTTGAAAACACAAGTTTTTCGAGCCTCGCTCCTTCTTCAGGTGTTAGTGAGGTGGTTTCAGACACAGAATTAAAAAGTAACAGATCAAAGGGTCACACCACTGATGAGGGTGCATTAAACAAACCTAAGATGCTGTTAAATCTTTAATCAGTTAGAAAGTTTTAATTGATTAATATGTATACATAAATCCCCAAATTCCTTTCAAGTCACTGCCATGAGAGAACTAAAGGTTTTATCAGTGTAAAGAAGAGGTGACATTTTAGGTCAGACAATGCATGTTAGGTGTGAGGCCTTGTTTAGAATCTGTTTGTGTTTTGGTTTGGAATCAGATTTATTTTATTTCTAAGGTAGGAATTTATGATATGCCACATTCACTGACTATAATTTGTGTGCTTTTTTAAACAAAATAAATAGAATGTATCCTAAATACAAATTCACCCCATGGATTTACATTTGTCTGTGTGTGTGTCTATGTCTGTGTGTGTGTGTGTGTGTGTGTGTGTGTGTGTGTGTGTGTGTGTGTGTGTGTGTGTGTGTGTGCGTGTGTGTGTGTGTGTGTGTGTGCACGCGTGCGCGCGCGTACATATTAATCAATTAAAACCTTCTACTTGATTACAGATTTAGAACATAGAACATAGAACAATACAGCACAGAACAGGCCCTTTGGCCCTCGATGTTGTGAGGCAGCCGGCCTGTGAACTAATCTAAGCCCCTCCCCCTACACTTTTCCATCATTATCCATATTCTTATCCAAGGACTGTTTAAATGTCCCTAATGTGGCTGAGTTAACTACATTGGCAGGCAGGGCGCTCCACGTCCTTACCACTCTCTGAGTAAAGCATCTTAGGTTTGTTTAATATATTCTCACCAGTGGTATGACCCCTTTGATCTTTTACTTGCAAATTCTGCATCTGATATCACCTTACTAATACCTGAAGAATGAGCGAGGCTCCGAAAGTTTATGTTTTCAAATACATCTGTTGGACTATAAGCTGGTGTTGTGTGATTTCTGCCCTTGTTCCTTGCAAACATTTCTCATCTAGGCCAGCTATAGTTTTCCAGCAAACCCCAATGCAAACGAAAGGAACATTACTTAATTTTCTGAGATAATGGGAACTGCAGATGCTGGAGATTCCAAGATAATAAAATGTGAGGCTGGATGAACACAGCAGGCCAAGCAGCATCTCAGGAGCACAAAAGCTGACGTTTTGGGCCTAGACCCTTCATCAGAGAGGGGGATGGGGGGAGGGAACTGGAATAAATAGGGAGAGAGGGGGAGGCGGACCGAAGATGGAGAGTAAAGAAGATAGGTGGAGAGAGTGTAGGTGGGGAGGTAGGGAGGGGATAGGTCAGTCCAGGGAAGACGGACAGGTCAAGGAGGTGGGATGAGGTTAGTAGGTAGCTGGGGGTGCGGCTTGGGGTGGGAGGAAGGGATGGGTGAGAGGAAGAACCGGTTAGGGAGGCAGAGACAGGTTGGACTGGTTTTGGGATGCAGTGGGTGGGGGGGAAGAGCTGGGCTGGTTGTGTGGTGCAGTGGGGGGAGGGGATGAACTGGGCTGGTTTAGGGATGCAGTAGGGGAAGGGGAGATTTTGAAACTGGTGAAGTCCACATTGATACCATATGGCTGCAGGGTTCCCAGGCGGAATATGAGTTGCTGTTCCTGCAACCTTCGGGTGGCATTTTCTACTTAGGGACTTTACAATGTCCAGGACTTAACACTGAGTTTAACGATTTTCAGAGCCATGACCTCTATCATCCCTGTTGATTTCAACTAACCCCACCACCCTCCCCCCAAATCCAGTCATGCCTTGTTTTTGTCTTTTTGATTTTGCTCTAAGCACAGCAGACCCATTTTCTCCTTTTCACACCTATCACTTGCATTTATTTTATGTCTCTATCTCTCCTTCATCACAAGTAGCACCCCCTCAGTCTTTTGTCCCGGGTGTCCTCATCATTTGTTCCATTTGCACTTCCTCCCACTCTGTCAACATGTAAAAACCACAAATTCCAGTCCCCTTCTATTCTGAGGAAGGGTTAAATGTTAACTGAAAGAATTGCAGATGCTGCAAATTGGGAACAAAAATAAAGTTGCTGGAAAAGTTCAGCAAGCCTGGCAGCACCTGTGAAGGAAAAATCAGAGTTAATCAGGTTAAGTGACCTTTCCTCAGAAGTCAAACTCAAAACATCAACTCTGATTTTTTTCTTCACAGATTCTGCCAGACCGGTGAAGCTTTTCCAGCAACTTTGTTTTTGCGCTTGAAATGTTAACTCTATTTTCCTGTCCAAAGATGCTGGTACACCAGCTGAATTTTTCCAGCATTTTCCGTTTTTAGGTCAAATACCTGCTTATGTATGTGCTTGCTGCAAGATCTCAGAGACCTCCGGACTACTATGTTGCCAGTCTTTTTGGCTCATTTTGTCAATGAATACTTGGTATGACCTTGAGTGTTAACCTTTCAGATACTGTTTTGAGCAACAAAAGAAGTTAAAAATCCATCACAGGCAAAATCTATTTACGCCACAGAGCAATACACTAATAAACCATTGATAAGCCAATTCCAGCATGCATGGCACACAAACTTACTTCTTAGATGCTGGCTTGCAGAGACCAGTGTCAGACATTGTCCTAGTGCAATGCTTATTTGATGATAATCTATTTTGTGGAACTTTTCTTTGGTGTTGCCGTGATTTACAATTCTTCTTCGGCTGTTTCTGCAAATGAATAGAAACAGATTAGCAGAAGTCTAATTCAGTCGTCTGAAGTCAGTATTACTACAATATTCACAAGAAAGGGTCTATCGAATGTGCTGTCACTTCCAGCAGATTCTGTGTTTCACTTTCTTTTGTCTCCCTTTATTTTGCTTTTACTTCTTTTTTATTACTATCATTAATGTAATATTGTCAATGAATTGATTTGCTGTTCACAATGCTGTTATAGTGAACGGAATTCGTAAAATCATTTGCCAGCGTATAGAATGAAAATTTATTGGGTAATTCATTAGCTTCAATATAACTAGTGGTGCCCCACTGTTACAGCCTCAACTATGCAGCATGTTTATTCATGATTTACATCATGGGATAGACTTATGTATTTCATCTTTCCACTGATATTAAATAGGAAGCTTTAGAAGCAGTGAAAATGAAGGCATAAAAGTATACAGATTGTGGGAGTTACGGTTCATACCACCCATTATTGTCGTAACAGTAGGCATGATGGTAAAGATTAAATGCAAGGCATAGCAATATAATAAATAGAAAAGAAGTACGCCATATAACTCCTCAAGCCTGATCTGTCATTCAGCAAGATCATGCCTGATCTGATCTTGGCCACACCTCCACTTACTTGCACGTTCCTCAAAATTCTTTGGCACTCCTTTGGTTCAAACGTCTGTGTTAATCGTGGCTACGTTCAGTGACTCATATAATGATATAGAATCATATTGTATAATTTGACTAAATATGCACCATATGCTTGTTAAGAATAACAGGTTGGATTTTTCCATTAACGTAAAATGATCTGATAGTTCAGTTTCATGGCCAATTCTGCTGTGACCCGGGGCAATTTTTTTAAATGTGAAATTCTGCTTTTCATATCATTAATTCAGCAGTCAACATGTTGTGTGCTTTTCCTGGAGAATCAATGGGCAACCGATCCAATAAACTTCATCGTACTGTGCTGCTCTCTCATTACCGCCAATGCTAACTCACAGTTCTCCTGCACAATCTTTTATCCATCTTCTCCAACAAATTCTATCTCTTCTCACACGGCCACTAGCTGCACCCAGTGACGCTCCACTAGGAAGTGGACAGCACTGGAGAGTCTCTGGGACAGATTGCACTTGTAGAAACCAGACAGGGTGCATCTGAACACAGACGTAACTTATTTTACACATGCTGTTTTAGTTGATTTAAACTAACTCAGCAGGTGTGTGGGATCTAGGAGAAAACAGTACAGAATAATACCAGTGTGCATGAAATACAGGGATATGCAGATAGCACTACAATAGAAGTAAGTAAATAGAATCATCATAGAACCCCTGCAGTGTGGAAGCAGATCATTCAGACCATTGAGTCCACACCAGCTGTCTGATTAGCATCCGACCCAGAACCAAATCCCCAACACTGTCCCTGTAATCCTCCATTTCCTATGGCTAATCCACCTGGTCTACACATCCCCAGACACTATGGACAATTTCAGCATGGCCAACCCACCTAACCTGCACATTTTGGACTGTGGGAGAATGCCAGAGCAGCTGGAACAAGCCTACACAGACACGGGAAGAACTTGAAGCTCTACAAAGAGAGTGGCTGGAATCAAACCTGGGTCCCTAGTGCTATGAGACAGTGGTGCTAACCACTGAGCCACCATGCTCAATATTTCAAGATGACTTAACAGTCTACACTGGTGGTATGGTGGAAACAGACTATGAGAGAAAGTAGTGAAGTCTAAATCAGGGTGACCACTGCAACGATATGAATTCTTGTTACATTAAGGCATAGGCTGCCTTGTGGGATTATTATGTTTTGGTCATAATGGAGATCTGGCTCGAGGAAGGGCAAGTTCAGGTATTAAATATTCCTGGTTACAAGAGTTCATTAAAAATAGGAAAGGAAGAAAGATGGCAATTTTGATTAAGGAGAACTGGTGAAAGAGGATGTGTCACAAGGTTCAAGGACAAAATCAATATGGCTAAAGTTAAGGGACAGAAGGGGTGAGTTACATTGCTTGATGTAATGTATAGACCATTCACTAATGAAAAAGGTGTAGAGGATAAATCTGCACAGAGGTTACCAGTAAGTGCAAACATTGCACAGTAGTTATGATGGGGGACTTTAATTCCCAGAAAATAAGACTGGCATAATGACAGTGTAAACAGTAGCAAGGGACAAGCTTAGATTGTGATCGGGAGAATTTCCTACAGTAGTGCATGTCCAGTCCAACAAGGAAGGAGGCACCGCCAGATTCGGTTTTTTGAAATGATCCAGACCAAGTGTCAATGAGGGAACTTTCAGTGGACAGTGATCACTGTATCATAAGGTTTAGGATAACAGTGGGAAATTAACAAATAAACAATTTAGTTTAAGAATAATCAACTAGTGGATATCTGACTTCAATGGGACAAGAATGTAGCAGGACCAGATAGACAGGAACCAAAGGTTAGTAGGTAAAACAACAGTTGAACAATGGGCTACCTTCTGAAAAGTGGTGCTCTGGACACAGTCAAGAGGTATTCCATCAAAAGAGTAAAGTAGTGAAAATGAATCCAGGGCTGGAGGTAGTAAATTAACACAGGCAGTCTCTGGGTTTGAGATAACACGATGTGAGGCTGAATGAACACAGCAGGCCAAGCAGCATCAGAGGAGCAGGAAAGCTTGATGTTTCGGGTTGGCACCTTTCTTCAGAAATGGGGAAGGGGAAGGGGATTCTGAAATAAATAGGGAGACAGGGGGAGGTGTATAGAAGATGGATAAAGGACAAGATAGGGTGAGAGGAGACAGACAGGTCAAAGAAGCGGGATTAGAGCCAGTGAAGGTGAATGTAAGTGGGGAGTTAGGGGGATAGGTCAGTCCAGGGAGGATGGACAGGTGGGTGAGAGGAGGAATATTCTGGGTGTATTCTATACTCACACATTTCCCGCAACTCATCCCTCACACCCCCTATCCGCAATAATAACCAAAACAGAATCCCCCTCGTCCTCACGTACCACCCCACCAACCTCCAAATCCAATGCATCATCCTCCAACATTTCTGCCATCTGCAATCCGATCCCACCACCAAAGACATTTTTCCCTCCCCACCCTTATGTGCGTTCCAAAGGGACCACTCTCTCCGTGGCTCCCTTATCCACTCCACACTCCCCTCCAGCCCACCACCCCCTGCACTTTTCCCTGCAACCGAAGCAAGTGCTACACCTGCCCCTATACCACCCCGTCACCCCGATCCCAGGCCCTAGGAAGACTTTTCACATCAAACAGATGTTCACGTGCACATCTATCAATGTGATATCCTGTATCCACTGTTCCCATTGTGGCCTCCTCTACATCGGGGAAACGGAGGCTTGGGGACTGCTTTGTGGAACACCTACGCTCTGTTTACAACAAACAACTACACTTCCCAGTCGCGAACCATTTCAATTTCAGCCCCCACTCCTCAGATGACATGTCCATCCTGGGCCTCCTGCATTGCCACAGTGATGCCACCCGAAATATGCAGGAACAGCATCTCATATTTCACTTGGGAACCCTGCAGCCCAAAGGTATCAACGTGGACTTCACAAGCTTCAAAGTCCCCCCTCCCCTGACCATATGCCAAAACCAGCCCAGCTAGTCCCTGCCTCACTAACCATTCCTCCCACCTCAAGCCCCACTCCCACCCCACTAACCTCATCTCGCGCCCCCCCCCCCCCCACCCCCGACCTGTCCGTCCTCCCTGGACTGACCTGTCCCCTCCTAACTCCCCACCTACATTCACCTTCACTGGCTCTAACCCCACCTCTTTGACCTGTCTGTCTCCTCTCACCCTATCTTCTCCTTTAGCCATCTTCTATCCACCTCCCCCGTCTCCCTATTTATTTCAAAATACCCTTCCCCTCCCCCATTTCTGAAGAAGGGTCCTGAACTGAAACGTCAAGCTTTCCTGCTCCTCTGATGCTGCTTGGCCTGCTGTGTTCAATCAGCCTCACACTGTGTTATCTCAGATTCTCCAGCATTGGCAGTTCCTTCTATCTCAGTCTCTGGGTTTGAACAGGTTATGTTCTGGAGTCTGTTTGCAAGGTGATTTGAGTGCAAATCAGGACACAATGTAGGACAACGTAAAACAGCCATTTGTAAGGACAGGCAATATTTGTATTAGAGATAATGGGAGCTGCAGATGCTGGAGAATCCAAGATAACAAAGTGTGGAGCTGGATGAACACAGCAGGCCAAGCAACATCTTAGGAGCACAAAAGCTGACATTTTAGGCCTAGACCCTTCATCAGAAAAGGGGGATGGGGAGAGGATTCTGAAATAAATAGGGAGAGGGGGGGAGGCGGACTGAAGGTGGATAGAGGAGAAGATAAGTGCAGAGGAGAGTATGGGTGGGGAGGTAGGGACGGGATAGGTCAGTCCGGGAAGGATGGACAGGTCGAGTGGGCGGGATGAGGTTAGTAGGTAGGAAATGGAGGTGTGGCTTGAGGTGGGAGGAGGGGTTAAGTGAGAGGAGGTGGGGACGAGCTGGGCTGGTTTTGGGATGAAGTAGGGTTTGTCTGTTGGATCTTTGAAATTACAACCCTGTACAGGATTGTGTTCACAAGCATAAGTGTTCATCAATTAGAAGTTTGAAATTTGGGGATTCCTTGTACTTTGCATTATTTTGCTTTTACAAGGCACCTTCCTCTGTCTTTTCATTAAACTATTAACTGCTTTTGTGTGTGCTTGTCTGATGTCACGCTTGTATTCATTCTTTTTTATTTCACTCAAGAAAACTTGGTATTTAGCTCTTTCATTTTCTAGTGAACTACAACTACAATGTGCTCCTGAGATGCTGCTTGGCCTGCTGTGTTCATCCAGCCTCACATTTTATTATCTTACAATTTAATTGGGGTGTGATTGCTGTATGCTGAAAAATAAATTAGACCATACTTGTTGCAACCAACTGAGAAAGGTTTAAAAATGGTTGGGGTGAGAGGTGTGTAATTGCATCTCCTCACCTAGTCATAATACAAAACTAAACTATTCTTGCACTAAATATATCTCAGCACTTCATGACTAATATATTCAAGACAGAAGAATAGATTAAAAAGTTGTAGAAATTGGAGCAAGAAAGTAAAAGGAGTGAGCAAACATGTCGCTTTCCTCTTATTCCCTGATTCCAGCCTCTCTTGGTAGAATGAATAAAGGGCGCCAATTTAATTCTTGAGCCAAAACTCACTAAAATGAGCAATTTTTAACCAGGATAGGCCAATATCCAATGGAAATTTTAAAAAGTTACACTTTTAAAATAAAAACTTCTAGAAAAACTTAATTTGTAACCACATCATGATACCAACCTTGTCTGGAATGCATTCTACCTTGGCAGGATTTGGCAATGTCAAAGGAAATGGGCCTACATCAGACTTAGGTCTCAAGTGACGATCTTCCCAATCTTTCAGGGCAATACCAGCTTGCCGTATGGGAAATCCTTTATTAATACAGTACCTTGGGCCCCTGGAATTGTTTGAAAACAAAACTAACAATTAAAATGTTTGAAACAATACATGTGTGTTTGTAGCAATGCATAGGTGGCTATCTCTGCTACTAGATTCTCAGGAGTATCATATTCTCATATTCATACTTTAATACCTCAAAAGTAGTCAAGAGAATGATCAAAAGGCTATTACCAAAAACAAATTGGGAATAATCAAAACTTACAGATATTAATTGCAATAGAGTGCATGTTAAATGTTATGTTTTAAAGTATACAACTGTTAGAATCTGGACCTGACACTATCTTGGGTAAACACATTTCATAACCTTCTTTAGTGTGATTTGCAGTTAATAGATTCCACTCTGTGCAATGCGTTAATGCAAGATAAATAGAGATACATTAAATACCATTACCCTACATTTCCCAGCCCTGTGCCTGTACTCACCAATAGAGAAGCAGAGGCGATACTACATCTGACTGAACCTGACTCAGGTTTTCCACGGTCCACTGAGAGACAAATGAGAGACCCAGCTTTGCACGTGTCTCCACATTCATACAGTATTCACCCCCATTAAATAAATACCGATTCCGTATCTTGTTCAGGCAGCTTTGAGTCAAAGAACAAAATATAATCAAATATTTTGTACAGAATTGAACAGAGCAGAACAATGAAAATATAAATTGGAGAACAATTTGAACAAACACTATTCATGATAAAGAATAACAAACACAATGTTACAAATTAACACAAAACCAGATTAACTATTAACAGATTTACATGAAATATAATTTGCATGCCTTTTAGTAAATGAAAACTCTAGGAGTTTAGTTGTGTTTTGAGGAAGTTGGGGAGGGATGCATTGCTTCGTAATATTCTAACCATTTTTGGAAGGGGCTGCTTTGTAGTTGAGGTGCTGCTGATTAGATCTCAGAGTGGGCCTAGTTCAATAGTGGGCTTAGTTGGGGGTGGCAAGCAGCAACAAGATAAGGGCAAAGTAAGAGCATTTTTGTCCCTGCCTCCGCTATCTGTTAAATGGGCAGAGATGGCAGTCAATGGACAGGTATGTTCCTCCTGTCAGATGTGGGAGATCAGGGAGCAGTCAAGTGACCCGGGCAATTATGTCTAAAGATCTGTGTCTGGCTGCAGCTCCACTCAGACTGCATGGATTTGTTGAGGTGGCAGTTGGAAGTACTGAGGAGCATTCAGGAGGCAGAAAATGCGATAGATGGTAGCTTCAGGAAGGGATCATCCAGTGTAGATATATGGGTACAACTGCAAAATAAGAAGGGGGTGATCACATTGATGGGATTATACTACAGGCCTCCCTGGCGGTCAGCAAGAAATTGAGGAGCAAAATATAAGGGGATTGCAGATGGCTGTAAAAATTATATGGTTGCAATGGGAGGGAATTTTAACTTTCCAAATGTAGACTGGGACTATAGGCTTGGATAGGTATTGTTAGGTGTGTTCAAGAAAACTTTCTCAATCAATATGTAGATAGTCCTATTCAAAAAGAGGCAAAACTTGATCTCCTCTTGTGAAATAAGGCAGGACTGAGGTGTTAGTGGGGGAACACTTTGGGACCAGTTACCATAGTTCTATTAGCTTTAAAATAATTCACAGAAAAGGATATGTCTGGTCCACAAGTTCTAAATTGGAGCAAGGTCAATTTTGATGGTATTAAACAGGAACTTTCAAAAGTTGACTAGGGGAGGCTGTTTGCAGATAAAGGGGTGCTTGGCAATTTCAAAAGCAAGATAATGAGAGTACAGGGCCAGCATGTTCCTATTAGTGTGAAGAGCAAGGCTGGCAGGAGTAGGGAGCACTGGATGATTTGAAATATTAAGGCTCTGGTCAAGGAAAAGGGAAGCATATGTCAAGTGTTTACAGCTGGGATGAAGTGTGTCACTTGAGGAGTATAGGGAGTGTAGGAGTACACTAAAGAGAGAAATCAGGAGGACAAAAAGGGGACATGAGACAGCTTTGACAGGTAGGAAAAAGGAGAATCCAAAGAAATTCAAGAAATATATTAAGAGCAAATGGCTAGGGAAAGAACAAGACCCCTTAAATATCATCAAAGTTGTCAATGCATGGAATCGCAGGAGATAGGTGGGATTCTAAATGAATATTTTGCCTCTGTACATACCATGGAGAAAATCATAGAAGCTAGGGAACTTGGGGCAATAAATAGTGATGTCTTGAAAAGAGTCTGCATAACAAAAGAGGAGGTGCTGGTGGTTTTAAAACAGATAAAGATAGATAAATCCCTGGGACCTGATTGAGGACATTGTGGGAAACTACAGAAGAAATTGTGGAGCTCTAGCAGAGATGTTTGTATCATCGACACCTACAGTTGAGATGCTGGAGGGTGGCAAATGTTGGATCGTTATTTAAGAAAAACTGCAAACAAAAGCCAGGTAACTGCAGACACCACCGACCCCCCGCCTCCTCTAATGAGCTTAATATTAGAGGTGGGTAAATTGTTGGAGTGGATTCTAAGAGACAGGATCTACATGCATTTGGAAAGGCAAGGACTGATTAGCAATAGTCCGCATGGCTTTAAGCATGGGAAATTGTGCCTCATTAAATTGATTGAATTTTTGGAGGAGATGACGAAGAAGATAGATGGAGGTAGCGCAGTAGATGTTGTCTACATGTATTTAGCAAGGCCTTTGACAAGGTTCCACAAGGTGCACTAGTTAGTAGGGTTAAATTACATGGGATCCATGAAAAGCTAGCCATTTGGATACAAAATGACTTAAGGGTAGGAGACAGAGGGTGGTGATAGAGGTTTTTTGTTCAGACTGGAGGCCTGTGACCTGCTGTGTGCTGCAACGATCAATGCTGGATCCACTGTTATTAATCATTTATATAAACAGTTTCGATGAGAGTTTAGGAAGCATGGGGGCATAGTGGGCAGGGAAGCAAATGATCTAAGAGTAGAACAGGATATTGATTAATTGAGCCAGTGGGCCAAGGAATTGCAGATGGAGTTTAATTTTGATAAATGCAAGATTTTGCAATTTGGTAAGATAAATCTGGGCAGGGCTTACGCAGTAAATGGTAGGGACTTGGGGAGCATTGTTGACCAGAAAGACCCAGGAGTGCAGAGACATAGTCCCTTGAAAGTGGTGTCACAGGCAGATAGGATAGTGAGGGAAGAATGCTTGTCTTCATAGGTCAGAGCTTGGGGCAATAAATAGTGATGTCTTGAAAAGAGTCTGCATAACAAAAGAGGAGGTGCTGGTGGTCTTAAAACGGATAAAGGTAGATAAATCCCTGGGACCCGATCAAGAGTATACCAGGACATTGCGGAAAGCTACAGAAGAAATTGTGGACCTCTAACAGAGATGTTTGTATCATCGACATCCATGGGTGAGAGGCTGGAGGGTGGCAAATGTTGTATAATTATTTAAGAAAAGATGCCAACAAAAGCCAAGTAACTGCAGACACCACTTATCCCCCTCCTCTAATGAGTCTAATATTAGGGGTGGGTAAATTGTTGGAGTGGATTCTAAGAGACAGGCATTTGGAAAGGCAAGGACTGATTAGGGATAGTCAGCATAAGTACAAGAGTTAGAATGTCGTGTTACAGCTGTACAAAACATTGGTAAGGCCACAATTAGAGTAATGTACAATTCTGGTCACCCTGCTATAGGAAGGATGCTATTGAACTGGAAAGGGTGTAAAAGATATACAAGAATTGTGACCAAGGAAAAGCTGGATAGATGGCATTGTTTTCCCTGAAGTGTAGGAGGTTGAGGGATGGCCTTATTGTGGTTTATAAAATCATTAGGGGCAAAGATAAAGTGAATAGTCAAGGTCTTTTCTGCAGCATAAGGGAGTCTAAAGCCAAAGGGCATAGGTTTAGAGTGAGAGGGTAAAGATTTTAAAAGTGACCTGAGGGGCAACTTTTTCACACAGAGCATGGTGCATAAACGAAATGAGCTGCCAAAGGAAGTGGTAGAGGTGAATTACAAGACATTTGGACAGGTACATGCATAAGAAAGGTTGAGAGGGGTTATCAGTGAATCACTGCCAAACGGAATTAGTTCAGGTTGTTGATTTGCTTGCCGAGCTGGCTTGTTTTTTGTTCAGACGTTTCGGCACCATGCTAGGTGACATCGTCAGTTGAGCCTCCAAGGAAGCAATGTTGTCCTACTCCTTTTGGAATTTATACTGTCCGGTCCATTATGGTGAGTACTGTCATTTCTGGTTTTGACCTGCATGGGTTTGTATATGAGGTCCAATTCTATACATTTGTTGATTGCAGTATGGGTGGAGAACCATGCCTCTAGGAATTCCCACGCATGTCTATATTTGGCTTGGGCTACCAAGGTTACTTTGTCCCAGTTAAACTGATGGCCTTCATTGTCTGAATGTACAAATGTTAAGGAGAGTTCATCACGCTGTTTTGTTGTTAGCTGATGTTCATGTATTCTGATGGCTAGTTTCCTTCCTGTCTGTCCCATTTAATGTTTGTGGCAATTGTTGCACAGCATTTTGTAAACCACATTCATTCTGCATGTTGTGGGGTCTTTAATCCTTGTAAGTGTTGATCGGAGAGTGACTGTGGGCTTGTGGACCACCATGATTCCTAGTGGTCGTAGGAGTCTTGTTGTCAGTTCCAATATATTCCTGATGTAGGGAATTATTTACAAAACACCATGCAATGACTGCCACAAACATTACCTCAGACAGACAGGAAGTAACCTTGGTAGTCAAAGCCAAATATAAACACGCACAGGCATTCCTAGAGGCAAAGTTCTCCTCCCATACTTTAATCAACAAACATATTGAATTGGACCTCACAGACAAACCCATACAGATCAAAACCAGAAACGACACTAGTCACTATAATAGACCAGACAGCGTAAACTCCAAGCAGAGTTGAACACCATTGCTTCATTGGAGGCAACACTCCAGGTCTACAACCCGAGCTACAGATCTTTGTCAACACTTTAAAGGGATTAGTTCAGTTTAGCAAAACTAATCAGCATGGATAGTTTGGGCCAAAGGACCTGTTTCCATGCTATATAATTCTATGAATGTCTACACTCTAATGGGCTGGACCAATGAGAAAAAGATTAGTAAACATTTTCTTAGGAATATTTTCTTTTCAAACCCAGTCAAACGATACTTTACTTCAAAAAGTCACAGTACTTTTTTGCCAAAAGCACAAAACAAAAAACAAGTGGGGTAGTAAGTTGTTCATATTGTTAGGAAGAAGGATTTCATTTCATGGGTCTCTAGCATTAGTTCTGAGGCAGGAAGGAACAGTATCATCAGGATGGGCTCCAGATGAACCATATTGGGACCAGGGTCCTAAGTAGAAATGAATTGGGCAGTCATAGGACTAAGAATCAGAGATAATGGGAACTGCAGATGCTGGAGAATTCCAAGATAATAAAATGTGAGGCTGGATGAACACAGCAGGCCAAGCAGCATCTCAGGAGCACAACAGCTGACGTTTCGGGCCTAGACCCTTCATCAGAGAGGGGGATGGGGAGAGGGAACTGGAATAAATAGGGAGAGAGGGGGAGGCGGACCGAAGATGGAGAGAAAAGAAGATAGGTGGAGAGGAGAGTATAGGTGGAGAGGTAGGGAGGGGATAGGTCAGCCCAGGGAAGACGGACAGGTCAAGGAGGTGGGGTGACCTACTAACCTCATCCCACCTCCTTGACCTGTCCGTCTTCCCTGGACTGACCTATCCCCTCCCTACCTCCCCACCTATACTCTCTCCACCTATCTTCTTTACTCTCCATCTTCGGTCCGCCTCCCCCTCTCTCCCTATTTATTCCAGTTCCCTCTCCCCATCCCCCTCTCTGATGAAGGGTCTAGGCCCGAAACATCAGCTTTTGTGCTCCTGAGATGCTGCTTGGCTTGCTGTGTTCATCCAGCCTCACATTTTATTATCATAGGACTAAGTATGACTGGAGGATTCCAATTCAGGTTCAAAGTAGATAAACTCATATTTATCTACATTGAAATCTATTTACAGGTTTTCGTCACTGACTGATTTAATGTCTCTTTGCAAATTAATGCTTCCATCCGTACACCTTACATTATTGAATTAGTCTATCCCATCATAAGTTATGAATTAATACAGTGAATAAATAAAGTATTTGCACAGATCCTGCTGCTCAGTCAAATTACTAATCAGGTCAACAATTTGCCTTCAATCCCTGAGCTTCAACTTGAGCTAATAGTTTAATAAGAAAGATTTCGTCAAATGCCTTCTGGAAGTCCATTGAGATAACATCCACAGGCATTCTTCTGTTCACCTTTGTGGTCATCAAAGAAGTCAATCAGATTTGTCAAGCATGACTTATCTTTACAAAGTCAATTCTGCATCTCTCTGACCAGTTGAAAAGTTTTGATGTGTTCAGCCATCTTATCCTTAATTAAAGACCCTGGCAATTCAGTAGTCACAGAACTCAATCACGAAATTTGAATTAGAATTAGAATTAGACTCCCTACAGTGGTATTTTTTTTCCATTAACACAGAGTGCCAGTCATTGTATGGTATTTTGTAAACCACGTTTGTTCTGCATGCTGTGGGAATGGTGTCTTTAATTCTTGTAATTGTTCATTGTAGAGTGACAAGACAAGACTCAATTTTATTCCAATATTTGCAAAGTAACTGGGAAGTTGACTCAGTTATTGTATGTGAGATGACATCAGTGTTGAATTGATTCTATTACTTGTAAAATTAATTGGTGAATTATTTTTCCCTGCTGCTCTAGTTTTCCCTTTACCACAATCAAAGTTCTATGAAGCTTTTATTCAATAAGAAGGAAATTACATTTTCATAAAATTATAGAATAGTATAGCACAGAAGGAGGGCAATTGGCCCATCAGGTCTTTGCAGGTTCTTTTAAGGAATCACATTTAATTCCCTTCTCTTCTTCCACACATTCCTGAATTTTCTCTTCTTCAAGAACTTATCCTATGGCCTATTGAAACCTGCTGTTGAATCTGTGTGAGTCAATGAGTTTAGTTGCCTAGATGACTAGGGTGTGGTGCAGAATAAAGGCCAAACTGCAGGTTGAATCTGGCTTCGGTAGTTCATGGAAATGTGATCATCATCTTATCCCACATTTGTGCAGTGGTTACTTTAAAACTATATGTAATCAATTGTCTCTCTCTCTCTAATGAAGAGTGATGCCTATGGTCCTTTCTGGACTATGGCTCTTTACGTTCCATTGAATCTGCATAGAGAAGGTGGTGCATTCCAAAATCTTATTACTCATGTACATAGAAACAAATTTATTTATACCAACAAATTATCTTTGAATTGGAGTTACCATTAGTATAAAAGAAGACATGGCAGCCAAATTACACATTACAGTCCATAAATGGCGATGAAGACGTGCCAGTCTATTTTTTTTTGTAACTTTGATCCCATCATAATGATGCAAAAATGGACTATTGATTTTTGAATTCCATCATCCAGTTTAAAACCTTAGACTTACATACACTGAAATGGTTTTAAAAAGGGGGCAAAACCATTGACTTAAAATGACTACAGGTATCACCTGATGCACATTAGTTGAAGTGTCATTAAAACAACATGGTTTAGTCAATACGCAACTGAACTGAAATTAACATTTATCCAAAGACAATTGAACAAGTCAACACTGCAGCTTCCCCTGACATCCCACACACTATTGGGAGTGTGAAAAGGTCCCCAATTCAAATCTTATTTGCACCATCATGAGAATTTTTCACATGTGGAAAAGAAGCATCACCTGCACATGGAATATACAAACCAGTTTGTACTTCAAAGAAGTCCTTGAAAAAAAGTAGGGGAGATGTAGTTTGACTGTAAAAGTGAAACAGGCTACCAAGAGCCTTCTCTCTTTTACTGTCTCTCTCCTCTTCAGGCTTTCAAGAAGAAATGGGGGTAACAACACTGACTGAATGGAAAGAAACACCAGGAAGTGGAGAACTTAACACCTAACTGCAAGATTCTCACCAGTTGATGGTCCCAGAAATCAACTGACCAACTTGGTATCAGGTTAAACCCTTACACCTCAAGGATGTACAAGAATCTTAATTGAAGGTTCTTTTGTTATTTTTTGTACTGAATGCTATCTCTTTTAACTTCACAGGTAATAAACTTGTGCTTTTTTAACTCCACAAAAATCTTGTGATTAGCTCTTTACTGCCACAATAAAAATTACTTTAAAATATTTTACTTGCAGAAAGGTCTGAAAAAACATAAACCTTGTTGTCGATAAAAGAGGGGTTTTGAAAAGGGGAGCTGATTCATTCATCTCACTTGGTCATAATAGACTGAGGAAAGAGTTTTGGTCAGGCGCTGGGAGAGGTCCCTGCATTTCATGTACTGTTGTGAGGTCATCAACACCCACCCAATCAGTCAGGCAAAACTTTAGTCTAACATTGCACCTAAATGATGGGAACTCCAATAACTTCCACAAAGCTTAGATTCTATAACCAGTCTTCCGACTTTAGCAACAAAAACAGAAGTTGCTGGAAAAGCTCAGTAGGTCTGGCAGCATCTGTGAAGAGAAATCAGAGTTAACATTTCGGGTTTGATGACCCTTCCTCAGATCCAGACCCAAAACATTAACTCTGATTTCTCTTCATAGATGCTGCCAGACCTGCTGAGCTTTTCCTGCAATTGCTGTTTTTGCTTCTATTTTACAGCATTCACAGTTCTTTTGGTTTTTATTCTGACTTTAGCAACTTGTTAAAGGTGCTAGATAAAAGCAATATTTTGTTGCTAAAAGGAGAACACTATCAATTGAATCCAGCTGACACTTGACCCAAAGTTTTAAACAAATGTCAAACTTTTGCATGATTAATGTCACATGTAAAGGCTACTTGAAAAGCATTTAGGTTTTCATTTCAATTGAGAGCTGTTTTATAGAAACAGTGACAATGCTAATCCTCATTTGAAAGAAACGAATTTTCTATATTAAATCTCTGACTAACCTTTGCTTCTTTTTGCCATCCTCAATTACTTTTAATCTTTCAATATCCATCCATAGCCACCAATATTTCTCACCGGCAGTTCCTTGGAGAAATTTCTTGAACTTTTCAATGCCCTTTCGGTTCTTGAAATTGAAGCTATGTGGTGGTTCCATGTAGCAGAAATCTCTGATATCACCTTCCTCATTGGTGGAGTCAGATTCCATACTATCTTCACCCACAGCATTGGAAAAACTTTGAGTTCTTATATTATCACTGACTACAGATGATTGCTGTACATCCAGCTGAGCAGTTTGAGAAATATTAGAATCTGGTGCTGGGTAAATATTACTCTCCAAGTGAAATTTCATTTCCTCAGTCTCAGAAGGCAGGTTGGTTTCTGTTCCATGAGTTGCTGCTTTATCACTTGTGCTAACCAGATCTTTATGGGCTCTTGTTTTCGTGCCAATGTGGACCTTCTGAACATGCAATTTTGCTTTTTCATTGGCCTTATCTTCATTCATCACTGCCTTATCATCAGTGCTCACCTCTTTGTTTTTTTTGTTTACTTTTTGGCCATGTTTAGTTTCATTCTCTGGCTTTGGTTGAAGGTAGATAATTTCTTGTCCATCAAAATGGTATGCAGGAACGAATTCAAATAACTCATCATCCACAATTACTGGTTTGGACAAACTGGGAATGCAACTATATTGTGTACTGTCACTGACCTGTCTGCTATGGCGGAGTAACTTTGCAGCACTGATATTTGACAAAATTTCTTCTATTACTGAAAAACCAAGAGCAGTTTAATATTAAGAAGTGTTAATCATAGAGTTATGCACTGACATAGTATAGAAAGAGGCCATACAGCCCATTTTGTCTTGGCCAGCTCTTTGAAGGAGCTATGGAATTTGTCAAGCTCCTTGATTAATAACCCATTCTTTTTCTTTTCAAGTGTTTAAACAAATCTTTATCAATTAGTGAATCTGCTTAGTAAACCCCACACCTTCATGGGCAGAAGAGATCATAACAACCCACTTGTGTAATGTGTTTCCTCTTTTGATCTCTGATTCTTTTAATAGGCACCACAAATTTGTCTCCTCTTATTACCAACTGTTCTAGCACAGCAAATGGCTTTGCCTTATTCACTTGACTGAAACTCTTAATGATTTTGAACACCTTTATTAAATCTTCCCTGAACTTTCTGTTCTCTAAGGAGATCACCCCAGCTTCTTTACACACTTACCTTTTTTCGGAAAAGGGTAAGGATGCACAGGCAAAGTATTAGTATGTTATAAGACACATTCCATTTCTCCCTATATTTCATAGAAATGTGGAAATTAGCAGCAGGTATAGGCCATTCAGCCCATTAAATTCTGCTCCACCATTAAGCATGATTATGGCTAATCGCCCAACTAGGTACCCTGTTCCTGTTTTCTCTTCATAACCTTTTACCCTTTAGCCCTAAGAACTATATCCATCTCCTTCTTGAAAACGTTCAATGCTTTGGCCTCAAAGGCTTTCAGTGAGAGGGAATTCTACAGGGTCACCACTCTCTTAGTGAAGAAATTTCTCCTCAACTCAGCCAAAAATGGCATACCTGTATCCTCAGACTCTGACCCTTGGTTCTGGGCTCAACAAACATTGGGAACATTGGTTTTGTCCTTTATTTTTGCTGTTGTAAATTGCAAGTCTCAACAGGTCATTGCAACTTGGAACATAAAATTTTCCATTAATCATGGCTGTTGCCCTAGAGGGACAGGCAACTCTACAAATTAAGCCTTATGTCACCTGGTTTGGAAGTGCATGTTCTGCTATTTGAACTAACTTGTTACATGGTGCATATATAATACCAGCCAAATAATGCATTCACAGGACTTTGAAGGGGGAGTAGTACAAAACATATAACAAGTAATCAATTGAAGCAATTATAATTAATTCAAGCTTATGTGCAAAGATTCTGCAATAAGTGAAAGGAGCTAATAAACAAATCATACATTAAAGAAAATAAACAGAGCATCAAATTACATGAGACATTTACAATCAATTATACTGTTGCATTTATTACTTCATATAAACATGCCAATTCTTTAAAAAAAAAGGATAACCTTTTCTAAAACAACAGGCTGACTCTTAATATTTTGGCTATTGAATACAAGAGCATAGAGACAATGATGGAGCAGTAAATAACATTAGTTAGGCTATAGATAGATTACTGTGCACAGTTCTGGTTATTATTATAGGAAAGACGTAATTAGATTAGAGAGGGTACAGAAGAGATTCACCAAAATGTTCCTGGGCTGGAATGATTTAGAGACCAGATAAACTGGGATAATTTTCCTTAAAAGCAGAGAAGGCTGAAGAGGGATTTGAGATAATGGGAACTGCAGATGCTGGAGAATTCCAAGATAATAAAATGTGAGGCTGGATGAACACAGCAGGCCAAGCAGCATCTCAGGAGCACAAAAGCTGACGTTTCGGGCCTAGACCCTTCATCAGAGAGGGGGATGGGGAGAGGGAACTGGAATAAATAGGGACAGAGGGGGAGGCGGACCGAAGATGGAGAGTAAAGAAGATAGGTGGAGAGAGTATAGGTGGGGAGGTAGGGAGGGGATAGGTCAGTCCAGGGAAGACGGACAGGTCAAAGAGGTGGGATGAGGTTAGTAGGTAGATGGGGGTGCGGCTTGGGGTGGGAGGAAGGGATGGGTGAGAGGAAGAACCGGTTAGGGAGGCAGAGACAGGTTGGACTGGTTTTGGGATGCAGTGGGTAGGGGGGAAGAGCTGGGCTGGTTGTGTGGTGCAGTGGGGGGAGGGCACGAACTGGGCTGGTTTAGGGATGCAGTAGGGGAAGGGGAGATTTTGATACTGGTGAAGTCCACATTGATACCATATGGCTGCAGGGTTCCCAGGCGGAATATGAGTTGCTGTTCCTGCAACCTTCGGGTGGCATCATTGTGGCAGTGCAGGAGGCCCACGATGGACATGTCATCTAGAGAATGGGAGGGGGAGTGGAAATGGTTTGCGACTGGGAGGTGCAGTTGTTTGTTGCGAACTGAGCGGAGGTGTTCTGCAAAGCGGTCTCCAAGCCTCCGCTTGGTTTCCTCAATGTAGAGGAAGCCACACCGGGTACAGTGGATGCAGTATACCACATTGGCAGATGTGCAGGTGAACCTCTGCTTAATGTGGAATGTCATCTTGGGGCCTGGGATAGGGGTGAGGGAGGAGGTGTGGGGGCAAGTGTAGCATTTCCTGCGGTTGCAGGGGAAAGTGCCGGGTGTGGTGGGGTTGGAGGGCAGTGTGGAGCGAACAAGGGAGTCACGGAGAGAGTGGTCTCTCCGGAAAGCAGACAGGGGTGGGGATGGAAAAATGTCTTGGGTGGTGGGGTCGGATTGTAAATGGCGAAAGTGTCGGAGGATGATGCGTTGTATCCGGAGGTTGGTAGGGTGGTGTGTGAGAACGAGGGGGATCCTCTTAGGGCGGTTGTGGCGGGGGCGGGGTGTGAGGGATGTGTTGCGGGAAACACGGGAGACGCGGTCAAGGGCGTTCTCGATCACTGTGGGGGGAAAGTTGCGGTCCTTGAAGAACTTGGACATCTGGGATGTGCGGGAGTGGAATGTCTTATCGTGGGAGCAGATGCGGCGGAGGCAGAGGAATTGGGAATAGGGAATGGAATTTTTGCAGGAGGGTGGGTGGGAGGAGGTGTATTCTAGGTAGCTGTGGGAGTCGGTGGGCTTGAAATGGGCATCAATTACAAGCTGGTGAGTTTGTACCAACCTCCGGATACAACGCATCATCCTCCGACACTTTCGCCATTTACAATCCGACCCCACCACCCAAGACATTTTTCCATCCCCACCCCTGTCTGCTTTCCGGAGAGACCACTCTCTCCGTGACTCCCTTGTTCGCTCCACACTGCCCTCCAACCCCACCACACCCGGCACCTTCCCCTGCAACCGCAGGAAAATCTACACTTGCCCCCACACCTCCTCCCTCACCCCTATCCCAGGCCCCAAGATGACATTCCACATTAAGCAGAGGTTCACCTGCACATCTGCCAATGTGGTATACTGCATCCACTGTACCCGGTGTGGCTTCCTCTACATTGGGGAAACCAAGCGGAGGCTTGGAGACCGCTTTGCAGAACACCTCCGCTCAGTTCGCAACAAACAACTGCACCTCCCAGTCGCAAACCATTTCCACTCCTCCTCCCATTCTCTAGATGACATGTCCATCACGGGCCTCCTGCACTGCCACAATGATGCCACCCGAAGATTGCAGGAACAGGAACTCATATTCCACCTGGGAACCCTGCAGACTAATGGTATCAATGTGGACTTCACCAGTTTCAACATCTCCCCTTCCCCTACTGCATCCCTAAACCAGCCCAGTTCGTCCCCTCCCCCCACTGCACCACACAACCAGCCCAGCTCTTCCCCCCCACCCACTGCATCCCAAAACCAGTCCAACCTGTCTCTGCCTCCCTAACCGGTTCTTCCTCTCACCCATCCCTTCCTCCCACCCCAAGCCGCACCCCCATCTACCTACTAACCTCATCCCACCTCTTTGACCTGTCCGTCTTCCCTGGACTGACCTATCCCCTCCCTACCTCCCCACCTATACTCTCTCCACCTATCTTCTTTACTCTCCATCTTCGGTCCGCCTCCCCCCTCTCCCTATTTATTCCAGTTCCCTCTCCCCATCCCCCTCTCTGATGAAGGGTCTAGGCCCGAAACGTCAGCTTTTGTGCTCCTGAGATGCTGCTTGGCCTGCTGTGTTCATCCAGCTTCACATTTTATTATCTTGAAGAGGGATTTGATTGAGATGTACAGTGTTCTGAAGGCATAGGCATGAACCTTCTCATTCAAGACACCTCCCCACCTGCATCAAGAGTAACAGCTTTGTCACCCACTTGCGCCTCCCTTGAAACCTATCTGTTTCTCATTCCAAGAGGAATACAGTGCACAACAGGGCAGAAAGACACAAAACATATGGTGGGCTTCCTGATATCCAGCTCCTTACCCGTTATGGGGAAAGGATCACAACTCTGACCACTAGAATGGCTGACTGACTATGCCCAAGCCCCTGGGCAGGTAACAGAGGCTGTCCTTGACTTACTTTACCAGAAATCCCTGACAAAGGTTGCATCCCTTGGCTTGAATGGGGCTTGCTGACAAACATGATAAGCTTACTTTGTGTCTGTTCTAAATGGCAAGACAAGACAGAAGTGATAAGACCCTAATATATGTGACTGAGGGACAAAGTGCAAAAAGGCAGGGCAAAACAAAACAAGATAGGAATGCTGTGAACATCCAGATAGGCCCAAAGTGAGTGAGTGCATTATTAGAGCAAGTGAAGAGCCTGCTCCAATCCATGAGCTGGGTGTATCCTTGAGCACAGCGTCTTTGATGCAAAATGATAGTTGCTGGTACAGCCTGAAGTGCAGAAGTGTCCTGTAAGTGGATCAGAAATGTACCATGAGGATTTTTAGATACAGACACATGTTAGACGCCAATGTCCATGGAATGAAGTGCTTGTGACTGGTGTCCATAGAACATGACCTGAGATGTTGGTGCTGGGTGTCCTATATGGTGGCCCTTCAGACAAAACAGCAATTTGAAGTCATCAGGTACCTCCTCTGATTTCCATGTCAAGAACTCTTGACAGCTAGCTTGGTCAGTGCAGTTTCATAAGATAGAAAGCTGAATACTTATGAGGTGCATTAAGGCATTAATGTGGTGTTTAACAACCTATAATTCCCCTTAATTGGCAGCTCACCAGTATTTCGTGAGAAATTTGGCTCATCTCTTGACAAAAAGCATAAAAATGTAGATGAGATGCAACCAACATTGAGATAGGCCTTGGTTTTCATCCAACTGGGGTAATGCAGTGGCTCAGTAGTTAGCAATGCTGCCTCACAGTGCCAGAGACCCTGGTTCGATTTCTCAGGCAACTGTCTCTGTGGAGTTTGCATACTCTCCCTGTGTCTGAGCAGATTTCTTCAGGGTTCTCTGATTTCCTCCCACAGTACAAAGATGTGCAGGTTAGGTGGATTGGCCATGGTAAATTACCCCATAGTGTCCAGGAATGTGTAGGCTAAGTGTGTTAGCTAAGGGAATTGCAGGGTTAGAGAATAGGGTCGGGGGTGCAATTGGGTGTGGTGATCTTTGCAGGGTCAGTGTAGACTCGATGGGCCGATTAGCCTGCTTCTACATTGTAGAAATTCTATGATTGATTGATTAATTCAATTCTGTCACAAATGTTGCTGTGCTTCACAACAGTTAGGCTCCCTATATGATTCCACCCAATATTTCTTCTGGTTAAAGTTTTTAGAAATACAAATATAATGTAATTTTTGAGAAAAATATTGTAAATATCATTGTAACAATTGATTTAATTTACTTGTCTGGAGTGTAAAGAATAATTACCCTATTGATGTTAGTTTTGAGAAGTGTTGCTGAAATGTCAGCAAATAATATTGTACTAGTGCACCATGACTCCTAGGTTTTTTATACATGCAAATAAAAGGACTTATCTTCTGATTGAGGCAACCACTACAAAGGACAAATTGTTCATAAAATATTGAATGTTGACCCAAGAAAATCACTGGCTGCTCCACTGCGCCATCAAAGACTATTGCCAGGTCTGTCTTGGTCTCTTCCCAATCTTCCATACAACACTTGCTGGTATGGTAATGCGCATGTGCATGCATGCATGAATATCTGACTGAGAAGTGAAGGGTTTGTTTTTTTACTGGTCTTATTGTAACTGACAGTAGTCTGAGAGCACCAGGAAGGGCTTTTTAAACAGCCCAGCCTCGCATCTGGCAGCCCCTGTTGCTGCGTCTGAACTCGTTCTAATGGTGATAGATCTGACTCTAGATACTATCTGTCCCTCTTGAACAAAAATCCTGCCATTGCAGACACTTTCTCCTCAGGCTTATGCCACAAGCTGGGTCAAACACCCAGTCTGTATAGTCAATATTTGTTATTGTAATGTAAAGGGTCAGTTCAGATAACTGTCTCTCGGACACATTCTCAAGCATTTATATTCGCTCCATCTAACACCTGCAACACCTATGCTCATTTTTCCTGTAAACCAATTTCTGTATCTCAATTTAAAATGATTTACATTAGAATGTGAAGTGGTCAATGTAAAGACCACAATAACTAATGAACATCAAGCAGTACCGTTACAGGCTGATGTGAGGGTGTGTACAACTCCTCCCACCGCCTATAACGACTCAAACTCACTACAGTTTAAGAAGACAGCTCATCATTATATTCTCAAGGTGAGGGATGACCAATAAATGTTGGCTCAGTCAGTGATGCCCACTCTGCAGAAAGAACTTTTTTAAAATGTGAATCTGATTTTATAAGAGCACATGTGGCAATACATTGACCCTTATTTTGAAAATGATGATGCTAGAATGCATATTTCAATTGAATTTTAAAGAAACTTAGGGGAGATCTTAACATTCCCATATAGGAAGCTTGGAAAATTTAGAACACAGGAGGAGACCATATGATATACTGTTCCAGTGCAGACTGAGAAAGAGTTAACAATTAATATCCAGTTTCTGGCCTTGTAGGTTGCTGCACCTCAAATATATATTCAAGTACTTTCTTTAATGTAACGTATTCTTTCAGGCATTGAACTCCAGAAAACTACCTGTTAAGTGAAAAGAAATCTACTTAAACCCTCTCAAATCATTATATGAATTATTTGTATTCTTTCGTCCTTGATTGACCTCTCTGCTAATGAAATGGGTCCTTATTCACTCTGTCAAGGCCCCTAATAATTTTATAGTACCTTGATTAAATCACAGTTCTAGCACATCCTCCTGGTATTTGAATTATTTGCCTTCGTTGATGAAGGAAAGTACTCTTTATGCTTTCTTAACCTCCTGATCTACTTTCTCCTACTCGCTTCAGGGATCTGTGATCATGCATATTGCTCGGTATAGTTCTTGGCAGTCTACTATTTATTATGCATATTAGTTGGAGCATTGGATAAACTGAACATATTCTGTTGCCTGGGGAATGGTGTGGGTGAAATTGGTTTTGACAAATGGCAAGGTAACAGATTACCAGCCATTTTACACTATGCGAGAAAGGATGACTGACTGTAGTATAAATTGGTCCACTATTAACCTGTTCTACGGATTTGCCAATCATATTCACTGAAAATCTCCTTAAACTCATTGGGCAAAATCACATTTTTTCAATTTTTGTTGGGTGGATATATATGATACTTGATTGAATAATATTTTGGTAATAATGCCCTTTAAGTTGTGATTTAAATTTTAAAGCAACATAATTAGAACCCGTCATTCCTAACAACAAAATCATGTCCACTAACCACATGCAGGAAAATTGAGTCACCCGTTATTTTGAATGGTATTCATCAAATTCCATGCTTTATGAGCCTTCCTTGAAAAAACAGAACACCCCAAGATAAATTTCTTAGCAGTAACTATAAGCGTAAGTATCTTACCTGTTGCAACATTGTCCATAGTCTTCACAGAAGTTGTAGAAGTATGTGAAGATGCCTTAAAGCTGACTACAGTTTCAAGTTCAGATTTGAAGTTAACCATTGGAGCTTCTTCTACCGTTCCTGTTGACAATGTTTTGGTTTGGGCAACAGAAGCCTGGTGAGGCAAATTTATTTTCTTTGCAATAATTATTTAAGATAGCATTCTCAAAAACAGGTTTGCAGTTTGTTGCACATTAGTCAAAATGCATGTATTTATCTAAGGTAATTGCAACAACTCAATGGAAATACACAGCATAAAAATATGTTTTGAGAATCTGGATTTTTATTTAGTGTTTTGGAATGCTGAAAGTTTTTTGGACTCTACCCTTAGTATGCTCTTCATTGGATGCTCGTACAGAAATTTTCCACTTTCCTATCTCTCCCTATCTGTCCCCCTACCTCCTCATGAACCTCAGCAAATTTCCTTTTTATTCCCTAAGTCATTGCCTCAAGACAGATTAAAACTGCTTTGTACACCACATTAACAACGTAAATGGATAAACGTATCCAAATGATCATACTCTACATTAAGAAAATAACCTTTATAAGGATGCAATGAATTGTATGAGAATACACAGTTTGTTACCACCTCCAATTTCCTCAGTGACATTGAAATTCTGGAGTGCAAATCCAGTGGAAAGGAACTGGGTAAACCAGTTGAGAAGTTGGGTAGGAGCCCATAACGCTGGGCCTCCATCACAAGGATCATCATCATCAGTTCCTGCAAGGATAAGTGAGGGCAGACAAAATGGGACAGAACCAAGGAACGGGTATAACACATCAGATATAATGTAGCTCTCATTTCCTCCATTCTACTTATTCTGTTCATTGGCAAGGTTCACTAATATGATGGGCTCTAGTATGCAAAACCACAGTAGAGTTTGTGAAGTTTTTGAGCTATGACAGGGATTTTAGAAGAAACACATTAGGGCATCAGATAACATGGGCACCAGTGAGGGAATTCAGTGATTAGTAATAAAGGCAGTGTGGGTTTGAGTATCAAGAAGATGTTCGTATGGAAAAGATGTGCTCAATAAGGGCCTGACTGGAGTCAGAGGAGATATTTGAAAAAGAAAGGGCTTAGCAAAGGGAAGTCCTAGGAGTGTTTGATCTGGTGAGCAAGCAATTGGGGAGGAAGCAATCGAAGCAGTTGAACAGACGACTCAATCCCACGCAAGCACAAAGAAGACCATGAACTTCTTGTCCATATTATTGAAGGTGAGGGTGGAGGGCACAGGGGAAAAGCATTTAGGAAGATGTTATCAAGGGATAGAAAATAACCTGGGGATTACCTTTGGTCTCCAGTCTGATCCTGGAATGGTGAGGACTTTCACAGAAGAGCATAAAGGCTCATAGCACTTAATACAATCCAACCAGCCAGTATATGGCTAAGTCACTTGTCGATGTCATTGGACCTATCGCACACACATCTTACTTTGTAAAGTAAGGTTGTTACCTTACTGCACTGCAAAAATAATAGAATATTTCATTGTTGGTGATCCTATCTTTTGAAAGCGTGAAAGGTTAAACCAAAGTTCCAGTTTTCCTCTCTGGTGGCTGTAAAATACCCCATGAATATTTTAAGATGTTTTTGTTAACATTAATCCCTTAAACAAGCCACTAACATCAACTAGTTATTTACCTCATTTTTGTTAGTGAGATGTTACTTCACACAAAATGGCTGTTGTACTTATTTTATTGCAGCAATATTAAAATAACTAGCATCATATTGACCATGAAGTACGATTTGAGATACTGGGGTTAGCAATGGTCAAATGTACATTTTTCCTCTATGCCTCATTCATGAAGCTTTTCAACAAAGCATTTTGATCCCCAGAACACTTGTCACCCAAAATGCATTGACACTAGTCAAGCCACTTCCTTAGTCTAATGAAAGTCCTTTGGCAGAATCTTGTGCACGTAATGGAGGCCTACGCACAGGCCATAGAGGTGTGATACCCTGTTTATATCCCTCAGAGGGAAAAGCTCCATTGCACAGAACAACAAACAATCATGGACAAACTAAAGGGATAAGGGACAGCATAAAACTAAAAGAAAGGGCATACAAAAATGTAAAAAAAAAGCACAGAATGGGAAAGACACAAAGACACCAAAGGGCACAATGACATTTCTACGAGTTACTAAAGGCGATTAGGAAAGAAAATTTGCCAGGGACATTAAAACCAGTAAGAAGAAATTTTATACATACATAATGGGAAGGTGGGTGGTCAAAAGCAATGTTAGCCCTCTAAAGACTGAAAAAACTTTATCGAATGCTTTCTGGAAGTCCCTGTAAACATGGAAGTTCAAATAAAACAAAGAACCGTGGATGCTGGAAATCTGAAACTAAAACAGAAACACTGTTCTGAAGAAGGGTCACTCGATGCAAAAACTGTTTTTTTTCTCCACTGTTGCTGCCAGCCCTGCTGCATTTCTCCAGCATTTTCTGTTTTTGACCTATGCATTCACCTGTTCATGACCTTAGTCACCTATTCAAAAAATTCATTGAGGTTTGTCAGGTATGACATACTTATCGTGAAGCTACACTGGCTCTCCATGACTCGAACACTTTCTCCACAGCAGATGTTAGGCTAGCTGTTATTTGAACTTCCATGTTTACAGGGACTTCCAGAAAGCACTCGATAAAGTCCCACATAAGATGTTGTTAACTATGGTAGAAGCCCACAGAATAGAGAGCAAAGTAACTGACATGGTTGGGAAATTGGTTGAGTTGCAAGAAGCAGAAAGTAGACATAATGGTTAGGGACTCAAGTTGTTAATTGGACTACGGTAAATAGTAGGCATGTTGAATAAGCACTTTGCCTTGGTAATTACAGTAGAAAAAGAAGATAGCTTACCAGAAGTCCCAAGAAAGTTAACAGTGATTTGGGAACAGCGACAAAATCAAATTAACGTAAGTAAAACATCGATGCTGAGGAAGTTAATGGAACTAAACAGTAACAAAGCCCCATGATCTGATGGTTTCCATCTAAGAGCATTGAAGGACATAGGAGAGCACATTATTGACATCCTACCCATAATTGTTCACAGTTCCCTAGATAGAGGAGTTGTCCCTTTGGATTGGGAAATTGTATATGACACTCTGCTTTTTAAGAAAGGCCAAAAAGGAAAACTAGGGAATTACAGATCAGCTAGCCTAACATCTGCTGTGGGGAAAGTGTTTGAGTCATGGAGAGCCAGTGTAGCTTCACGATAAGTATGTCATACCTGACAAACCTCAATGAATTTTTTGAATAGGTGACTAAGGTCATGAACAGGTGAATGCATAGGTCAAAAACAGAAAATGCTGGAGAAACGCAGCAGGGCTGGCAGCAACAGTGGAGAAAAAAAACAGTTTTTGCAACGAGTGACCCTTCTTCAGAACAGTGTTTCAGTTTTAGCTTCAGATTTCCAGCATCCATGGTTCTTTGTTTTATTTGAACTTCCATGTTTACAGGGACTTCCAGAAAGCATTCGATAAAGTCCCACGTAAGATGTTGTTAACTAAGGTAGAAGCCCACAGAATAGTGGGCAAAGTAATTGACATGATTGGGAAATTGGTTGAGTTGCAAGAAGCAGAAAGTAGGCATAATGGTTAGGGACTCAAATTGGCAGGATACGACGAGTGCTGTTCCCACAAGGATGTATGCTAGAGCTTCAATTGTTCACATTATTTATTAATGACTTGATTAATGGCATGGAAAGTTATGTATCCAAACTTGCTGATGACACAAAGTTAGATGGCATTGTGGACAGATAAAATTCCAAAGGGCTATTGATAAACTACGTGAATGGTCAAAACTGTGGCACATGGAGTTCAATGTATGCAAGTGTGATTTTTCAGAAGAGATGTTAGGAAGCACTTTTATAGACAAAGGATGATAGGTGTTTGGTACTCTCTTACACTAAAGTCAATGAATGCTGGATCACTTTTCAATTTTAAATCTGCGTTAGATATATTTGTATTAAGCAAGTTAATAAGCAATATGGGCCAAGTATGGAGTTAAGTCACAAATCAAATGGTACAACAGGCTCAAAGGCCTGAAAGACCTATTTCTGTTTTTATGTTCCTTTAGGTCAACAGCACAGAAAAAGACCCTTCAGTCTATCAAGTCTGTGCTGGCTAAAAAAAAACCCAAACTATTCCATTCCAATTTTCCTACATTTGGCACATAGCCTTATATGCTTTGGCATCACAAATGCAGGTCTAAATACTTCTTAAACATTATAAGGGTTTCTTTCCACTATCCTTACGGGCAGTAAGTTCCAGATGCCCACCACCCTCTGGATGAAAGGAATTTTCCACATATTCATCTCAATCACATCCGCCTTCAGTCTCCTCTGCTCCCAATCTCTCCAACCTCTTTTCATAATTAAAAGTCTCTAGCACAGGCAGTATCCTACTAACTCTCTATGCACTCTCTCCAGTGCAATCACACCCCTCCTATAGTGTGGATTCAAGAATTGCACAATACCTATAACCAACATTTTATGCAGTTCTAGTATCACTTCCCTGCTCTTCAACTCCATGCCTTGGCCATTAGGACCAGTATCCCAAATGGCTTCTTAACCATTTTATCTAACTGTCCCTTTAAGGGACCTGTGGACGTGCGCATCAAAGTTCCTCTGATCCTCGATCCTTCTCAGGATCAGCATTGGACAGTCCTTGGACAGCAAGGGCCCCAAACTGATCCCTGTGGATTCCCACTGGACAGTCACAAACACAAAATAACACCTAAACTGGCACCCTCTGCTTCTAGCCATTAAGCCAATTATGTATCCAATTAGCCAAACTTCCTTGGATCCCTTCGCTATCAGTCTCCTATGTGAGACATTATCAAAAGTCTTGGTGTAGTTTAAGTAGACACTGGCTGGACAGCTGGCAAGATCCTCACCATATCGCCTTTTTTCAAAAGGCTTGCCACATTTTGTGCTACTAGGTGCTTAGCTGGTCAATGGTTAGCCTTCCCTAGGATCAAGGTCCCAGGAAGAGGGGTGATTAGTGGTAGAGAGGCTTGGTCAGAAGCCTCACCTTGGAGAACTGCCAGCCAGTCAGAGGATGGAATCACTGCTGTTCTTAGCGTTGCCACCACGATGGATGCTTACAGTTCCCCAACTCATCCGAAGCCTCAGATCAAGAAGGAACTCAGGCCTGGGTGAAAAGGGATGTCACAGGGAATGAGGTGACAGCGTTTGGCAGAAGGGCCAAAGGGGGCTGCGGACTAACCCTTTCCTGCTACGAATTCCCTCGATCAAGCACGGAATGCCTTTGAATCAATTCGTGTTCACCATCACCGCCACCACGAAGGCTTCAAACAAGCTTGGCAAGTTTGCCTGTCATGCTCCCAGTAAGGCTGAACCATGCCTGGCAGAATGAGGTCTGCAATGGGCATTAACTGGGGTTAATTAGGTTGGAGGTGAAAAAGTAGTATGGTCCTCACCCACCATGCTCCAGCCTTAGAAAATACTCCACACTATCAAACCTGTCACAGGTGACAGTGAAAGATTCCACCTTGTGTCCTGCCGACAGAACCTCTGCTTGAGTCAATCTTTTACAACCGATGGATGACAATTCCTATTTTCTTATAGTTATAGCAGTGGTGTACTTATTTTTATACCATATACCTGTTAAAATATCATCTTTCTATATTTTCTTCACTGGTTAGGTCAGCATTTATTGCCCATCTCTACTTTCCAGAGGGCAGTTAAGAGTCAATCACATCGCTGTGGACCTGGAGTCATGTGTAGGCCAGCCTGGGTAAGGATAGAAGATTTCCTTCCCAAACAGACAATAATCAGGAAATTAGAACCTTATTGAGACAGAAGAGACTTTATAGCAATTGACAGTGGTTATACAGTTGTAATTAGATTAGCTTTCTTTAAAATAAAAACAGAAAATGCTGGAGAAACTCAACAGGCCTGTCAACATCTGTGGTGAGAAAAACAACTAATATAATGAGTCCAGTATGACTCTTCTTCAGAACTGAAAGGATTTAGAAAATGATCAGTTTTATGCTGCTGAAAGAGGGTAAGGAGGGACAAATAAAATAGATGTTGAGTGCGCCCAGACTGAAAGACAAAAGCAGTAATAATGTTGGTAAAGAAGTGATGTGTATGTAAAATAGGAGTAAGTATTAGCTGTGAAAAGGAAAAAGAAGTCTGTGATGTTCAGATTTTCATCATCTGTGATATTTCACTTTTATTTTAGCTTTTACCCCTTGAATTCAAATTTCACCTTTGTCATCGTGGAATTCAAATGCTTGTTTCTAATACATTAGTCTGGTGTTTCGGATTGCTAGTTCGGTGACATTATCACTGTGCTATCGCCTCTCCATAAATGCATATTTGATCAACACTAATTACTTTGAACATACTAAATATACATCTGTTTTAAGCTGAACCCATTTCCTAATAAGTTGGGTTTTAGGAAAATTGCTGAAAATATATTTTTTGTGACTTTCAATCCCTTATTATGGTCTAAGTGTAGGACTACAAATTAATGAGAAGACAGATCTAGTTCAATGGCTTAGCAACATAGGCAGGTATAAAGATGTCATTAGCAAACTTGCCTCGCTTTTTACAGAAACCAGATCATTTCCATTTTCATAGCTGATATAGACCTGTCCTGTGGCATCTTCAACTATATCTACAGTTTTGGACATGAAGTGTTCTTCTTTTATTTCTTCTTCTGATTCTTCTTCTTCTTCTGTTTCTTCTTCTTCTTCTTCTGTTTCTTCTTCTTCTTCTTCTGTTTCTTCTAAGGTATTGTCAACCATATCTAGAATTTTGGTCAAATGTGCTTCTTTTCCTTCTTCTTTCTCAGTAACCCATGGGCGGTAAGTAGGATCAATTTGTGGCACGCCAGGTCCTGTGTTACTTTCTAACTGAGACAGCAGCTTTGCAAGCCTGTAAGTAATATCATGAACACAAGTTTGGCTGGGTATATGATATTATATGTCTAGGTCTCTTCTTTTATTTCCAGTTATTAAAAATCAATATTCCTTTATTCTACAAACTACTTGTATAACAATATGCAATTACAATTTCTCTCTTCAGAGAGACTTCAGCAATGTAATTGAGGTATTTTCCCAGATAATCACTCCTGATACCTTGTGGTACTTGCCTGCTCTACCAGTGTTTGGATAAGGGCTGTTTGTGAGCGTTTGTTGCCACCAGCGCTCTTTGACTTTGGGCTTACCTAATTGGTAGAATTTTCATCACTGTCAAGTATCTGCAGAAGTGGGTAATCTTAGATAATGAGAAAATTTATTGCATGATGTCAATAATGACAACTACACTCGGTCACAGATACTTCTGAAAGCAAGAGTCAAACTTCATGTCTCCACCCACAGCCTGTATGTGGACCATTGTGGCAATTGGCTCAGAACCATTAGCTTATACAACATATATCAGATTCCCAGAGAAAGAAAGATAATAAATTATATTTGTGTCTATATTAAGTTACATAAGATACATGAAGTATTGAAATTAATCACTGTACGTGAAGATGTACAAATAATTATTTATTCTGAAAGAATAAAAATAATAACTAATATATGTTTGAAACATTTAAATTGGAGACAAACATAGTGCAAAGGTTTTTTGATGCTGTTTGCTGACCTAGGAACCATTGTTTCTTGAAAATATTCTCAAATTATTATAGTTGAAATTATCTTTAGAATTTTTTTAATCATATTCATTGCTAGCTGAAGTATATTGGCCTGTGATTTCAAGGATAAAATTACTTTGCCATTTGAATCTTTTATTCAAGTTAGAGGGACTGAACACAGAACACAGAGACTCAAGAATATTCAGCTGATCAGAAAGAGCCAGCATGGATTGGTAAAGGTTTGGATCATATTGATGAACCTGTCTGAAGGTATTTGGAAAGTGCCTTAAGTAATTGTCAAGAAAATGTCCATGGATATCATTTAAATGGGCTTCCAGAAACACTCAATAAATATATTGTGACGGATTGTTGGTTAAGGTTAACACGTATGGAATGAAGACAAAGTTTTGACATAGCCAGGAAGAATGTTGAGTGGCAGGAGACTGACATTAGGCATAATGGGAAAGCACCCCAGTTGATAGGATATGAATACTGGGCTTGCACAAGGATCTGTGTTGAGGCCTCAACAATTCATCGTGTTGGTTAATGACTTAGATGATGGGATAAAAAGTTTGCCAATGTTACAAAGATAAGTTGCGTCGTACATAGTCTAAATGGAATCACTAACATACAAATGGATAGTAGTCAGTTAGGAGAGTGAGGAAGACTGTCATAAATGGATTTTACTGTAAGTAAATTTAAGGTCATCCACTTTCACCCTATAAATGTCAGGATAGAAAATTTTCTAAATGATGAAAAGCCGAAAATAGCAGAGGTCCAAATAAACTTTGAGGTCCATGTACACAAATTAAAATATTATGGACAGAGATTGAAAATAATCAAAAAGGCTCTTGAAACTATGGGCTTCATAGCTGGAGAATCATAATGTAAAATAAACAAAGTTATCCTTTGTTTAAACAAGGCCCTTGTTATACCATACCAAGAGTACTGTGTTCAGGTTGGCTATCACACCCTAGGAAAGAGCCACTGGCTTTAGAGGGGGTGCAACTGGAATGATACCTGGATTTCAGGTCAAATTTAAAGGAGAGGTCACACTGACTATAGTTGAATTCCCTGGAATTTAAAAGGCTAAGCTGGGGGATCATCGATGTTTTCAAGATATTAAAGGGAGTTAGCAGAGTAGGTTGAGACGAACAATTTCTGTGATTGGGGAATCAAGTACTAAGCAACATAGCCAAAGTTGGCCGCTAAAACCTGATCATATGTTCTCCTGCTTTAATATTTAGTGGGAAGAGCATTGTGAGTTATTTTATGTAATTCATTACACCAAAGAAAAATAATTGAATTATGCATTTACTCAGATAGAGTATCTTCCCTTAACATCCATGATCTTCATTTTTTTGTATGACAGTGACATTATGTCACAAGCTCTCAGCTATCAAAATGAGTGGAAATAGGATATTCTCTTTGTATTTCAATACAAAAGCAGATACGGGGCAAAATGTTATGGGGACTCAGCAATGTGGCCATGGCAAGAAATGGCACAAAATTGCTTGAGAAGTCCAGCTCAACATCAGGAATAACTTGCTGCATCTTTTAACTAAATTCTGGTCATTGAGACAATATTCTCACTACTTAATACTAGTTGCCTATTAAAGGAGATTATTATTAAAGGTGAGCTACTGGCTTGGATTGAGGATTGGCTGTCTGACAGAAGGCAGAGAGTTGGGATAAAAGGCTCTTTTTCGGAATGGCAACCGGTGACGAGTGGTGTCCCGCAGGGTTCAGTGTTGGGGCCACCGCTGTTCACCTTATATATTGATGATCTGGATGAAGGGACTGGGGGCATTCTGGCGAAGTTTGCCGATGATACGAAGATAAGTGGACAGGCAGGTAGTACTGAAGAGGTGGGGGAGCTGCAGAAAGATTTAGACAGTTTAGGAGAGTGGTCCAGGAAATGGCTGATGAAATTCAATGTGAGTAAATGTGAGGTCTTGCACTTTGGAAAAAAGAATTCAGGCATGGACTATGTTCTAAATGGTGAGAAAATTCGCACATCAGAAGTGCAAAGGGATCTGGGAGTGTTGGTCCGGGATTCTCTAAAGGTTAACTTGCAGGTAGAGTCCATAATTAAGAAAGCGAATGTAATGTCGTTTATCTCAAGAGGGTTGGAATATAAAAGCAGCAATGTGCTTCTGAGGCTTTATAAGGCTCTAGTTAGGCCCCATTTAGAATACTGTGTCCAATTTTGGGCCCCACACCTCAGGAAGGACATACTAGCCCTGGAGCGTGTCCAGCGGAGATTCACACGGATGATCTCTGGAATGGTAGGTTTAACATATGATGAACGGCTAAGGATCCTGGGATTGTACTCATTAGAGTTTAGAAGGTTGAGGGGAGGTCTAATAGAAACTTACAAGATAATGTATGGTTTAGAAGGGGTGGACGCTAAGAAGTTGTTTCCGTTAGACGGGGAGACTAGGACCGTGGGCACAGCCTTAAAATTAGAGGGGGTAAATTTAAAACTGAAATGAGACGACATTTCTTCAGCCAGAGAGTGGTGGGCTTGTGGAATTCATTGCCGCAGAGTGCAGTGGAGGCTGGGACATTGGATGCCTTCAAGGCAGAGATCGACAAATTCTTGATCTCAAAAGGAATCAAGGGCTACAGGGAGAGTGCAGGGAAGTGGTGTTGAAATGCCCATCAGCCATTATTTAATTGGCGGAGTGGACTTGATGGGTTGAATGGCCTTACTTCCACTCCTATGTCTTATGGTCTTGCTTGTTAACAAAAGTAACTGCAGCTCTCACCTCATTATTATGCAGTGTTCTATCATATCATTTGCCACGAGCAAACTAGATGCTCTGAATTCTCCTCATTAGGGTTGAGGAGCCGAATGTAGAGCAGCCCACTACCTGTCTTGGCTCTTTCTGCCCTATTGTGGGCTGATTTCCTGCTGGAATGCGAGAGAGGAAGTTATTAAGAGAGATGAAAGTTGGTGGCACAGCTGTTACTTTGGTGCAGGTGGGGAGATATCCCAAGGGAGCGAGTAGGTAGAGCAGAGGACATGCAGGATTAGTGGTATCGGGGTTTAGGGTAAATAACAGTGATGGAGGTAAATTGTTGCAAGTAAGATTGAGAATGGTAGAAAATGAGCCTTGATGGGAGGTAGGTACTGTAGCAAGGCAACAGTGAGTGTGATGTTTCGGAGAAAAGATAGTGTCTTTTACAATGGCAGAGTGAAGAAGGTTAGTGACCTTATTTTGACATTGTTGTGCATTCCTCCATATGGCTGACACTGCACTGATTGGGGTGGCAAACCCAGACCTAGCTGACAATGGTCTGGTGTCATGTCCTATACTGCTGCCCCTCAGGGAAGAGGATGTCCAAATCTGCACCAGCCCAACCAGCAGGACCTCTAGGTCCCTGTCTACAAAGCTGGGGAAACAACTTTCCTAATGCTACCATGTCCTGGACAAATGTCAAGAACTGTACAAGGAAGATCCAAACTCTCAGTGTTCAGTGTTGGCGCACAACAACCTTTTAAAGATGGTATCAGCACCAGAGGTGCCAAACCATTCCAGGTATCCCAGCAATGGAGAGTTGTTTTGGGTGTGGTGAGTGGAAGAATGGACCTAGTATTGGACAAGAACACCACGGGGCAGTGTAGGTAGTTGATGAGACAAATTTCGGAACATGCAGCAAGTAAAGTTGCTTAGTCCCAAGGACAGAAATTGTCCATAAATCTTGATAAAACTCACACCTAGCCAAGTAGAAGCAGAGCAGAACCTTTTTTTGGCTAAATGTCAGTTTCTTCAAGTTTCATGATGGGTTTCTTTCCACAAGGCATTGCAAGTTTTCTTGCTACATCTTATCAAATTCACTCCATCAACTATGTACCCCTATAACTCATCTCTTGTCTAATTCTAGCCCTATTTGTTCCCAGAACAGGAATTCTGAAATGCACTGCATTCCTGGTGCTGATATCATCTTTAAAAATCGTTGTCAGTCTCGAGTTGCCCTACATAGTTGCTAGCATTTGCCTCAGATATGGCACCAAAGAGAAAACTGGCATTCTGCTTTGTGATCCTAGTAGACAGAGTGCTCCAGAAGTGGGATGCCCCATTAGCCCAACACCAGCAGTGGAGGCCACAGACCAGGCCCCTTCAGTTGCCACTAGCGTCAGTGCAGTCTGAGCCATTTGGAGAAATGTATAGCTCTATAGGAAGAACTTCACCGATATTCTCCATTCCATAAACATAAGTGCCACCATCTTATTTCCAATAACTCACACTCACTGTATCTCAGCTACTGCATCCACCACCCATCAAGGCTCATTTTCTGCCACTCTCACTATTGTCTGCAACATCTTCCTCACTAGCTCTCCTCCACCCTAAACCCAACACCATTAACCCTGAATGCTGTCTATTCACCCCACCTGTACCAACAGTAATAGCTGTGCCATCCACTTCTATTTCCCTCAATATCAGCCTCTCTTTCATTCTAGTAGAAAAATGGTGCACAATAGGGCAGAAAGAGTCAAGATGGATGGTGGCTTGCCTGACATTTGGTCCTTCACCCATTATGAGGAGGAGATTCTGACTCTATGCAGATGAGTGACAGCATCCAAACCTTTGGGCTGATATTGGAGAATGTCATTGACTTACTGCACTGGGACACGCTGTCTGAACGATATCTGCCTTGACTTGGCTGAGGACTGTTGACAACAATGACTAGCTTCCTTGCTTTGTTTCTGCACATACAGCATGCCAACACAGCAGTATTCAGGGGCAGGATGTAAAATCTCCAGGCAAGGCACGGATGTTTTGAGCATCCAGGCACGTTCATAGTGAGTGACCACTACAAGAGCAAGCAAATAGGCTGAGTATGCAGGGTGGTCCAATCTATGAGCACACAAATATCCTTGCTGCAGCATTATAATGATAGTTGTCATTGCATCCTGAGGTGCAAAAGCATTCTGCGTATGGTTCAGAGGTGTGCATTGAGGGCTTTTAGAAGCTGGCATATATTGGATGCCTATGACTTTGAATAATTGGGGCATGTGGTCATATTCAGGGAGAACAGGGTTGGTGTTCAACATGGAGATCCTTCTGAGAAAGCGACAAGTTGAAATCCTCATCTACCTGCTCTGACCAGAATTTCCACATCTAACATTCTCTGTATCTTGTTTTCTCGTGGTTTGCAGCATCACAGAAAGCCGCACTTTATTGAAGTGAAATGTGAAGCTAATAAACAATAATTCCTTTTAATAGGCAATTCACTGCTCCAGAGCGAGAATCTCACCTTGCCACCTAAACAGAGTTTAGAGGTGCAATGAGTTATTCCCAACATCAAGATAGGCCTTGTTGCACTTCTCATGTGATTCTGCCACATTTTTTTGACTTTGCCCACATCATTCAGGGCCCAATAAGATTCTCCCTGCTTGTTCATCCCATGGTCAAAGTTAACTTGTGCATAAACATCAGGTGGACGGTAAGTGGCGTTATTACGCTCTGTTCTAAAGTCTCCTTCAAAATATTTAAGCGACAGGTTTCATGTATATTAGACCAGTGACCTATGAGTTTTGTTAAGACCAGTCCCTGGGCATGGTTCCCAATGTCTATCCAATCCCAGTGAGGTAGCCCAAATTGTTAAGGCCTAGGGTGATGGGGTGAACAGGACTAGCAGGACTCTGTCTTTATTTTTGTAGGGGGTGAGGAGGTTTGAGGGAAACGTAAGAGATGTGGTTGTGGGCATTTTTGATCAATGCAGGGGAAAAGTTGCAGTCCTTGAAGTAGGAGGACATCTGGGATGTCTGCGAGTGGAACTCTCCATCCTGGGAGCAGATGCGGCAGAGGCAGACGACTTGGAAGTAAGGGATCACATTCTTGCAGGAAGGTGGGTGAAAGAACATGTAGACAAGGCAGCTATGGGAGTCGGTGGGTTTGAAATAGATGTCAGTGGTGAGAGGGATACTGGATATAGAGACAGAGAGGACCAGGAAGGGGAGGGAGCTATCAGAGTTGGTTCAGGTGAATTTGAGGTTGGGGTGAAAGGTGTTGGTGAAGTTGATGGTCCTCCTGGTCCTCACATACACTCCACCAACCTCCGCATCCAGCACATCATCCTCAGCCACTTTCGCCACCAAAGAAATATTTCCCTCCCTATTCCTATCTGTCTTTTGTGGGGACCGCTCACTCTGTGACTCCCTTATCCACTCCACACTCTCCACCAACCTCACCACACCTGCAACCGCAGGAGGGTCTACACCTGCCCCTATACTTTCCCTCTCACCTCCATCCAAGATCCAAGACAAACATTCCATATCTGACAGGGGTTCACTTGTACATCCTCCAACCCGGTCTTTTGTATCCATTGCTCCCAATGTGGCCTCCTCTACATTGGTGAGATCAAGTGCAGATGTGGTGACTGATTTGTGAAGCACCTGCACTCTGTATACTATAATCAACAACACCTCCAGTTGCCAACCATTCTAACTCCCCTTCCCACTCCCTTGGTGACATGTCCATCCTGGGCCTCCTCCACGGCCACAATGATGCCAACTGTAAACTGGAGGAACAACACCTCAGGAATCTATAGCCTGATGGTCTGAACATAGAATTCACCAGTTTTAAAATTTCCCCACTCGCAGCATCATCGCATGTCCAACCCTCCCTCTCATCCCGCCTCCTTGACCTGACACAACCTGTCCACCTTCTTCCCTACCTATCCGCTCCACTCTTCCCATCGACCAATTCCCACTACCTCTACCTGCATATTTATTCCGAGCTCCCTTACCCCTCACTAGTCCTGATGAAGGGGCCTGACCCAAAACATCAACTCTCCTACTCCTCTGATGTAAAACTACCTACTTGCTGAAGCTCAACTGGACTTCTAACAGACAATACAACTGAATTTGTCATTAGAAAATGTGGCAAGTGGAGCATATGAGTTACTGGGTATGCTGATGGAAGTCAACACCCTTGCCAGGTCAACTGAGCTTGTGGGACACCACTTGAGCAAAGACAATTGCACATCATCACTCAGGACATATTGTAAACTGAAGGACTGTAGGTCAGCCCACAGCAAAACTGCAAAACAAAGTCAAGCTTCGGCATATGGTTAAGATTTTCTTCAGAATCTGGGCCAATAAGCTATTGTAGTTACTGCCGTTGTGCGGACTTGAGACAACAAAAGAGTCCCATTAGAGATTGAATAAGAGAACTCATAGGCAGGTATTCAGGAGAGGGAACATCTGGAAAGCCCACCTACATCTAGTTTAGAACAGTTAAATTTCTTAGCAACATCCAAATGAGAACTAATCAAAATAATCAGCTAATTAAATGGACACCCAGGTTTAATTGAGATAGATACTAGCTCAGCTCTATCAGTGATTGCAGAACCAGGCTTTAACAAAGCTCCCTCTGATTCCAACCTTTAAATTGCACAAGACCTTGGTGAGACTGAAAACCAATACCAGGGTACCTTCACAGATTAAGGGTACACTTATGGCTGTGGTTTGTGTCAGAAGCAGCTGGTTCAGTTACCATGGATTGTAGTAAAAACTCAGGCCTGATTCAGCTTGGTTGGGTCTAACATTTTTGGTTAGAAAATGGCTGCCTGATCAAAGTCCTAATTAAATGCCCAGGGGTTTTTGAGGAAGGTCTATTTATTAATTCATTCATTTTATTGTCACTTTACCTAGTTACAATGAAAAATGGGTAACTTCACCATGTTCTGGCATCATCTTGGATTATAGAATAAATTACCGAACAAATTGTATGAATGGTAAACTATTGAATATATTAATATCAAATTGAAATTACAAAAAGTGAAACATGTTCAAAAGTTCATCTTTCCCTCTCCATAGACTTCACCCTCTGTGCTCCTCCAGTCACCACTCTGACATCCAGATGCACATCACAGATTTTCACAGCCAGATTTGTGGTCTTCATACAGAGATACTAGGTAAGATTCAAGTCCTTTTTAAATGCTTAGCCATGCTGGCCTTGCGATCCCCACAAGGGCTCAATCTCTCCATATTTGAGATCACTGCAGGTGCTGGAAGACCTCAGTCTGTCTGCTCATGCCATTGCTGTGGATATCGGGGGAGCTTGCTCTCTGCAACACTGACTTTATCTTCTCGTACTATACAAACTCGCTGTCCACAGAAGGTAAGTAGATTAAAGAAAGAAATAAAAACTGTATGTGAAAGAAGAAGGAAAAATACAAGTAGATTGAACAGATGAGTTCCAGGAAGGAGCCTGCATGCTGCACTGCTTCTCTGCCACCATCTTGAATTAGAAAATTCCAGGGACTATTCTAAGGACTGTCAAAGAACCCAAGGCAGCCTTACATCTTGACCAGCTACCGATTCTGTAGGCCCACCCAATGCCATTTGCCTTATTTGCAAAACTAGAGGCAGAAATCAGGAGGCTGGAAAGTGAAGGAATCATCAAATCCATACGGCTTGCAGAATTTGCTGCACCCAGTCATACTGATTGTGAAGCCCAATGGGTCATCTCGACAGTGTGGGGATTTGAAACAAACAGTAAACCGCTTCTTACAGCTGGATAAAAACCCAAACACAAGAGACTTGTATACAAATCTGGTCGGGGAGGGAGTCTGGAAGCTGGACATGTGCCATGAACATTTGCAATTGAGATCAAATAAGGATTTCCTGAAGTATGCTACAATTAATACTCATAACGGTTTGTACCAATATATAAGACTGCCATTTGGAGTATCATCAACCTGTGCCATTTTTCAGCGAATGATGGAGAATATTTTACAAGGTCTACCCCGGGTCACTACTTATCTGGATGACCTGTTAATAATAGGGAAGACTAATAAAGAGCACTTAGAGAACTTGGACATAATCCTTAGACATTTCTCCAAGGCGTTACGAGGGAAAGATGTGTGTCCCAGTTCCCCAAATGAACTATTTGGGCTACAGCATTGACAAGTCTGGGTTAGACAATTCGGAAGATAAAGTGAGGACAATCAAAGGTGCCCTGGCTCCTATGTCTGTACCAGATCTTAGGTCTTTCCTTGGATTGGGACATTCATACATAAACCTGCCTCCATCCTGGTATCCTTACAACTGCTATTGAAAAGGGGTTAGTCTTGGAAAAGGTCTTGTAGCCAGACATAGTCTTTAAGGAAGTGAAGAAGCAGCTATCATTATTTAAGGCATTGGCATATTATGATCTGGTGTTGACATGTGATGCTTCCTGTACAGTATTGGGGTAGTGTTGGCTCACAGATGACTTGATGGAGAGAAATGGCCAAAAGCAAATGCTTCCCAGGCTTTAGCTTAAGCACAAATATGCCCAGAGAGAGAAGGAAGGTCTGGTGGTCATCTTTGGCGTGGGAAAATTTCAGCAATGCATTTATCGGCATAAATTTGCCATAGTAACAGACCACAAACCTCTACTAGGGCTATCAAAGAGGACAAGGCTGTGCCATCCTTAGCTTCAGGTCGAATTCAGCAGTGGGCTCTCATTCTAAGTGTGTAGAATTACAAGTTGGAACACAGTCCAGAGGCCAAGTGGTCAATGTGGATGCCCTTGAACTTCCTCCCACTGAGATACATCACCAGTGGTACCACAGTTGAAAGACTCTATTCTGGATTTAAACTTTCTAGACACTTTTGTGGTCACCACTGACAATATTAGACTGTGGATGCAAAAAGATCTGGTGCTGGTGAAACAAAAACAGCTGGTGGTGACAGGGGAAACAAAAGGGCCATCACAACCAGATTGGAAACGTTTCTGGACCCGGTGAGACAAGAACACCACAGAGGATGGCATTTTATTATGGGGAGTAAGAGTGATTTCCCTTAGCATAGATTGGTCATCCACAGGTGTCCAAAATGAAAGTGTTGGCAAGAGGTTATGTCTGAGGGAGAAGATTGGATGCAGAGATCCAGTGGACAAAATTATTGCCAGCAGCTCCCCACATTCGTGGGAATAGCTGGGTAAACTCTGGACTCAGTTACACATTGACAGCTCTTTCATGGGTTTGTTGTTCTTAGACATAATGGACGTCTATTCAAATTGGTTGGGCGTGGATAGAGTTCATTCATCAAACACTGGGAGATGATAGAAAAGCTGTGAGCATCTTTTGCAATACACATACTCCCAGATGTGTTGGTCACAGACAATGGGCCATCATTTACCAGCAGGGAATTTGAGTATTTCCTAAAGTCGAATTCAATCATCCAATGGTCCAGTGGAAACAGCAGTTCAAACTTTGAAGGCAGGCTTAAAGAAACTGAAAACAGCTTCAGTTGATACCAAACTGACTGGTTTCTATTTGATTATCAAACCATCCCAATGCAACTACAGAAATAGCTCCAGCAAATTCTCTAATGGGGAGAAGACTCCACACTAGGTTAAAGGTGATCAGCCTGGACCTGGCTGGGGAGAATGAAACAGCAGCAGGAACGCCAATGCCAGTCACAAGACTCCTTGAAGCAAGCGAGACAGTTCACTTCAGGGGGTGAAATTCGGTGTCTAAAAAACAGATATGGCCCTGCAAAGGTAAGAGGCATGGTCGAGGCAAGGTCAGGTATCGTGATGTCCAAAGTTTGGGTAGGTGCTTGGAGCACAAGAAAGCTGCAAACTCGTAAACAGGGCAGGAGCAAAACATATCCAGTCCCTCAGAATAGCCAGAAAGTCTGTCAGAATGTGTGAGTTCTTTTCCTTTGTCTAATGTTGAAGAAACCTCGGAGTCTGAAATGGATATGGTGGACGTCACAGCCTCAACGTCTTTACTGCCTAACAAAGAGGAAAAAATTCTTCTGAGATGCTCTGGGTGCAAGAGGCGGGCTACAGACTGGTACACACCACCCGTAGCTGAGGCTGAGTCGGAGCAACCAGACCCTGTGTAAAAATGCCCCAAGTGAAGCTAATGATGAAGAACAGCTCTACATCACCAAACTTAGAGGGGGGGAAATATAGTAATTGTAATGAGAGCAGCCAGACAGACCTGATTGGGGCTGTTAACTTGGTCCGATCAGGGAGCCCTGGCCAACAGATATAAACAGACGTGCCAGATGTTCTAAGATTACAAAGTGTGGAGCTGGATGAACACAGCAGGCCAAGCAGCATCTCAAGAGCACCAAGACGCTGCTTGGCCTGCTGTATTCATCCAGCTCCACACTTTGTTATCTTGGATTCTCCAGCATCTGCAGTTCCCATTATCACTGTGCCAGAGGTTCTGTTCTCTCTGAGAGCTGGCTCTGAGGAAACCGAACCAGTGTCAAGTACTATGCACATGTAAATAAAGAGTGACTTGGTGACAGGAAGCTTGCCTCTATGGAAGTATTTCAGCACCCAACAGCTAAAAAGCAGAAACTCAAAATGGCCATGCAGCTGTTCGCACTCAAGTGGAGCTCTATGGCAGCCATTGCTGCCTTGGAGTTTGTGATCCCAAAGTTTTCCCACTGGGAAGCCTTGCCCCAATTGCTAGTTGAAATGTGCTCTTGGGAGATGGGGCTTCATCCTAGCTTTACCTCTCTACCTGTGTAAAATTTGCAAGCTTGTTTTCTTCTCATCCATACAAGCTAAATATTATGTACTAAGCAATGCATTGAAGCATGGTTACTTTATTCCACAACAAATTGTACATTTATTTAAAGATTTTTAAAACACCATTATATTTGTATAAGGTGAATATTAGCATAACAATAATAAAAGAAAAAGATTTGGATTTTTTTTTACCTGTACTCAAAGTAACAATCACTCAAAAGGAATGTTGGGAGTCTCTCATTTTTTATCCATGCAATACCCTGCACATGATCAAGGTGCTAGAATTGAAAGAAAATACAAATGCAATACAAATTCATATTGTTTGATTTTATCAAATTACAATTTTTTAAAAAAAACAAAGAATCAAAGGTATTTGAAACGTGAGTAGATTATTTTACATATTGCATTATGGTCATCAAACATGGTAATCAGATTGAAGTTTTCTCAGAGACTGCATACCAGGAAGTAAAGTGCCAGATGTTCTTCACTTTTCACAGAGAGAAAATAATAATTAGGACATAAATATGGCTGAAATATCATAGTTCAGAAAAATGGAGAAATTTAACTTTCCATGTAAATATGAAAACACATTCTTGTGGTTGGAGGGCAACAAAGTGTGGAGCTGGATGAACACAGCAGGCCAAGTAGCATCCCAGGAGCACAAAAGCTGACGTTTCGGGGCCGAGATCCTTCCTGAAACGTCAGCTCTTGTGCTCCTGAGATGCTGATTGGCCTGCTGTGTTCATCCAGCTCCACCCTTTGTTATCTTGGATTCTCCAGCATCTGCAGTTCCCATTATCACTTGTGGTTGGAGGGATTTGCCAGCAGCAGTTAGGAACTTGGTTCACCTTTAAAACTTAATTACACCTCAATCAAAAAAGTTGATCATTTTCAAGGTTTTTATAATGAGATTAATACGTATAAGAAAGAAACTCTTTGTCAGTACAGTCAATTCTGTGCAATTATAGTGTGCAGAGATTTCAAAAGCACATCCTGTGGAAAAGCATTGAATCACCGACAGTAATTTTTACATTTAACTGTACCTGTACAGGCTTCAAATGGTGCTGTCAGCTGTAAAGAAGTCATGAAGAAGGGTCTAGGCCTGAAACATCAGCTTTTGTGCTCCTAAGATGCTGCTTGGCCTGCTGTGTTCATCCAGCTCCACACTTTGTTATCTTGGATTCTCCAGCATCTGCAGTTCCCATTATCTCTATCCATGACGAACCCTACCAATTTTGCTTCATGGCTACAGCAAAACAGGGCCCAATCTCATACTCTCTTTGCTCCGCTGATGAGGGGTAACGCCCATGATCTCTACCTAACTTTTTAAAATACAGGGAATTCTAATTTTAACTGAGATTTCATTTTTTAAATCATTATTGCTGTTAGGTACACCATCACTGGTCACATACCCAGAGGTATAGCGACAATTTGATTGATCTACTTACCCTTACAATGAACTTGTTTTCAAATTTTAGATCCAGAGCAGTGATCTTTTTAAACCGAGGATGTCTTTCTTGGGATCTGAGTGTCGCATTGTAGATGGGGTCTGCAGGACTGTAAGTATGGACCAATCGTTTTAACCGCCTCAACAGATTTTTCTTTGCATTGTCAACTATTTCAAATGTCTCCGTTCGTTTGTTAAACCAAATGGGCATTGGAAAATTCTGTGAAATAAAAAGTGCAAGCTGATTTAATACATAGAGACAGAACAATGATCTTGTTCTAAAAATGTTCCAAATATGTTGTTAACTCTCTAGGATTAGCCTGGACTCTTCAGGAATTAATGATTAAACTCCTAGACACTGCTGCAAACAAACACCCTTTTCTTCACCTAACTCCACAGTATTTTTGCCTGGATTTTCCTTCTGATTTTCAGTCCCTAGTTTTTCACATTTTCTCACTTTAGACACATTATTCACATTAAAAACTTTCCAGCGCAAAATCTTAGAACCAGCAATAGTTTGGAAGAGTCAGTTCCTAAATAATAAATTTCTCCAATTTGAGATGGATGCTGACAGGAGATAACAAGCTGTAGTTTGTCCCACAAAGAGGGACAGGAAATCAACTTTGGCTACAATCCTTGCTAACAATATGGTAGCAATGGCTGAATCAACAGGTCCAACTGCCTACTTGTTTTTGGTCTAGGTAATACTTTCTCATGCAAGTAGCACAAAACAGAACATGCAATGTGGCCAATTCATTATTATAGTTGATCTTCAACGTCAGTGACACTTTATGATCAGATCCCCATACTCCTTCATTCCTTCTGAGTCCAAAAATTTATCAATCTCAACCTTGAATATGTTAGCTGACTAAATATCCACAGTCTTCTGGGGGAGAGAAAGCCAAATGTTCACAAACCTCAGACCAGAAATGTTCCCTCCTAAATGGTGGACTCTTATCCTGAGATTATTACCCTTAGGGTTCAGCCAGGGAAAACAGCCTCCCATCATCTATTCTCTTAGAATGTAATACATTTCAATGAGATCAGCTTTCATTTTTCTAAGAGTACAACTCACTCTACCATTTCTTTATTATAGGGAAACTTCCATCCCAGGAATGTATCCAAAAATATTCTAGAACACAAAATAATTGAATAATGGCGGGGTCTTGGTGAATTCAATAAAAGCAAAGACCATAAGGTCAGAGGAAATCTTTATTTAGATATTTTTGAGTGAGTCTTTTATAAGTTATTTCGGCAATTACACTGGCTGTATGTTTTTGTTTTGACTTCAAATGACTAGAAGCATTGCTTTAATACATGGTGATTTTATTGTTATGAAAGTCTATCATTAATATAATAGCATATTAACAATCTCAAATTAGCATTACAATTTTTATTCAGGTATATTACTTTTGTCTTAATAACCTCAGTGGTACTAATTGATGACTTTACAAAGAGTCTTCAGCATGAAATATTAACTCTATTTCTCTTTACACAGATGCTGCCTAACCTATTGCAATTCCAAATATTTGGCTCTATTTCACTCTTTCTTTAATAAGCATTGAAACTACAATTATAGAACTCCACTTCTCTTAAGATATAAATATACCTGTTTTGTAACTAAGGCAGAGCTGTCAGGTCACATATAATTCAACTGTTTATAAGCAGAAGTAAACACAACTGTTGCCATTGATGATTATCCTCGCTTTAGAAAAATTCCCTTGTTGCCAAAGTACTCTTTGTTGGTGAAATGTTAATGTGACTGAATGCAAGAACCTATGTCACCAATAAACATTGCAACTGAAGATCCTGGAAATTCATTTGAAGTACAGGTTCTTTTTTCTTGAATATGGAAAAGCTATGATTCATAAATACACTGAAGAAAAGAAAAATCAGTTTTCAAACTTGAACTTGAATTGAAAATGAATCTATTCTTAGAGGAATTATAAGTGCTTGTAATTTAGAGATTTAGGAAATCTGAAGATGCACAATGCATCAAAAACTCACTTTCACAGTGAAATTTTCCCACATATTATAGCAGCAGAAATTGTCCTCTACGCACCACTCCACAGGGTGAGTAAAGAGCTGCATGAGAAGTTGTGAAAGCAGAATATTTCCAACAAACTTTACTGTTTTGCTATCATTCACTGACTTACAGTCAGACATTCACAGAAGTTTATCACGCAGAAAAGGCCATTCAGCGTATTGAGTCTGTGCTCGTCAAAAACTACATTTTGATTTAAGAAGTAATTTAAAAAATCAACCTTGAATTTGCACTTTTGACCATTGAATGTCACAAAACACTTTTACAGCCAATAAACTGTTTTACAAGTATAGTTGTGGTTACATTTTAGTCAAATTTAGAAAATACTGTGGGAAGAGAAAGTTCCATGAACAGCAATGCAATCACAGACTCCCTATAATATGGAAACAGGCCCTTCAGCCCAACAAGTCCATACTGAACCTCAATGCATCCCACCCAGACCCAGACCCATCCCCCTAAAACCCACCTACGCCACACATCCCTGAACACTATGGGCAATTTGGCATGGCCAATACGCCTAACCGACACATCTTTGAAATGTGGGAGGAAACCAGAGCACCCTGAGAAAACCCACACAGACACAGGGAGAATGTGCAAACTCCAGACAAACAGTCACCCAAGGGTGGAATCGAACCTGGGTCCCTGGTGCTGTGAGGCAGCAGTGTTAACCACTGAGCCACCGTGCCACCCAATCCTGCTTAGAATTCTGTTTTTGATGCTGTGCAAAGGTAAACATTGGTCAGCCACTGTGAAAACTCACCAGAGCTTCTGAATGGCAATATGGAACCTTTTATATCCAGTCAGAAAGACAGGTGACGCCTCAGTTCAACGTCTCATTGAAAAGATGTCACTCACTCCAACAGTGCATTACTCTCTTTACCAGAAGGTTTTTCAGTCTTGATTGAGCTTTCAGGAGTCTAGGGCAGGGCTCAAAGCCACAAACGTCTGACTGGAAGACTACACTGTAAATGACTTGATGACTAATAAAGTTTAGTATGGGGTTATATATGTCTTTGTGATTCCAGATGAGTTCCACTTTTTCTAAACAGTTACTGCAATGAATACCTGCTATACCTAGGACACACCATCAGCTTTCTGAACCATTCAGAACTAAACAATTCCCTTTGAAAAAGAATGTTTCTAGTAAACATAATTTTTTTCGTCTGCTGTTGGCAAAACAAAACTGCCCATCATTGAGTTCACTATTTTAACATTAAGCCAATTCTTAGTTGTGCTTTAAAGAAAATAGCTCCGGATGCATTTTTTGTCGACTACATATTTGCTTGTATAAAACTAGAAATACACTTCGGGGAGTATCTATGGCCCAGCTCCAGCTGCCTCATCAATGACCTTCTCTCCATCTTCAATTCAGAAGTGGGGATGTTCGCTGATGACTGTACAATGTTCAAAATTATTCACAACTCTCCAAGTACTGAAGCAGTCCATGTCCAATGTAGTAAGACAATATCCAGGTTTTGACTGACAAGTGGCAAGTAACATTTGTGCCACACAAATGCCAGGAATGACCATCTCCAATAAGTGAGAATCTAACCATAATCTTTTGACATACAATGGCATTCCCATTGCTGGTTTGCCTACTATCAAACTCCTGGGAGTTACCATTGACCAGACACTGAACTGGACTAGCTATATAAATACTATGACTAAACAGCAAGTCGGGGGTTGGAATCCCATAACACATAACTCACCTCCGGCTCCTTTCAGAATCTGTTCACCAACGACAAGGCACAAGTCAGGAGTGCAATAGAATACTCCCTACTTTCCTGGATGAGACAATTCAAGAAGCCTGACACTATCCGGGATAAAGCAGCCCAGTAGACTAGCACCACATCCACAAACATCAGTCCATCCAACACTGAGGTTCAGCAGCAGCGGTGTGCACGATCATTGTATGTACTGCAGAAACTTACCAAGGTTTTTCCAACCGCATGTTCCAATCCTACAACATTACCATCTAGAAGGACAAGGTCATCACTACATGGGAACACCATGACTTTCAAGTTCCTCACCAAGCCATCACTATCCAGACTTGGGAATATATTGCTGTTCCTTCACTGTCATCGGGTCAAAATCCTGGAGGGACAAAATTCTGGAATTCAACCCCTAACAGTGTGGATTTACTACAGCAAATGGATTGCAGTGTTTCAAGATGACAGCTTACCAGCCCTTTCTCAAAGTCAGTTTGGGATTTCCAGTGATCTGACATCCCATTGATTAATTTTCTTTAAATCTAGAACAGCGCAATTGAATGAGTATGATACTTAGATGCTCTGGGATGATGCTTCTGGTGACCAATATGATTTCTTCTGATTAGTCAGTTTTCCTTCCTTTGTGTGTCATCTCAAAAATAATATTATTGCTTTGTTGGGCAATTCAGCGTATAATCATTATTTATGCACATCTGAAGCATCAATGTTATTCTTGGGGTTCATCCTTATCCCATAATTGCCCAACTCATGTGATCAGTTAGAGCTGTGAAAAAGGATTCTATCCTCATTCTTCTAATTTATGCTCCTTCTTTCACACAAACATGGGCCCCATGTTTGAATGGCCTCAATATGCTTTCAGTATTGAATGTGATAACAAGGGGTAGAGCCGGATGAACACAGCAGGCTAAGCAGCATCAGAGGAGCAGGAAAGCTGATGGTTTGGGTCTAGACCCTTCTCCAGAAACGGGGAAGGGGATTCTGAAATAAATAGGGATAGGGTGAGATGAGGAGGCGGATAGAAGATGGATAAAGGAGAAGATAGGTGGAGAGGATACAGACTGTTAAGGAGGCGAGGTTGGAGCCAGTAAAGGTGAGGAGTTAGGGAGGGAAATAGGTTGGTCCAGGGAGGATGGACAGGTCAAGGAGGCAGGGTGCGGCTAGTAGGTAGGAGATGGTGATGGGCCTTGATGTGGGAGGAGTGGATAGGTGGAAGGACAGGTTAGGAAGGCAGGGATGAGGTGGGCTTGTTTTGGGATACAGTTGTGGGATGGGAGATTTTGAAGCTTGTGCAGTCCACATTGATACCATTGGCCTGCAGGGTTCCCAAGCAAAATATTAGATGCTGTTCCTGCAACCTTCAGGTGGCATCATTGTGGCACTGCAGGAGGCCCAGGATGGACATGTCATTCAAGGAGTGGGAGGGGGACTGGAAATGGTTCGGGTTGGGAGGTGCAGTTGTTTGTTGCAAACCGAGCATAGGTATTCCACAAAGTGGTCCCCAAGCCTCTGCTTGGTGTCCCCAGTGTAGAGGAGGCCACAACGGGAACAGCGGATACAGAATACCACGTTAGCAGATGTGCAGGCGAACATTTGTTTGATGTGGAAGGTCTTCTTAGGGCCTGGGATGGGGGTGAGGGTGGAGGTGTAGGGGCAGGTGTAGCACTTCATGCGGCTGCAGGGAAAAGTGCCAAGTGCGGTGGGTGCTGGTGGGGAGTGTGGAGCAGACAAGGGAGTCATGGAGAGAGCAATCCCTCCTGAAAGCAGATAAGGTTGGGGAGGGAAGAATGTCTTTGGTAGTGGCGTCAGATTGCAGATGGCGGAAGTGTTGGAGGATGATGAGTTGGATCTGTAGGTTGGTGGGGTGGTACATGAGGACAAGGGGATTCTGTTTTGGTTGTTATTGCAGGGAGGGAGTGTGAGGGATGAGTTGCAGCAAAAGCGAGAGACACGGTCGAGGGCGTTTTTGATCACAGTGGAGGGGGAGTTGCGGTCCTTGAAAAACAAGGACATCTGGGATGTCCGGGAGTGGAATGTCTCATCTCGGGAGCAAATGTGGCAGGGGCAAAAGAATTGGGAATAGGGGATGGCCATTTTGCAGGAAAGTGAGTGAGAGGAGGTGTATTCTAGGTAGCTGAAAGGCTTGAAATGGATCGGAGATAATGGGAACTGCAGATGCTGGAGAATCCAAGATAACAAAGTGTGGAGCTGAATGAACACAGCAGACCAAGCAGCATCTCAGGAGCACAAAAGCTGACATTTTGGGCCTAAGAGTCTAGGCCCGAAACGTCAGCTTTTGTGCTCCTGAGATGCTGCTTGGCCTGCTGTGTTCTTCCAGCTCCAGGCTTGAAATGGATGTCAGTTTCCAGGTGGTTGTCAAAGATGGAAACAGACAGGTCCATGAAGGATAGAGAGGTATCAGAGATGGTCCAGGTGAATTTAAGGTTGAGGTGGAAGGTGTTAGTGAAGTGGATGAACTGTTCAAACTCCTCGTGGGAGCATGAGGCGGCGCCGATACAGTCTTCAAAGTGACAAAGGAAGAGATGGGGGATAGAGCCAGTGTAGCTTCGGAAGAGGGATTGTTCCATGAATCCTACAAAGAGGCAGGCATAGATTGGTCCGATGTGGGTACCCATGGCTACCCGCTTTGTCTGTAGGAAGTGAGAGGAATTGAAGGAGAAGTTGTTAAGAGTGAGGACGGGTTCAGCTAAGCAGATGAGGGTGTCAGTGGAAGGGGACTCGTCGGGCCTGCGGGACAGGAAGAATCAGAGGGCTATTGGGCCATCTTCATGGGGAATGCAAGTGTATAGGGACTGGATGTCCATGGTAAAGATGAGGTGTTGGAGACCAGGGAATCGGAAGTTTTGGAGGAAGTGGAGGGCATGGGTGGTGTCACGGACGTAGGTGGGGGGTTCCTGGACCAAGCGGTAGAAAACGGAGTTGAGATAATTTTGGTGGGGCAGGAGCAGGCAGAGACAATGGGTTGACCAGGGCAGTCAGGTTTGTGGATTTTGGGAAGGAGATAGATATGGGTGGTGTGGGGTTGGGAAATGATGAGGTTGGAGGCTGTGGGTGGGAGGTCAACTGAAGTGATGAGATTGCGGATGGTTTGGGAGATGTCACTGAACTCATCTCCACTTATCTCGACTCCATTTTCTCCCCCTGGGTCCAGGAACTTCCCACCTATGTCTGTGACATCACCCATGCCCTCCACATACTCCAAAACTTCCAATTCCCTGGACCCGAACACCTCATCTTTACCATGGGCATCCAGGTCCTATACACTTGCATTCCCCATGCAGATGGCCTACAGGCCCTCTGATTCTTCCTGACCCTCAGGCCTGACCAGTCCCCCTTCCACTGACACCCTCATCCGCTTAGCTGAACTTTTCCTCACCCTTAACTGGATATTGGTTTCCAGGTGGTTGTCAGAGATGGAAACAGAGAGGTCCAGGTAGGAGAGCGAGGTATCACAGATGGTCCAGGTGAACTTAAGGTTGAGGTGGAAGGTGTTAGTGAAGTGGATGAACTGTTCGAGCTCTTTGTGGGAGCATGAGGTGGCACCAATATAGCCATTGATGTAATGGAGGAAGGGGTAGAGAATAGGGCCAGTGTAGCTTTGGAAGAGGGATTGTTCCATGTATCCTACAAAGAGGCAGGCATAGCTTGGGCACATGCAGGTACCCATGCCCATTTAATCAAGAAAACACTTACCAGTAGACTGAGAAACATGTTGAAATAGTCCACCAGTAGGCTATCTGTTAGTAAGTAATCTTCCTAGAATTAGGGAGAATAAATAGATATTAGTAAATTGGATATTAGTAAAACAATTAAGGCATGTGATTCATCATATTTTCTACTTTTTCCAACTATGGTCATGTCTGGTACAATAGACCATGATCCTTCACATACATTTTTTAAAGTTTAACAATTACATGGACAGCTATGATGGGCTACATGTTGCTTTTAGAATGTAATCTCCCTCATGAGCCAGACGTTTTTGTGCAATTAGATATAGGCTCTTGGTACAGAAAAATTGATCTGTCTCCTACTTTTCAAATATTGATGACTCAAATAATGTAGAGAAAATTAGCGTGAATATCAAGAACAGTCAGATGTAATATGAGTTAGGAACTGAATCAGAATTTAATAATTGATCCCAACGTCAGAAGAATGCTTGCTGACAAATTTTTGTCGCATTTTATACAGCAAATTAGGATTGATCTAAACTAGCTCTGCCCTGATATTTTTCTCCTGTGACATTAGGTTGATGTTTGATAGTTGCCGTCACCACCGATGTGCTGTGGTTTGGAGTGAGGGGTTTGTGAGATGTGACAATGGTGGGTCGGGGGCGGGGGGTGTGGGAATGACTGTTTAAGCTGCAGTGCTATAAATATAAATCACATACATTTTGATTGGCTTTTTGTGGAACAAGGTACAGACCTCAAAAGTTGGTCAGTTAGGCCACAACCATATTTCACTCACATCAGAAAAGGAAATAAGTTCTCTACATCAGTGCAACATGCGAACTGAATTTTAAGTATTTCTACAGCTGTTTTGGTATCATTTTATTGTAAACAATATTTTTGCTAGACTTATTAAATTATAGGGTCTTAGAATCATACCACATCACAGAAGGCCATTAAGTCCTTTGTTTGAGTCAGTTCTTTGAAAGGGTTGTAAAATTGAACCAGTTTCCTATCTGTTCATTGTAGTCTCTAAACCTTTCATTTTCAAGTCTATATTTAATTCTCTTTTAGGAGTTATTATTGAATCTCCCTCCTTCAGTATTTTGTGCCATGTACAAAATCTTAACTCAAGGCAGATTTTCATCTTCACAGACAGATCAGTGACGTGGTGGGGCAAATCCTTTTGCCCTTGATGGAGCCTGCTGATTTTTATACCAACAATTACGTCCCAACCTGCCAAATTACGAAAGTAATTTGTTCTAAGGAAGGGTCACTGGACCCGAAACATTAACTCTGATTTTCTCTTTGCAGATGCTGCCAGACCTGCTGAGCTTTTCCATCAACTTCTGTTTTTGTTCCTGCCAAATTACTACCCCAGTTGGTAAGATAAAAATAACTTCTGCCAGCTTCAGTAACAGAAGGTGCTGCTAAATTTGCTTGCAAGGATTTCCCCTCTTAGTTACATATTTCGTCCTTTTATAAATGACATTCTCACTTATAGTTATTGATCCTTAGAGTATTCACTTGCCCATTCACCTGGGCTCCTGGAGAATTATTGTATTATGCACTTAGTGATTTTAGGTTTTCTCTGATTAGTATTTCATTTAGACTAAAACATTGGTCTTTGGGGCTGATTTTTCCATTATTAAAAGGTTAATGTTTAGTTTTGTGTAACCTAATTGTACAATAAATAGAACATAGAACATTACAGCACAGTACAGGCCCTTCGGCCCTCGATGTTGTGCCAACCTGTCATACCGATTTCAAGCCCATCTAACCTACACTATTCCATGTACGTCCATATGCTTGTCCAATGATGACTTAAATGTACCTAAAGTTGGCGAATCTACTACCGTGGCAGGCAAAGCATTCCATTCCCTTACTACTCTCTGAGTAAAGAAACTACCTCTGACATCTGTCCTATATCTTTCACCCCTCAATTTAAAGCTATGCCCCCTCATGCTCGCCGTCACCATCCTAGGAAAAAGGCTCTCCCTATCCACCCTATCTGACCCTCTGATTATTTTATATGTTTCAATTAAGTCACCTCTCAACCTTCTTCTCTCTAATGAAAACAGCCTCAAGTCCCTCAGCCTTTCCTCGTAAGACCTTCCCTCCATACCAGGCAACATCCTAGTAAATCTCCTCTGCACCCTTTCCAAAGCTTCCATATCCTTCTTATAATGCAGTGACCAGAACTGTACACAATACTCCAAGTGCGGCCGCACCAGAGTTTTGTACGGCTTCACCATAACCTCTTGGTTCCGGAACTCGACCCCTCTATTAATAAAAGCTAAAACGCTGTATGCCTTCTTGACAGCCCTGTCAACCTGGGTGGCAACTTTCAAGGATCTGTGCACATGGACACCGAGATCTCTCTGCTCATCTACACTGCTAAGAATCTTACCATTAGCCCTGGCAGAATATTTGAGGCACATTTAAAGGGCAAGGTGTGCTTTTTAAAATCATAAAAAGTGTACAGAATAAAACAAATAAGACCTATAAACAAAGCAGTAAAAATAGTCAGCATTAAAGATTTATATAAGGAACTACAAGCAGAAGATTTTACGTTTATATTTCAGAGAATCACAGTGGTACAAGAAGTCAGAAATATCCTTTCCGTTTTGAGATATAGATTCAAACCAGCCCAGTTTGATGCTCCATGTAAAATGACTTGTGGTAGTCTAAATGTGGTTCCTTGTGAATGTGAGTCTTCATTACATTGTTGTGGAAGACTGCTGGAAGCTTTTCCTCAAAGCTTGAAATAGAAAAAGACTATTCTTGGTAAGCACAATAGTTCACTTGATCCAAAATGTGTATAAATATACAGCAATAATGTTAATCGTGTTACAACTGCATCATTAGTAACAGTACTGGTGGCTGAAACTTCCTGGCCTAAGGAAATCAAACAATCAGGGTTTTAGCTTCTGTCTGTAATTCATTGACTGAAGTGTGTGTGTGAGAGAGAGCGTGTGCATGCATGTGTGTGTCTGGAAATTGTGTGAGGACAAGACAGGATAATGATGAATGCAGGTAACATATATAGTAGGATGAAAAATTGTTGCAATGTGTCCATTTTTGTAACATGTAATAGCCAGAATGCATGTCAATTTGAAATATATTAGTCCCTTTGTTAAATTGGTGGATGCCTAAAATGAAGATCTTTACATATGTGATCTGTGACCTGTGGAAGGATCCAATCCAGAAATTGTCCATTCAACTTCATTTTGCTCTATCATTGGTAACTGAAGTTTCCATCACATAATCTATTCCTCAATATCAACCTAAACCCTTCTATCACTCCACATCCATCTCCTACTTTAAGATCCTTGTTAAACCCTACTTTTAAACCAGGTGTTTAGTCAGCTGGCTGGGTCTTATCTTCTTTAATGTCCTTTTAATATCAACAAATAGCTTTGAATAAACAATTTTAGATTTTTTTCATCTTAGTAGTTACAGGTATACTCAGATAAATCTTACTTTACAAAGTTAAACTATTCTATTTAAAAAGTGTGAATTTTATAAGGAAACACTTTCTGTATGTAGTTTTGTTTCATCCCAGTACCTATGCCCGCTATTCAGAAAAAAAACATTTATTCCTAATTCGCTAACTAAATTTCTATCAATTTTAATACACGACTCCAATCCCATGTACTTTAATTTTACTCATTAATTTCTTATACGAGACTTTGCGGACAGTCTTTCTAAAGATGCCCCCAAATCGAAAGGAGAGAATACATTCATCCGACACATGTTCTCTGAAAAATGGTGATCCCAGACAGTCAGGCAGCATCCATGGAGAGAAAGCAAGCCAGATTTAACTCTAGATGACTCTTTGTCAGACAGAGCTCTGATGAAGAATCATCTAGAGTCGAAAGTTAGCTTGCTGTCTGATCCAGTGTGATTCCTAGCACCTTTTGTTTTTAGTACAGATTTCAGTATCAGCACCAATTTGCTCCTATACGTAATTTTCAGTTCTTAAAAAACGCATATTGGATTCGAAATGTTTTCTGAGTTTCTCCAGTATTTTCTGCTTTTATTTAAGATCTCCAACATCCACAGTAAATTGCCTCATCATGTAATTTCACGTTCAATTACGCGCACTTACAAATTCATTCACTGTTACATCAGGGGGTTCTGAAAAACAAAAAGAAACCCGAAGTAAGGTGTATAGAACGCCGTGCTCGGAACCTTCAGCCCTCTAAAACTACCTTCATAAACAAGTCATAAATATTGGAAATGCCGACTAAAATAAAGGAAAAAAACACCCACCCTTGCGTAACCAATTGCCAGAGTTCATGAAACTTCACACCAATTGTTTCAAATACTAAAAGACTGTATTTTACTTTAATTTGCTTTAATTATTATACCCTCGCTCCGTCGCCGAGAGACGAAATGCAAAAGTGGGTTTGTGCATGATAAAACCTGTCATCTTAGATTTTCATATAGCATGCCAGACTCGTTGCTTTACATTGAAACAGACTGCTATGAAACTCTCGCTGATTTCCGGATCAAATGCCCACCCACCAGTGGTAAATTTGTCTGGCGATGTGTTTCGTTGCTCCATTAACACGGTGCAATTTCAGAACCGAGATCAGGCAGAAAGCGAAGGATTAATGAGAATTCGATGCCCGTGACCTTGTGCCTGGCTGGAGATTTTCTTTCGGGTATTCAGGATTGCGGGCAATATCAGCTTCAGTTTCTGCCCACCCTGAGCCTCTTCTAAAATCGGTGATGTCGTGCTGCAGCTGAGACGCACAGCGAGCAATGTACTTGTGTATAACTTTCAGGAAGGGGTCAGCGCGTTCTGCTGGACGTAGGAAAACAAACAGTAACTAATGCTTTTGTGCTAGTCTGGGTTGCTATGGAGCTGCACACAAAAGCTGTAGGCATGAACTGAACAATGCTCCCACAATCCGTGTTCTAGCACTTAGATATAAACAGCTTTCTTTCCTCTCGGTTTTGAGTGTGGCCAAACTATGTTTGATCGGACAAGCGATAAAATATTCGCCTCAAGCCAGTGAAACCGAATTAGTGATGGATATTGTCACCCAGTTTTTAGGAGTGTCCCCGGTGAAAATTGTCGACCTGAAACCCCGTTTTTCTTAATATCCAAGGACCTCTGCCTAAACTGCTGAGAACTATCAGCGTCTTGTTCTGAGCGCCAAGTCACAGCATCAGCCAAGCGTCATAAAGCAAAGAGATATCACAAACCAGCCGAACGTGCTTTTGTTGGTTTACAGAGAGAGGAAGGGGGTTACGAAAAAAAACATGCAATCGACATGATTTCCAGCGAATCGCATTTCGACTTTTCGCGTGCAGCTTTGAATTTTCTTAGTGGCATTCTGAAACAAGTTTAAAACAAATATCCCACACGTTTAGAGTAACAAAGCTTGTGAAATAGTTTACGAAGAAGGGATAGATAGATACGTTGTAGGTAACGCCATCTGACGTGACCAATGTGGTTTTGCGTCTCCATCAATGTCAAGTCGCCATCGTCTCACTTGTGTCGTTGGAGAAAGATGATGAAAGAAGATGGTGTTTTAAGCCGAGGGCCACCCTGTCTCAGGTGACATTTAGGCGGTGGGACCTTCATGGTAATCTCAGTCAGTGCAAGAATTGAACCCGTCCTGAGAACATCACCCTGCACTGCAAACCAGCCGTCCAGCCTATTGAGTTAAGGCTTTGAAACTATTCATTGTAATTGACAGGGCCCAGAGTGGCCTTTGCTTTTCTCAATTTATTTTCTAATCTATTGATTTTGATTTTTTTTAAAAAAGAAAATAACGTAATTTAACATATTCTTTAAAAATCTATAATATCACACTTCAAGTTCATAAACAGGCATACCAACATGAAATATCAATAAGTCGAAGGAGCAATTCAGGAAAATAAAACTTACTAGATAGCATCTACAATATGGAAATCAGCACAAAAGGAGCTGGTAAGATGAGAAGCACAAATACATTTCGGGATGGAGATAGATAACCATATAAAGAAAATGGATTGATGGGGCTAGATGGAGAAGAGTGGAAAGAGACTTGCGCGGAGCTTAAATGTTAACTGGACCTATTGAGCTGCCTTTTGTGTGTTAAATGAACAGTGATCCAACCCTGCCAGGTCTGGTCAGCATGTTTGCTGCCCAACTGAGAAATATACAACAAAAACACCTGATGCGTGTTCCTCCCCCACCCACCAAGAAAATATTTTTAGTCAGTTCAGGCAGGTTCACTTGATTTTCAGTTGAAAACCCAAAATATTCCAGCAGTTAGCATCAAATCACAGCTTAAGTATGTCTGGATATCTTACTCACTTTGGAACTGGAGGTAAGGGAAATATCTTCAGAACAATGAAACTCACAGACAATGCATTAACATACAGGACCAAAGACAAACCCAAGATAATATTTTGAACTTTTGTGATCTGTCTTGGCACCATTACTACTAGGCTACAGCAGACAAAATGTTGTATACCTGACACCAAACAAAATTAAAAGATAATTAAGTGGCTATACATGGGCCTTGGTATAGCATTAGATAATTTTAGAATATGGGTTTGATAGACTGGGTTTGTTTTCACGGGAATGCAGGAAATTGAGGGGTATTCTGACAGAAGTTAATAAGACTGAACGGCATGGGTGCATTGGAAAGTGTGAGACTTTTTCCCAGGGTGGAGGGGTCAATTACTAGAGGACACAGGCTCAAAGTGTGAGTTGGGGTCTTTAAAAAGAGATGCGCAAGGCAGGTTTCTCAACAAAGGGTGGTGAGTGCCTGGAATGGGCTGCCAAAGGTGTTGGTGGAAGCCGACACAATAGCAACATTCAAGAAACATCTGGATAAATACATGAATAGCAACGGAATAGAGGGATACAGATCCTGTAAAATGAAGACAGTTTTAAAATGGAAGGGCAACATGGATTGGTGCAGGTTTGTAAGGCCAAAGGCCTTGCTCCTGTGCAGTGTTGTGCTTTGTAATATTTGGAGAAATTGTTTCTTAACAAAGCAGCTATCAATTTAAACAAAGATTTACATTAGATGTGGTTGGTAAGGCTGTAGCAAATATTGAACATCAATTTAATTGTTAAGTAAAAATGACCAGCCCAGCATTATACGGAAAACATCACCAAGGGCTGCAGACCCATTCCAAATCATGCAGTCGTCAGACTTGGAAATGCATAATTCCTTCACAGTTGCAGGGTTAATATCCTGGAAATTCTTCCTAATATCACTATGGAGCACCTACATCAAATGCTGTAATTCAAGGCAGCAATAGACAATAGGTGCAGGAGCAGGCCATTCGGCCCTTCGAGCCAGCACCACCATTCATTATGATCATGCTGATCATTCACAATCAGTATCCTGTTCCTGCCTTATCCCCATAACCCTTGATTCCACTATCTTTAAGAGCTGTATCCATCTCTTTTTTGAAAGTATTCAGAGAGTTGGCCTCCACTGCCTTCTGGGGCAGAGCATTCCATATATTCACCACTCTCTGGGTGAGGAAGTTTTTCCTCAACTCTGTTCTAAATGGCCTACCCCTTATTTTTAAACTGTGTCCTCTGGTTTTGGACTCACCCATCAGCAGAAACATGCTTCCTGCCTCCAGGGTGTCCAATCCTTTAATAATCTTATACGTCTCAATCAGATCCGCTCTCATCCTTCTAAACTCAAGTGTATACAAGCCCAGTCGCTCCAATATTTCAACATATGACAGTCCCGCCATTCCGGGAATTTGACTTCGTGAGCCTACGCTGCACTCACTCAATAGCCAGAACATCCTTCCTCAAATTTGGAGGCCAAAACTGCACACAATACTCCAGGTGCTGTCTCACCAGGGCCCTGTACAGCTGCAGAAGGACCTCTTTGCTCCTACATTCAATTCATCTTGTTATGAAGGCCAGCATGCCATTGGCTTTCTTCACTGCCTGCTGTACCTGCATGCTTGCTTTCATTGACTGATGTACAAGAACACCTAGATATCCTTGTACTTCCCCTTTACCTAACTTGACTCCATTTAGATAGTAATCTGCCTTCCTGTTCTTGCCAAAGTGGATAACCACACATTTATCCACATTAAACTGCATCTGCCATGCATCCGTCCACTCACCTAGCCTGTCCAAGTCACCATGCATTCTCATAACATCCTCCTCACATTTCACAGTGCCACCCAGCTTTGGGTCATCAGCAAATTTGCTAATATTACTTTTAATGCCTTTGTCTATATCATTAATGTATATTGTAAACAGCTGCGGTCCCAGCACCGAACCTTGTGGTACTCCACTGGTCACCGCCTGCCATTCTGAAAGGGACCCGTTTATCACTACTCTTTGCTTCCTGTCAGCCAGCCAGTTTTCAATCCAAGTCAGTATTTTGCCTCCAATACCATGTGCCCTAATTTTGCTCACCAATCTCCTATGTGGGGCTTTCTGAAAGTCCAGGTACACTGTTTCTCCCTTGTCCATCTTCAGAGTTACATCCTCAAAAAATTCCAGAAGATTAGTCAAGCACGATTTCTCCTTCGTAAATCCATGCTGACTCTGATCTATCCTGTTACTGCTATCCAAATGAGTTGTAATTTCATCTTTTATAATTGACTCCAGCATCTTTCCCACCACTGACGTCAGGCTAACCGGTCTATAAATTTCCTATTTTCTTTCTCCCTCCTTTCTTGAAAAGTGGGACAACATTAGCCCCCCTCCAATCCGCAGGAACTGATCCTGAATCTATAGAACATTGGAAAATGATTACCAATGCGTCCACGATTTCTAGAGCCACTTCCTTAAGTACCCTGGGATGCAGACCATCAGGTCCCAGAGACTTATCAGCCTTCAGACCTAACAGTCTATCCAACACCATTTCCTGCCTAATATAAATTCCCTTCAGTTTGTCCATTACCCTAGGTCCTTCAGCCACTATTACATCTGGGAAATTGGATCTGTCTTCACTAGGGAAGACACAAGCAAAGTACCTATTCAGCTCTTCTGCCATTTCCTTGCTCCCCATAATAAATTCACCCGTTTCTGACTTAAAGGGCCCAATTTTAGTCTTAACCTTTTTTTTCCTTTTCACATACCTAAAAAAGCTTTTACTATCCTCCTTTATATTTTTGGCCAGTTTTCTTTCGTACCTCATTTTTTCTCTGTGTATTGCCTTTTTAGTTATCTTCGTTGCTCCTTAAAAGCTTCCCAGTCCTCCAGCTTCCCGCTCATCTTTGCTATGTTATACTTCTCTTTTATCTTTATACAGTCCTTAACTTCCCTCGTCAGCCATGGCCACCCCTTCTAAGCCTTTGGATCTTTCTTCCTCTTTGGAATGAACTGATCCTGCACCTTCTGCATTATATCCAGAAATATCTGCCATTGTTGTTCCACTGCCATCCCTGCTAGGGTATCGTAGCATTGAATTTTGGCCAGCTCCTCCCTCATAGCTCCATAGTTCCCTTTGTTCAACTGCAATACTGACACTTCCGATTCTCCCTGCTCCCTCTCAAACTGCAGATTAAAACTTATCATATTATGGTCACTACCTCCTAACGGCTCCTTTACTTTGAGGTCCCTGATCAAATCCGGTTCATTGCTCAACACCAGATCCAGAATTGCCTCCTCCTTGGTAGGCTCCAGTACAAGCTGTTCTAAGAATCCATCTCTGAGGCACTCCACAAACTCCCTTTCCTGGGGTCCAGTACCATCCTGATTCTCCCAGTCTACCCGCATGTTGAAATCTCCCATAACAACTGTAGTGATACCTTTGTCACAAGCCAATTTCAACTCCTGATTCAACTTGCACCCTACATCCTGACCACTGTTTGGGGGCCTGAGATAACTCCCATTAGGGTCTTTCTACCCTTAGAATTTCTCAGCTCTATCCATACTGACTCTACATCTCCTGATTCTATGTCCCCACTCGCAAGGGACTGAATATCATTCCTCACCAACAGGGCCACCCCACCCCCTCTGACCATCAGTCTGTCCTTTCGATAGCACGTATAGCCTTGAATTTTCATTTCCCAGGCCCTATCCACTTGAAGCCACGTCTCAGTTATCCCCATAACATCGTACTTGCCAATTTCCAACTGAGCCTCAAGCTCATCCACCTTATTTCTTATGCTTCATGCATTCATATATAATATTTTTAATTTGTTACTCCCCCCACCCTTCCTGGTCAATCCCTATTTCACTTGGCCCTACTGTACGATCCCTTGAGTTTTCTGCTCCGTTGTCTTTCTTAACTTCTCTTATTCTCACTTTCCCTTTAACCTCATTCTTAAATTTCCAGTTTTGCCCCTCCCCCCCACTACATAGTTTATACACACTTGCATTGCAGTAGCAAACTTGCTTGCCAGAATGCTGGTCCCCCACCTATTAAGATGCAACCCGTCCCCTCTTGTACAATTTATCCTTACCCCAAAAAATACCCCAGTGATCCAAGAACTTAAATCCTTGCTTCCAGCACTAGTTCCTCAGCCACATGTTCAAGTCCCATTATCTCCCTGTTCCTGCCCTCATCAGCCGGAGGAACTGGAAGCAAACCGGAGATAACCACCCTGGAAGTCCTGCTTTTCAGACTTCTTCCGAGTTCTCTGAAGTCCCGCTGTAGAATGCCCCTCCTTTTCTTCCCGACATCATTAGTGCCTACACGCACCGCCACCTCTGGCTCTTCACCTTCACCCTTGAGGATTCGCTGCACTCTATCAGTGACATCCTGGATCCTGGCACCAGGAAGGTAACACACCATCCTCAAATCCCGCCTGTTGCCGCAGAAACCCCTTTCCGTCCCTCTCACTAATGCTCCCCTATTACCACAGCTCTGCATGCTTCTGTCTGACTCCTCGGCTCTGCCTCTACACCAATTTTCAACTCACAGGCCTGTCCACCTCTCGGACTGGCAGTGTCGTCTGTCTCGACAGTTTCCAAGAGAGTCAACCTGTTTACGAGAGGTACTTCCCCTTGGGTCTCTTGTACTTCATTCATGTCTTCCTTCCTCATCGGCATCCCCCTTCTCTCTTCTGGTAACCTTGGTGTAATGACCTCGCTGAAGGTCCTGTCCAGAAAATTCTCATTCTCTCAGATGAGCCGGAGGTCATCTAGTTCTTTCTTCAGGGCTGCAACAACTTCCTTCAGAAGCTGAATGTGTACACACTTTCCACAGCTATAGGAGCCAGAAGCACCATCAGTGTCCCTGATCTCCCACATCATGCACGCAGCACACTATCAGCTTGGCAGTCATGTCTTCACCTCTCAACAGTGGCGTAATCTCCTCACTAAGCCTCTTTGCCGAAAACTCCTGAGCCAAAGACTCGCACTTTACTCACCAGGCACTTCCCTCAACCTTTGTTTTTTGCTGTGATTCTGTGGACTCTTAATTAGGTTAGAGGAGGAGGGTGGGATGGAGGCCCTACCATGTAGGACCTGGGGCCGAGAACACACCTACTTAAATAGCACTCACTTACCTTCCCAACTGCCTCTCTGCTCCGACCTCATGTCCGCCCAGTTCCCACCGCTCTCTACTGCAATGTATCTACCAGCACTTGAAGGAAAATGGGTCATTTCCCCATGAACACAATTTGGTTCATTTTTGAAGATCAAGTTTTCCTAATTCACTGCTGGGGAAGATGTTATTTTTGCCTTGACCATCAGTGGAAGATCAGAAAGTTAATTGATTGGCATATATTAAAATGTATATGGATTTTGGGCTTTCCTCATTGATACAACATTGTAAAATGTATTAGTGTAAATGCTTCCTCTGACTAATCATACACATTTGTTTTAAAGTGAAACATCAAATATCAGTACCATTTTATAATACTACCATACAACCGAAAAGCTCCACTGTACCATTGTAAATTAATACAATTATTCAATTCTGATCAACTTGCTAAAATAGTACACACGTCAAGTTGGACGAAGAAATCATATTTGGTCTACCGTTTTCCTCCAACATGTATTGTAACTTGCAGTTGTCCACATTCCATTGCTTGGAGTTAGCACACCCAGAAGTCCACTCAACAAGTGTGACAGTGATTGGTTAACATCGGTCTCAGGCCTTCTACAGTGCTCCAGTGAAGCTCAGCACAAGCTGGAACAGCAGCATCTCATCTTCTGCTTGGGCACCCTAGTCTTCAGGACTTGACATAAAGTTCAATAATTTTGGAACCTAAACACCTTCCTTTATGTACTTTACCCAACCCACAGTGCAGATCTTGTCATGAAATGAACTGCTTTCAGCATTTTCAACCCATTTTTACCTACTCATGGCCACCACTATCAGTTAAAATTTCTCCTGGCTTACCCTTATCCATCCCTTTAGCTGTCTGTCATTCACGCTCTTTGGACAACAACTCCCTCTATTTTCTTGCTCCTTCCCCACCCCATCTTCAGCATATATTCTACCTTTTCGTAGCTACTAAGAATGCTGAAGGAGGGTTACTGGACCCAAAACATTACCTCTGCTTTCTGACCACAGATGCTGCCAGGCTGTTGAGTTTCTCCAGCAATTTCTGTTTATGATTGAGATTGCAATGTTTAAAACAGGACATTGAGCCATTGTACTAGTTACAGGGTGAACAATCATTGTGTCTTTTCTTAAATGGTTTTTGATAGTTTCTTGCATGGGAATGAAATCTAAAACACAGCAGTTAAGCAGCAATTCAAAACAGAATATGCATTCTAATTCCATACAGTATAAGCTTTCACTCAAGATAGAGAATTCAAGTTTCATAAAGGATAAGTATGTGCATGTAACCACTGACCTTAATTATATCCATGAGAAAAGAAAATACTGTAAAAAAAACAGGGAATATCGTAGATGGTGGGCGCAGCAAGAAGAGAAATAGAGGCTCAATACTTAAGTTAATGACTTCTTGTCAGAAAACTAAATTAATATTTACTCGTGTATGTGTTTTTTTCTAAAAAAACCTGAGATAGGGAGTCCAGTCATATAATATTTACTTCGCAAAGCAAAAGAATGAGAAAAGATTAGTATATATACCGTCGATCCCCGATTTTTGAACATTCTACTTACGAACAAATCCCATATGAGTGTATATTAATATTTATTTTAAAGATCTGACACAAACATTCCCTATTACTCACGAATGGCTATTTTAAATTGCTTTTCATTATGTTCCAACTTGCAAACATACTAAAGAACTGAATCCATTTGCAAACTAGGGTCTACCTATACTCAGTAGTTTGATGGTGTTTGGGCAACAATGATATGAGGCAGATGTAGAAGGGCATTAGAATTTGAAATTCTACAACATGAGAAGTAACATTGTAGAAATGAGAATGGAGGTTGAGAGTTCTAAGCTGCAGCCATGCTAGGACATGACAGCAGGCACTGGTATATATGCAGTTAAAGAAACCAGAAAAATACTCAGACAGATAGATACACTGACAAAGTGATCCTGAAATGGGAATAGTGATGTGAAGATAGCTGGTATATTGTTGAGGAAATGTCAAAAGTAGGGGTTCCATCTGAAGCGGATCTGGAGTTTTGATCTTGAGTCAGAAAGTGAAAATGACGAACAGTGTCAAGCAGAGAATGTGTAGAAGGAAAGCCGCAGGTACTTTAACTTTAGTGTAGGGAAACAGAAACACAAAAGAATTCTTCCACTGATGGTTAAAGCAAAAGATGGGTGTCTTCCCAGCAATGAACTAGAAGAACCTGATACTCAAAAATGAACTTAATTATGAGAACAGGGAAACTAAAACATTTTCTCCCCCAAGAGCAGGTAGCAAAGTCATACCTCAGAATCTAGAAATTTTGAATAAACTATTGCTTTACTTCCCATAAATATTGCATCTCTTACAAACTACAAGCTGCTTGCAGAATATTCTCATAGGTCTGCCAATTCTAGATCATTTGAGACCATTGCACTGTCTCTTCAAGCCACCATCCAGAAGATAACTAATATGCAGAATAGTTTGCAGAAATTAAAGTGATGCATCATTTTACACAAGCTGGCTGTGTTCTTTATATTATTGCAAAGCCCGGTTTTTAAACACTAGGCTATAAAACACCATCCATATGAAAGTTACTGCAACTGAGGACAATAGATATCTTCAGAAAGGGAAGCCAGACCTGAGCAAACTCTGGTGTTTCTAGCATCACCTTTATATAGAGAGTTATAAATGTAAAGCTAGTTCTGTCTTTAACAATAGCAATGAATCAAGTTGCATCTGCAGTAAATAAGTTCAAAATACCTCAAAGCAATGAGATTTTGCAAAAGCTGGAAGTTTTCAAAAACAAATTTGAAGAATTTGGAGGCAGTGAAGAAATTGCATTCACAACATTAAAAAATTTTATTAAAATAACTTTATTAAACATACAGATTAAAACAATTTAAAAGACAATTTCTATTAACACGTATAAAAACTATACACATTCAAAAAGCTACCGTATATTTACACATACCTGTTGTCTCGAAATTGGGCAGTGCCAACAATTAACAGTTCTTCACAAACATCTGAAACAACGGATGAAAGTTAGATTTCAAACTCGTTGTGGTCTTCATTTTCTCAATGTCCAACAACATTTTCTTTTAACTTAAAGAAAAAGGGGATGAGGAGGAGAGAGTAAGAGGGGAAATAAACCATAAGTTTATATCACCATTCATTTAATCTAAGACAGCCTACATTTGTAGCAATAGTCCAGGGATATATGATTATACTTTTTTGATCCCATATTCATTGATCTTGGATTGTTGTGTTTAATTATTTCCCTCAAAAAAATTCATAACATTTCACAGTGACTTTGGAGCAAATTGTTTCTATCAAATGTACTGCATGTTATCAAAGGATACAGTGTTATTTGGAAAACAGGAAAAAAAAAAGGCTAAAATTGGATATGCATTTACACCTAAGAGAAAGGGGAAACGTTGTAATCTCAGCATTACAAATTTCCCCCCACTCACTATTCATTATATACAAACTCTTATGTAGGTAAACATCAAGTAGTTCCTTCTGAAATGTTTGTACACAGGTGCACAAGCAGCTTATAACACCCAAGAGGTTGAGGAGAGGTGGAGAAGGTTCACGTGCTTTTACATATACACAAGACTACAATCTCTTCAAATTCCGTTTGCTTTGAGCACTTCCCGGTGGTCCTCCTTTATTGACCAAACGTTTTGCAGACCTGCTGCCACATTCTTTAGAACCATGGAAACCACAAAAACACTGAGTGCAGAAGTCAAACGCACACCCTTCTCGACTGCAGAGGCCTCGTTTCTTCATTGGATTGTACCGAGCAGGTGACTGACATCGTGGGCATGGTTTTAGAGCTTCATCGTTAAAGAGTGTTTTTGCAACCTGATGGTAAAAATAAATATTTAAGACACTTGATCTTATACTATTAATCATACTCAAAAATGTACTCCTTTTCTTAAGACACAATTTCAGAGCAAAAATAGTCTACCATACTGCTTTGAAGAATTAGCATCAGAAAGCATTCACGTCCAATACAATACTGCTAGCTTTCTACCGGAAGTGATAAGTAGAATGATACAAACAATGCCTGGTCTTCTTTTCTCCTTTAACTCAGATATACAAAGCAGACGCAGCAATCCTTTATCACAAGAGTTGAACATAAAAGGAAGATGTTAAGTCTCATTATACATGGGCACTCTTTGCAGTTTTGGTTTCTTTATTTAAGGAAGAATGCAAAGGTTTTGGTGACAGGTCAGAGTTGGTTTGCTAGATTGATACCTAGAATGCGTTGGTTGACATATGATAAGCCTGACAGCCTGGACTTGTTTTCACTGGAGCTTTTAAGTACAAAAGATCCTGATCAGTCCAAAAGGTGGATGTGGAAAAGCTGTTTGCGTTTGTGGCTGAGGTCAGAACTAAGGGGCACTGTTTTATAATTAGCGGTCACCATTTTATGATGGATGAGATTTTTTTATTTGACTTGAGACCACTTTGGAACAACGTCTCAGAAGGCAGTTCAGGGGGGATCTTTGAATTTGTTTTTAAGATGGAGGTAGATTGATAACCTTGGATTCTTGTTAGAAAAAGGAAATTGGGGAATATGAGAATGTGGAATTTGAAGCACAAAAGGATTAGCCTAGACACTATTGATTGAGAGAGAAGACGAGGGGCCAAAAGCCCAACATCTGCTCCTAATTCACGTGTTTGTAACTGCACATTGAAAGAAATGCCAAACATCAGGATTGATTTCAAAACGTAAAAATTCTCAAAACGTCTCTTGAAAGAATAAAAATAAAATATATTGTAATAGACCTGCAACGGGATCAGTGGGTTCCAGGAACTAAAAACTTGCATCACCAAATATTTGGGTTTATTTTCCATGTTATAATTCCTAATTACAGGTGGTCCAAAGCATCTGGCCTACCAATGCTCAGTGCACACATGGGACAGTACCAATTACATATGGTATTACAATTCGACTTGCTTGGTAAATGAATTTTTACAATCTTAATCGAGAAATTGATAGCTTACAGAAGGCACCAAGAGGTTTATTTCAACTAACCTTTAAAAACTCCTCACGTTTGCTAGTTGACTTAGAAACAGTGCTGCATCCACCAGGGGTGACATCTTGTTGAGGGGATGGAGTTGGAGTGAATGTAGCTTTTGCTTGGGCCTGAACAGATCTCAAAGCAGAACGACTTGGATGATTACATCTGGTTTCAGCATCTGCAGCCCGAGGAATGCTATTCTGTTGAACAAAGGTATTCAGTTATATATCCCAGCTCGTTGGTGATAAAATATCTACTTCAAATCATGCAAGTTCCTATTGTTAAATGAAATCCTATGGGATTTCATTTAACATGTATAAAATTTTTTTCTATCCTATCCTACAAGGTCCTCCAAAACAGAGTAAATGGGTCATCCTCACATTGTCAGGTTGTAACTAGTGCTTTTGTAAAGATCAGAAATTGGGCCTCAGCAGTTCCTAATGTACAAAGAATTGGACATAGGTACCAAATCTAATATTTCCACATTTATAGATGATATGAAGCTAAGCAGGAAATGTGTCTTTTATATTCATTAATGGGACATGGGTGTCATTAGCTGGCCAACATTTTATTGCCTGTCCCTAGCTGCCCTTGAGAAGGTGGTGGTGAATTGCCTTCTTTAACTAGTGCAGTCCATGTGCTGTAGGTTAACCCAAAAAGTTCTTAGGGAGGAAATTCTAGGATTTTGACCTAGCAGTGAAGGAACAGTGCTACATTTCCAAGTCAGGATGGTGAGTGGCTTAGAGAGGAACATGCATGCAGTAGTGTTCTCATGCATCTGCTGCCTGTGTCCTTCTGGATGGAAGTGTTTGTGGTTTTGGGAGGTACTGTCTAAGGATCTTTGGTGAATTGCTGCAGTGAATCTTGTAGTTTGTACATGCAGCTGCAGCTACCAATCATCAGTGGTGAATGCAGTGCCAATCAAGCAGGCAGCTTTGTCTTGGATGGTGTAAAGCTCCTTTAGTGTTGTTGGAGCTGCACCCATCCAGACAAGTGGTGAGCAGTCAATCACAATCCTGACTTGTGCCTTGTAGATGATGGACAGGCATTACAGGAGTCATGAAATGAGTTACTCTCCACAATATTCCTAGCCTTTGACCTGCTGTTGTACCCCTGTGTTTATGTGGCAAGTCAGTTGCATTTCTGGTTAATGGTAACCCCCCAGGATCTTGGCAGTGGGGGGATTCAGTGATGATAATATGACTGAATGTTGGGGGGCAGGGTTGGATTGTCTTTTAATGGAGAGCGTCATCACCTGGCATTTGTGTAGTGCAAATGTTTCTTGCCACTTGTCTGTAGTAATATTGTCCAGATCATTGCATTTGAGTATTAGTGAGCAAATGGATTTTTTCAATAATTGACAGTGGTTTTAGTCTTCATTAGATGCTTAATTTTTTTTTAAAAATTGAATTCTAATTCCACTATCTGCAATGACAGGATTAGAACCCATGTCCCCAGAACATTAGGGGACTTTGTGGATTAGTGGTCTAGCAATAATACCACTAGGCCACTGCCTCCCTAATGTGTGTCATCAAGATGATGCAAAATACTTCCACAAGAATTTAGAAGAACTGAGTGATTTGTCAAGAATATGACAGATGAAATACAATGTGAAAACAAAAATGGGATATTATCCATGTTAACAGGAAGAACAGATGGACAGAATATTTCTGAAATGGTGAGAGTTTAGAAAGTGTAGATATGCAAAAAGGACCAAGATGCTCTCACCAACAATCACTGAAAGCTAACAAACAGCAAGTTTTTAGGAAAGCCAATGGAATGTTAGCCATAACTGCAGCAGTACAGGAATAGGAAGGTCCTGCTTCAGTTTTATAGGAGTTTAGTCAGACTGCACCTGGAGTACTGTGAGAGATTTTCGTTTCCTTATCTCAGGAAGTGCAAAGGTTCACCAGCATTGTTCTCAGAATTGCAAGATTGTCCCATGAAGAGGGATTGGGCTTTCTGGCCCTGCATTCTCTAGAGTCTTGAAGAATGAGAAGTGATCTTATTGCAACCTACAAAATACTTACAGGGATAGACAGTTTAGATGCAGATATGTTTCCCCTGGTTTGGGAGTTAGAATTAGGAGGCATAATTTAAAAATAACTGGAAATATCATTACTGAGATGAGAACTTTTTTTTGAAAAGAAAGCTCAGAGGGCTGTGGAGCTTTGGAATTCTCTACCAGAGGGACTGTGGAAGCTCAGTTGAATGCATTTAAAGTAGAAGTTGACAATTTTTTGATCACCAGTAACAAAGCATTATGAGGATAATGCAAGTAAAAGGGTTTGAAGTGTTCAATCTATCACAAATGTATTGAAAGACAGTATAGTCTCAATTGGCTGAACGGTCTATTCATGTTCTTAAATGTCTTTTTAAAACGCAGCCTTCTCAACTTGACTTGTACCTTCAAATACCTGCAATGTATAAACAGGTAGTCTGCTTTTCAACCCTTTTAAAATGTTGCCACTTTTAGTTTACAGCACCCCTCATGTTCTTTTAAGTGTATCATTTGACATGTTCTGTCATTACTCTCCATCAGCCATGTGTGTGTTTCACCGTGCCTGTCCTTTACTATATTTCAAAACGCCTGCAAACTTTAATACTGTGCTCTATATGCTAGAGCTCAAACTACTAATCTACAAAAGCTAGTGATTCTAACACCAGCCTTTAGGGGGGCACTGGTGCATTTATTTATAAATCAACCTTTTCAGATGTGACATCTTCATAGCACATGGCTTGACCCTGGACCTGCTACCACTACACAACAAAAGTGCAAATTATTTATCTGTTCCGACATATCTCTGGGGCAGATTGGACTTGAACCCATGTCATCTGGTCTAGAAGCAGCATTACTACCACTGAGACCAGACAAATACTTTTAAACTTGTTTTGACATGTTACAATAAACCACCATGGCAGGTGGGTGAACACAACCTTCTAGCTCTGAGGTAAGGACAATGTCACAGTAGATGATGATTTCTGGACAGTAGGGATACATGTCCCTCCTGTCTGAGGATATATATATATTTACCATACTTTTCTGCCCTTCAACCAATGTTGGATGATCTTTAATTTTGTTAAGACAATCATTGTGTTGAATTTTTGCTTGGCAAAGTGCAAAGTCACCATACACATCAAACCATTTCATTTTTTCAAAAGAGCTTGATCAAGTTAGACAAACCAAACTTGTGTCATTAAAAGTTCTAAACTGGCTGCTGGTTATTATCGAATTCTTTTCCTCACAAACTAACTTTCTCTTATTGTCTCACGTCTCCCCCTCCCAGTGATAAACTGATTGGCTTTTTTCTTTCTAGGTGTAATCTTTGAAGTTCTATTGTATTCTGGCATCACCCAATCTTAAAAGGAGGATTGCAAGTTATGAAACTAGCCTCTGCAATTTCCACCATTTCCCGCATTTTATAGAATTATGCCCGATCAAGGCCTGGAATTATTTTACATGGAGGACTGCCACCTTTTAAAAGAGAAATGCTTATCTAATATAGTACCTCCTCTTTGACTACTATATTAGATAAGAGGACATGTACAGCAAAAAAAAATGCTTACCCCACCTCTGTCCTGTGCCTCTACAAGACCTCCATTAATGAACCACACCACTCTTGACTACTCAATTATGTAGATGCTACACAAAAACCTCTTGGATCTGTTAATCTATGTTAATGCATTGTTTTATCCCCCTTATCACCTTGAATATTACTTCTGTACTTTTGATAATCAGTTTGGTTCTCTACAATGAGGTACTGAAATTCAGAGTCATAAACCTAGTTTTCCCTTTATTTTTAATCCGTTAGGAGTTCTGGATGCCTGTGCTTTCATTCTTGTAGAAAGATGCCTATCTGTACTCAAACTATTTCTATTGAAAGGTCTCATAAGATCAAGACAGCCATATTCTAAATTCTGCAGGTTTAGATTAAATAATTTTACAAACATAATCAGGAGTTAATTGCTGTTATGGTTTGTTAGGCAGTGCCAAAATCTGAATTATTGGATATAACAAGAAATTATCCAAAATTTAAATCTTTATAATACAACCTAAGTGGAGTATGGATTCAAATAAAAGAAACACCATCAGGTATAAAAATAAGATTCTGTTCATTCAGGTTTATGTGTAAAAATAAAACTTGCATTAAATGCCCATAAGACTGTGATGTTTCTATAAACAAACTTCATTCTTCATTAGCTTTATATCTGCTGTGTTCAAAATATCCAAGAGTATGAATTACTTGTTAGATCGAGCAACCAGAATGGAGAAGTTGCTGACTATGGCAAGCTGCAGCTCAGGCAACTGTCTCACTCCAATAGGCTGTAAGAAAATGCCAGTTTTTAGCCAATTAATCCATTTTGATGCCCAGCTCCTTTCCCACTCCTCCCAACTGGATGTTTCTTTGGCACATTCCATGGTAACTACATCAAATGTTTCTCAACCCTTTCTGGTTTCTTCTAACTTTTGTTTATATAATGTTGAAAAGAAAAGACTAATTCAGACTATACTCCCAATTCAGTTCCACAGTTCTAAAATGAAGAGAAAACTACCTCAGTCTGCCTTCCTCTACAACAATTATATTTGTATGACTTAAGGTTAGCTTATTTTAATATGCAGAGTGAATATTTCCCTCCGTGGGGAAATCTAGAAAGAGGTATCATAGGTTTAGACTGAAGAGTGGCAATTAAAACAGGGATAAAGAGGAACTAAGTTTCTCAAAGGACCACAAATATGTGGAATTCACTACCTCAGTGGGTGGCTGTCAGGAGACTGAATAAAGTTAAATTTTAAAATCACATTGCAGAAGGATGATGGCCCTCTCAGGTTTTACTTATTAGTGTTATCGTTATGTAAAATTTAGCAAACCTTAATTGGATGTTGAATTGCAGACTGACAGAAGATGAAGATGAAGCTGAAGCTATAACATTATGGATACCAGCAAGAAACTACAAACATGAGCTTTTCAGGGATCTGTAGCATAGCAGGACCTAGATCAGATGGGCAAATGGGCTAAGAAGCGGCAGGTGGAGTTTAATTTAGACAAACGAGAAGTGCTGCATTTTGGTAAGGCAAATCAGAGCAGGATATATACAGTTAATGGTAAGGTGCTGGGGAGAGTTGCCAAAAGAAGAGACCTTGGGGTGCAGGTTCATAGATCCTTGAACATAGAGTCGCAAGTAGACAGGATAGTGAAGGCGGTGTTTGGTATGGTGTATGGCCTTTATTGGTCAGTGTATCGAGTATAGAAGTTGGGAGGTCACGTTAAGGCTGTACGGGACACTGAACACAATATTCCAAAAGTGGCTTAATCAATGTGGTCTCCCTGCTATAGAAAAGATGCGAAACTTGAAAAGGGTTCAGAAAAGATTTACAAGCATGTTGACTGGATTGGAGGGTTTGAGCTATAGGAATAGGCTGAATAGGCAGGGGCTATTTTCCCTGAAACGTCAGAGGCCAAAAGGCGACCAAACAAAGGTTTATAAAATTACGAGGGGCATGGATAGGGTGAATAATCAATGGCTTCCCCCCCCACCCCCCCCACCCAAGGTATGGGAGCTCAAAACTGGAGGTTTAGGTGAGAAGGAAAAGATTTATAACGGACCTAAGGAGCAACTTTTTCATGCAGATGGTGGTGCATTATGGAATGAACTGCCAGAAGAGATTGGGAAGACTGGTATGATAAAAACGTTTAAAAGGCAGCTGGATTGGTATATCAATAGGAAGGGCCAAATGCTGGCAAGTGGGACTAGATTAATTTAAGATATCTGGTCAGCAAGGACGAATTGGACTGAAGTGTCTGTTTCAATGCTATTCATCTCTATGACTCTGTGACCCTAAACATTTTGTCACAGGCTGTTGCACAAAATGTCTGACTTTTCAACTATCTTCAGTTAACATATGATTATGTTTTTTTTTTGCAATAGCAAGGACATGTTAGAAGAGAGTAAAAGTACAGGTAAAATTCAGAGCTTTCTGCAGAATTCTCATGTGTAGGGATGCATAAATTGCCGAATTATAATAAAAGATTAGTTCTATTATACTATTCTTCAAAATTAGATTGCATATCCAGGTCTGATACTCTGTAGGTTTATTGTTTAGCTCTAACTGCTTCAGGTATCTTGTTTTACAACATGGTTCTCCAACCGTTATTGTCCTTGAAAACAACTAACATCTTGGGTCATAGTCTTAAATCTTGCCCCCATTTTGCTAAGGCTATTAGTATATTATTTTATAATATTTTATATTATTTATATTACTATTGCTTCCTTTGTATCTCTCTTGCTCTACCCCTTAAAATTTTACTAGTCACTACCAAATGTTTAGTTTTTCCCTTGCCAAAGGAAATGTCTCTTGGTGTTCATTTGCAAACGTTCTTGTGTTGACTTTTCTTAAAACTTCATTATCTGTGTGTTTTGTCCAACTATTACACATCACAGAATCAGAGTCTATTACCGAGCTGTACATCTCTTCGGTCTAACTCATTCATACTGTTCGAGTTCTCAAACTGACCTAGTCCCATTTGCCCCACATCCTTCTAAATCTTTCCTATTCATGTTTCATTACTATGTTGTCTTCAGTTTGGCTTCCATTGTCTCATATTCCAACTATCTCATCCATATAACATCATTTGCCAGAAGTAGCATTTCACTAATTGCAATCTGCTTTCCATAAAAAGCATTCTTATTTCTAAAGCAGTCTGACATTCTTGTGAAGGTATAGATTGCAAGTGAACTTCCTGATGCCTTAATCACCTTTTTTCATTACAATAAGTTATTAGATTAGTTATCCAGATAAGAAAATGATTTGCCTCGTTTTATTTCTTTTGATTCCAGTGTTATTCTGCATCTAGGTGAAATCTTTTTCCTTAATATAACCATGCATATCTTTGTGTTACAGTTCAATAATAATCCATTAACTATTTTAGTTTGATTACAATTCTGTCTAAGAATATAGGAAAATCTTAAGAATCTTAATAACTACAGCAGATACAGAAGAAAACTCTGAGATCAGCACATCTCAAAGATTAATTTATATCCTGTCCAACTATTGAAACTCCTGTTAATATTAATTGAGTTAGCTTGATGAGAAAATGAGAAAGTACATTAGAATATTTTTTTTCATTTTGAACCCTTTGTCCTCAAGGTTCTAGTTGTGTCAGTCTTATTAGCTGAAGTCAAGAATAGAAAAAAAATTAACATAAAGGCTTTTAAAAAGAAAATAAAATCAGATAAGGGAGGTCTTTGCCCAACCATATGACCTGCTATATACATGAGTGAACAGACTTCTTCCTTGATCTGACTTTTAGGGTATAACTTAAGTCATCCACTTTTGATGCATTGGAAGAGATACCAGCTGTGTGTAGACAATTATGTGAGGTGGAGGAGTAGAAACTGGCAGCATCTTCTAAACAGCTTATTTTTCTTTCCCCTCCCCTGTCATGTGAGGCCACTTTGTTTAAGTGCATGGGGTCCTTTAACTACTTTTTGCATTGTAGCTTAAGAGGGTTGACATGTGCGGGAAAACTTACAGGCTGCAATGCTGTTTGGAGAGAACATCACTTCTAACCAAAAATGATAATTACAGAAAAATAACATGCGTTCGGTCTTTGAAAACTACTGCTTAAATGCCAAGTCTTATTTATTCTTAAATAAGAAATCAAACAAACAGTCACCAACACATTTTGGGCGTCAAAACATTGGACAGTCCAGAAGAGCTTCACATTTATTGGAAAACTCAATGCTTCTAAGGCATATTTATAAAATTTACTAAAACATGGATCGTTGACAGAAATTGCTACGGTTTCTGAAAAAATTGAAGGTCATATCTACAGCACATTGCTGTATGTGTTAGTACAGTGATGCACGAACAGTCTTTTTTTCCCCCCTAGAGACTAACTTTATAAAAAGGCTGAGGACCAGAAAAAGCACATACCATTCTTTGAATTCGAATTTCGTCCAAATAGTACTTCGTCCTGAGATATGATGCCTGATCTTGCTTGACAATTTTCTTCCAGATTTTGCTCACCATTCTTGTTCTGGCATGAACATACAAGCATTTCATTCACAAAACAAAATGGCATCAAGCAAAATACACATCAGATTTAAATTGCATCATATAGTATGGGCAAATGACATTTAAAGTAAATATTCAGTGCTTCTCAGACAAGAGATAGGTACTTTAGTTAATTTCAGCCCAGATTTTAGATTCTGAAAGGTGGTAAAGCTTGTTGCTGATATTCACATCCTATAAACAAATGAAAATTAAGTTGAGATATGAATTGTTTGGAGTGGGGAAAGAGAGAGAGAGCGCAAGAAAAAAAAGGGAAGTAAAACTGTCAGAATGTAGTTACAGCCTTTGAAATGTTTTAATATTGTTTGTGTAGATGGTGAAGTTATTGAGAAGGGACTCAAAAAGACTCCCTATTATTTCAAGGTTCCAGCAATTAGCTAAAATCATACATCAGTAAGTTTACTACGCACCAAGTTCATAATTTTTTGAGAGTAATAGGAAAAACTGCTGCATATCTGGTTAGGAATATACAGTGAAAGAATTAAAGAACACTGTACATGTTGTTAATCATTTAACTGTAATGTACAAATGTAAATAAAATGCTTTCAAAGTGTAAAAAGAGTTCTTCAGTTCTGTCTGTCACCAACTGGTTTTCTGGAATGCAACATATCTTACCTGCCAAGATCATCTATGGTTAAGTGGAACAAAATTGTAGCAAGAACATGGATCAGATTTCTGCTGAATAGTTCCTTTAGGATATCCACTTTGTCCAAACCCATTTTTCTGCCAATGAGTCTAGATAGTGATGGCATAGATTCATTCAATGACTTTTCCTCTGACTGACAGGGATTGTGCATAGTGGCATCCCCAAGCCTTTTTCTTTTTCTCATGCATATTTCCTGTACTAACTGTAAAGCAGGAGTACTAGACAAATCCTTAGGCTTTACAGGCTCCTCACAGGCTTTTTCCTCAAACACCAATTCATTTTCTCTAGTGCAAGATTCTAAGTTGCAATCTGATTTTAGAAGAAAAGCTCCTCTGTCTTCATCATCTGCCTCCGACTGGGAACCTCGCTCACTAAGAGTGGATAACCGCTTGGATCTTTCGAAGCTTTTTTGGGAATTTTTGCAGTCTAGCAACCTGGGTGTTCTCTTTTGGTTTTGCACCAACTCTTGGAAGGAATGTTCATGGTTTGAAAAGGAATCAGATTTTTCAAAGCCAACAGAAGTGTAGCCACTGTCTTCAGTTGTTGAGTTATTTAATTTGCCATCTGATGCAGTCCTGGGTGCTGCCCTGTCTGCCAAGTTTTCACTAAGATTCATTACAAAGTTGTTCACAGGAGTAAGGAACTGTTGGTCTTCATTTATTTCAGATTGTCCATGGTTAGATGGTGTTTCAAAGGGCTCAGTTGAAGTGCATTCATCATAGCCTTCAGAAAAAGAGAAACTGCTGAAATCAAGCTTACTACTTATTGTAGATTGCTCAAGGGTTATACATTCAACAGGTACTAACTCATTTTTACCCTTTAAGTCATCTATTGTAGAGGTACGCTGCTGTGCAAATAAATATCTTTTAGTTCTACATGAAGTGCCACTTTCCACGCTGTTTAAAGTGCTTGTTGCCAAAGCTTTAGAATTCAAGTCCTCAGGAGAGTCCAGTGAACTGTCTGAACAAAAAGAACCTTTACAATCTATTCTGGTACAGGACAATTCTACCACACCAGCTTCATTTGATTGGTTAAGAGTTCTATATAATTCTACGCTTCCACTGGAGGTTAAATGTGACTCAAGAAGTCGCCGCCGTAATGTGATTGTCTTGTAAGTTCTCCTGGGGGTTTCAAACTGAGGTGGGAACGTAGAATCAGTTCTTTTCTGATCACACCATTTTCTTTCTACTGAAAAGCATGATGGTCTACCAGCATACAATCGATTTTCATTGCACGCTACAGGAGACAAGTTAGCCATAAGTGATTCAAGCTCTTCTACAGTTCCACTGGAGTAATTAACTGAGTGAGTTGTGCTTTCTATTTCACCACAGTTACTGTCCTGTCCTAATGATAGGCATCCATCAGATGTAAAACTTTCTGTATGATTAGCCACTTGTTGCTCAGGGCCAGTTGCCAGATCACATGAATGCTTCAGTGATCGCAACATCTTGGCACAAAGGACCACACAACTTCCAGTCCTACAAAAAAGAAATTACTTGTGTTAAAACATTAATTATTAAATAAATTAATTGAAATTTTGCAAGAAATTTAAAAACAAATCTAGAATTTCATGCAACTTTAATGGAACAACATTGATCTTCAGCAAATGTAGAAATTTACCATTAATCATATATGGTTATCCTGTATTTTGTACTTGGCAATTGCACTTTTCTCAAAATTTGATCCCAGCCATTCCTCATATCTGACTCTGTAGTTTGAAGCGACTAAAATAAAAAATCTGACTTAAAAGTTAATCAGTTATTTGGTACATTTTCACACAGGAATTAACCTTGATGCAATATACAGGACAACGACTAGGGTATAGGTGAGCACAGATCAGAGAAAGTACAGGTGCAGACAGCATACAGTGTCCTGAACTTTATTAATAGGGGCGTAGAGTACAAGACCAAGGAGTTGATGCTGAACTTGGACATGGTACTTGTTATATAGTACTGGAGAAAGGATGTGAACACATTACAGACTGCAGAAATCATTTACAAAAATATCTCTATGGATGAGAAACTTCAATAATGAACATAGGTTGGAAAGCTTGGGGTTGCTCTCTTTTAGAGAGAAGGTGACTAAGAGGAGATGTGATAGCTTTGAAAATCATTGATATGGAGAATGTGATGCGCAAAAAAGATTTTTAAAGCAATGTGGTTAAGGTCTGGAATGCACTGTCTGGAAGCTTGGTTTGGGCAGTTTAAAATCAGTGGGAATTGGATGGATAATTTAAATCGAAATAATACGCAAGGGCATGAGGACAATACAAGAAGATGGCACTAAGTCAAAATGCTCATTTGTTGTTCTGGTGCAGACATGACTGATCAAATGGCCGCTACCTGCAACCTGCAACATAAAGTTCATGATTACCAGGCAAGCGATTAGAAGCACCAAGTTCCTAAAGGAACAAATAGAGGGGAACATTTTGTTGGACTTGTTTCTTCCTGCTCTGCTCACCCTAAATACACTATCATACAAATGTGAAAGAAACAAAGAAAGAAAGATGGAAAAACTCAGGTCAGGCAGCATCTGTGCTTAACTACTGTCTCAGAAACTTGATTGAGCTTTTTAAGGAAGTAACCAAGAGGATTGATGAGGGCACAGCAGTTGACATTGTTTACTCAGATTTTAGTAAAGCTGTTGACAAGGTTGTGACCAGTTGGTGAAGTTAGATTGCACGGGACTCAGGGTGAGCTTGTCAATTAGGTACTAAATTAGCTTAATTGTAGAAGACAGAGTGTGACGGTTGAGGTCATCTTTCAGACTGGAGACCTGCGAACAGTGGTGTTCCACTGGGGATTGGTGCAGGATCCACTTTTGTTTGCCATTAATGTAATAAGTTAAATGAGAATATAGAAGGCATAGTTAGTAAGCAGATGATACCAAAATTGGTGGTATAGTGGCAGTGTGGTTTTCTAAGATTACGAAGAAATCTTGAGTAATTGGATCAATAGGCTGAAGAACAACATATGGACTTTAAATGTATAAATAGGAGGTATTGCATATTGGTAAAAGAGCAGGACTTATAAAATTAAAATTAGGGCCTTGGGTAGTGTTGTAGAATAGCCAGACCTAAGGTTCTGATACATAATTCCTTGATGTTTGCATTACGTATAGATAGGGTGGTTAAAGGCGGTATTTTGCATGCTTGCCTTCATTGCTCAGCCCTTTGAATATGGGAGTTAAGGATCAACAAAACTTTGATCCGGCCTTTTCCTGAGTGGTGCCCAGTTCTGGTTGCCTGTTATAGGAAGGATATCAATAAGCCGGAGAGTGTTCAGTAAAGATTTTCCACGATGGTGCTGGGAATGGACAGTTTGAGTTTAAGGAGATGCTAAATAGGCTGTGACTTTTTCCACTGGAAAACAGGAGATTGAGGGGTGACTTTGTAGAGGTTTATAAAATCATGAGGGGTATAGAGAAGGTAAATGGCAAGTGTCTTTCCATTTGTTGGGGGAAATCAAGGCTGGCAAGCATATTTTTAAGGGGAGAGTAGAAAGATTTTGAGAAGACACAAGAGGCAATTTTTGAAAAAAAAAAGTGGTTTGTGTGTGGAATGAACTTCCAGAAGCAGTAGTTGATGCAAGTACATTTACAACGTTTAAAAGACATCTAGAAAAGAAACATTTGGAGGGATATGGGTCAGGCGCAGGCAGGTGCAACTAGTTTAGTTTGGGATTATGTTCGGCAAGGACTGCTTGGACCAAAGGGTCTGTTTCCATGCTGCATCACTATCGGAAAAGGAAAGGAGGAAACTAAAACAAAAGGAAACAGTTCTTTTTAATTCTGTGCCTTGTTATGACCCCAGTTATATGAATATTGGGCAAGCCAAATATTTGTTAGGATGGCTCAAAAGACCACATCATTTAATGGATCATTATTATACAACTGCTTTACTAAAGTAAATATGAGCAGTAATGACTAAATAAATACAATTAAGAAGATAATGATTTAAAACAATATACACTTCTACCTTTAATTAGAATGTAACAGACTTAGCTCAGATTTACGTGGACTCACAACTGGTGCTTGGAAGTCAGTTCTTTACTCCGCATCTCTGACTGCACAGTTCACAGCTCAGGTCTGTGGTATATCCCTAGCAATGCAACTTGCTCATTCACACACAGACACCCTTGTTATCTATCCCATAGATGGAATTCTCTCTTTACAGAGCTATTTGGCCATTCCCAATTATCTGGAACTCTGCTTTTAAATAAAAAAGCAAATCTAGGTTTTTCTTTTGAGCCTCTGTACATCTCCAACAATGATCTCCATAGCACGCTCAAGGCTTTCTTGCTTTTAAACAGTCTCTCAACTCATTAAGTACTTGAAGCATTGTTTACAAGCATATACATAAATTTTTGGGTGTTTTGTACAATACCCAGACTGTCATACACATAATGGTTGGCTATGACTGAAGAATGTGCATTAGGGTGACGACGTGTCAGCAAAAGTGCTAGAGAGCATCTCCTTAAAGTTGAGTCACTTTTTGGGGTTTTTAAAATATTAGTTACTTGTCCTCGGGTTCAATGCCAATAGTTCCTCCCATAAGTAGACCTGTGTACTGTAAATGCCCTTCAGCTCAATACCTCAATTATAATAGAAAATCATTATTGTTCACGAGTGTAATATACCAAAATTCAGACTTGATTGAGTAGCAGACTGAATGTAAACTCTGATTAGAGTCATGTTCCAAATCAAAATTGTAACTTAGAAAGTATAAGTAAATCATAACCGTTATTTGCATAGAATTGAAAGCAACCTTGGTGATACAAGTTTATGACTGTATTTGAGAGATAGAAAACCAATGTTTAAACATTAAAAACACATTTAATAGGATAAAGAAAGTAACTATTTCCCAACTGGAAAAATGAACTACTAAACTTGGAGGGGTTGAGGATCATCTAAAAAAAAATTTGGAGCTACACTATTTTGGGAGCAAATTCATGAAACAGTTTTTGTGATACTCATGAGTTAGTGATTAAGCTTTCTGTATTCATTACACTGAAATGTGACATATCATAATTTAAACTTCACTTGTTCTGAAGAAGCTACCAACTCAACAAGTCCTCCAATTGTTTAGTACTGCTACCAACTTAATAAAACAACTTGTGCATTTTAGTGTTAACCAATCATCCATGTTTGGTTGATGTCTCAATTTTATCTATGAAGTATATGACAAAAAAAAAGCACACATCACCCACCATCATACAAATAGAGGTAGTGGAAATGTGGAACTCAAGACCAAACAGAGTCAACTGAAGTGTTCAGGATTCAGAATGGCATATTTTTGCTGTGCAACAGACAAGGAGCAAAGACACGTAACAGTCAAGGTACAGGTCATCCAATTGTTGACAGCAGCAACTCAAGGGGTTGAATTGGCCTATTTCTGTTCTGATATTATATACAGGAGTGTTCAGTCCTGTTGATTATTTACATTATAAACTATGCCCCAAATAAATGTGTTTTATTCTCTGTTAATAAATAACTTTTATAGGTTTAAAAACCTGAGCAAGATTAATCATCTGCATGAATCCACATGGAAACAGTCTTTTCACTAGAAGTCATATCAGCCATGTATTTTGTAAACTCAGCATTTATTTTCTACAATGGTATAACATATACCCAATGTGCACTGCATCTGTTTAAAATGAAAAAGAAATCAGAACATATACCATTGGTTTTTGCAGCTAATTGTTATGTGTGCACAACATGTGTGTTAAAGCCTTAACGGGGAAGAAAACAGAACAGATAGAAATGTCAGGTAAACTGTCTACTCAACAATATTCAAATGGTGCAAATGTGAATAGTACCACTTTACAATAAAAATGCTCTTAATATCAAGTCACATTTTACAAATTTAATGAACTTTATTAAATCACCCAAACATAATTTTATATGGTAGTGCCCAAAAAAGTTTTCATAATGCCAAATATTAAGCTTAGCCTTGACAGCGTACCCCTCCCCCTTTCATAGCTAATACAGTCAAGTAAATATTTTCATCTCAGGCTCCCTGTTGTATTCACAATGAGCAAAGTGTTCAAGATATCAGCACCTCCACAATCAATTAAACATTCTTCATGCACTTTAAAAATAGAATCCAGACTCTAGTCAATAGTATGGTAGCTTGCCTACCCGTTATTACATTTTCTTCATATATATCATAACAGGCCAAATATGTTCCATACCAAGGACCAATCCATATCATAAGATACTTCAGCTCCCACCCAGTGCAAGACAACATAATTATGTTAATAGTCATAAATCAGTTAATTACACAGACAGGATTAAAATCCAAGATCATTCTCCTAGTCTTTGCTTAATATTAAGCAAAACAAGACAAAATTGCAAAGGTGTTGGTTTGTTTTGGTACACCCCAAACTCTAAAGAGGAAAAACATACATGGATGTTTAGACCACTCCTTGAAAAGTTTTAAGCATTCCTTACAGACTTCTAGTGAAAGCATAACAAGTACAGAATATGCCTCCATAACAGCACCAATTCGACTTCCCTGTGGGTATGTAATAACACCCTTATTCAGGATAGGACGGCACGAGCAGCCACCACCTACAAGCAAAAAGAAGAGACATACAGTGACAAACTCCAATAAAGATTAAAACTAAGCTGGAGCTTTAAGGGAGTCAGGAGACAGAGGTGAATGTACAAGAGCATCACAAAGGAAAAGGCAGCTGGGGAAGCTGAAAGATCTGAAGGTGGATAAATCACCTGGACCAGATAGGCCACACCCCAGAGTTCTGAATGGTTGGGGATATTGTAGAGGCATTGCATTGATGGTGATCTTTCAGGAATCACTGGAGTCAGGGAGGGTCCTAAAGGATTGGAAAATGGATGATGTAACACCCCTTTTAAAAGGCAGGTAGGGAGGGAGAAGACAGGGAACTATAGGCTAGTTAACCTGACCTCCATCATTGGTAAGATTTTAAGGGTCCATTATTAGGGATGAGATTGCAGAGTACTTGGAAAGGCATAGTAAAATAGGGCAGTCAGCGGGGCTTTGTCAAGGGGCGGTCATGTCTGAGGATTCTAACATTTGTTTGAGTAGGTTAGACAAAGAGGAGCCAGGGGACATGATTTATTTGGATTTCCAGAAGGTCTTTGACAAGGTACTGTGCAGGAGGCTGCTTAATTAAAATATAAGCCTCATGGCGTTAGGGGAGAGGTAGTGGCATGCATAGAGGATTGGCTGACTGGCAGAAGGCAGAGAATGGGGATAAGGGGTTCATTTTCAGAACAGCAGCTGTTGACAAGTGGAGTTCTGCAGGGGTCAATGTTGGGACCACAACTATTCACATTATACATTAACAATCTGGACGAAGGAACGGAGGGTATTCTTCCCAAGGTGCAGATAACTGAAAAATGGGTGAAAGGACAGGTAGCATTGAGGAGGCAGGAAGCTGAAGAAGGACTTTAACAGGCTAGGAGAGTGGGCAAAGAAGTGGCAGATGGATTACAATCTGAGAACGTGTGTGTTATGCACTGTGGTAGGAAGAGTAGAGGCATTGATTATTTTTAAACAGGGTAAGGATCCAGAAATCTGAAGCACAAGATGACTTAGGAATCCTCTTCAGAATTCCCACGATGAACATGCAGCTTCAGTTGGCAGTTAGGAAAGCAAATGCAATTTTTGCATTCATTTCAACAAGGCTAGAATAAAAGAGCAGAGATGAACTGCTGAGACTGTATAAAGCTCTGTTCAAACCACATTTGGAATCTTGACAACAGTTTTGGGCCACATACTTAAAGAAAGATGTGCTGGCCATGAAGGGATCCAAAGTTTACAAGAATGGTCCAGGAGATTAAGGGCTCATCATAAGGAGGGGTTGAGGACTCTGGGTCGATACTCAATGGAATTTAAAAACTTACAAAATACTAAGAAGCCTGACAGAGCCATACAGTCATACAACAGGGAAATGGACCCTTCAGTCCAACTCATCCATGTCAAGTTTTGTAAACTAAATTAGTCCCACTTGCCTGCATTTAATCCATGTCCCTCTAAACCTTTCTTATTCCAGTACGTGACCAAATGTCTTTTAAATGTTGTAACTGGATCCACGTCTGCTAGTTCATTCCGCATATACACCATCCTGTGTGGAAGAAGTTGTCCCTCCTGACAATTCTAAATCTTCCCGTCTCACCTTAAACCTATGACCTCTAGTTTTGGACTCCCCCACCCTAAGGAAAATACCTTGGCTATTCACCTTATCTACAACCCTCGATTTTATAAACATCTGCAAGGTCACCTCCTGGTATCCAGCAAAGATGATGTTTTGGCTAGTGAGAGAGAGAACAGGGCCCAAGAGCGCAGGCCATTGATGGCACGACCCTTTAGAACTGAGATGATGAGGAGTTTCTTCAGCCAGAGGGTGGTTCGTCCGTGGAGCTCATCTCCGTGGAAGACGAAGGTCAAGTCACTGAATGCATTTATGTCAAATATAGATAACTTGTTGCTTAGTAAGGGATTAAGGGTCACAGGGAGAGGGTAGAAGAAAGGGGTTGAGAAACATATCAGCCACGATCGAACGGAACAGCAGACTGGATGGGTCGAATGACTAATGCCTGCTCTTATATCTTCTGGCCATATTTTGAAATTACTTTTTAATTCTAAATCAAAATAGGGTCACCTTTCAGAATTGTACAGCCGCTCCGTCTTTTCCCATCCGTGGACATTATACAGTCCTTCCACCGTTTGACGTCCGTGGCCATTAACACCGTATACAAATACACAGTTGGTTCTGATGAACGCTGCAAATTAAGTTGGTAACACTGCGGGTGCCCAGTCGAGGAGGAGGTTGCTGCAAGAGGTGCTTTTGCTATAGCAACGCGCCCAGAGCTCCAATCCCTCTTTCTTATCGTCTTGGGAACCAGATGCTGTCTCCACGCGAAGCCCTCTTTGCAGGTTCCCTCGTTTGGATTTGAATTTTGCGCCACTGCGATCTAATTGGGCCGTTTGCAAATGCCCGCTAAATCTGTTTAAATGACCGCCAAATAATGCGTACACAAACTCATACACAAATTGCCGTCTGTAGGACAACTAAGCTGACACAGCTCCGAGAGTCGGTCGTTTAAAATGTCTTGCTTAATTAGCGGCGTCGGCTCCATGTACAGTTTATTAGTGTATTTTATTACGCGATGGGTAGTTGCCAGTATTTCTCACGCAAAAAAAGCAAGCAACCGCTTGCAAGTACAGTTTAAAACTCAGAGGTTTGGCGTTAAAATCCGTCGAAAATATGACGGGAATTTTGATACTGCTTCATAAAGACAAAAAAACCCGGAAAAACGTCATTTACGCTTCATATATTTTATTGATGCTCAAAGTCCTGACTAGCAACCGAGTTTACTGCATTTGGCGTACTGTTGAATTTTAGAAATACTATTATTTGAACGCCCTCACGAAGTTTGTCACTGATCCGATTGCTGTTTCGTGTTACATTATTCACACGAAGCCGATTTGTTCGGATATATGTTTTGTTTTGGGTTAAAGGAGTGTTACCTTGTTGCACCGGATTGACACCAAGTGTGCTAAGTTTGTAGGAAACAACTGTTTGGTGCAGATGGCTAGCGCACCCGAAAAATGCTACAATGTCGGCAGCTCCTTGCTTGAAATGCCCAGACAAATGTTTGTGGTAGTGAGAACAGCCGACAGCGAGACAGACAGCGCGCAGAACTTTCTCTCATCTGTCCGATGTCTCCACCACCACTGGTTTGGAGTGATGTGAATTAGATCATAGAATCTCTGCATTGTGGAAATAGGCTCATCGGTGCAACAAGTTCACACCGACTCTCAACTCATCCCACCCAGATCCATCACCCTAATAACCCACCTAATCTAGACATCCCTGAAGACTGGGCAATTTAGCAGGGCTAATCCACCTCGCCTGCACATTTTTGGACTGTGGGAGGAAACCGGAGCACCTGGAGGAAACCCACACAGACACCGGGATAACGTACAAAAGTTACCAATAGAAAGATTGTCTCACAAGCCTAGATCTTTATTTGGACTCTGACCCCTAACTTTTCTTATATTCTGTACTGGCAGAAAAGACTTTATTGGCAGGAGCCCAATTCTGCCACTCATCTTTTGTTACTGTAACTGATTCCACGTTAAAAGTTATCCTTTGTGAAAGTTAAACTTCCACTCTAAGAACTTCTGTAGAGTTGCTAAACACAGCAAGGTAGTTGCCAATAGCCACAGGTAATATATCTGATAGCATGGGAAGAGGCAACATGTGCAGGATTCCTTTGAGCACTGTAGTGCTCAAGAAAGAGTCAGGGAGATTCTAAAGGCACAATGGAATCTGCATGCTGTCTACTTTTGTGTACTTATATATTTAAAAGTGGAAAGGAAGTCCTGCAATACGTAAAAAGCATTTATAAAAAGCAAGGAAATGAATTATATGTGTAATATTCCTGGGCTGGGGCAGGGGACACATTCATGGCTGCACTACAGAGTCAAATGGCATGTCACAGGATGAAAATACCCAGTTATATTGTACATGGCAGCATTACAGGAATCAAAAAATGATATTTCCCTCCAAAAATAAACAGATGTAGAACTTTCTACACAGTAGAGAAAGGTATTATATGTTATAGTAGATTTTGAGATCAGAATTGGTATCGAAAATTGTTGAGGTCCCACTTAAAGTGGAGCAAAGCAAACTGTTGTAGAGTATAAAAGGCCCCAGAATAATAAGAATACGTGGAACAATCCCTCGTCCAAAGCTATACTGGCCCTATCCTCCAACTCTTCCTTCATCACATCGATGACTGCATCAGGGGAGCTCATGCTCCCACAAGGAGCTTGAGCAGTTCATCCATGTCACTAATACCTTCCACCCCAACTTTAAGTTCACCTGGGCCATCTCGGATTCCTGTCTCCTTTGTAGGTGTCTGTTTCCATCTCTGGCAACCACGTGGAAACAGATATCCATTTCAAGCCCACTGACTCCACAGCTACCTAGAATACACCTCTCACCCACCTTCCTGAAAAAATGCCGTCCCTTATTCCCAATTCCTTCGCCTCGGCTGCATCTGGTCCCGAGATAAGACATTCCACTCCTGAACATCCCAGATGTCCCTCCACAGTGGTCAAAAACGCCCTCAACCTCATCTCTCACCTTTCCCACAACTCATCCCTCACACCCCCTCCCCGCAATAACAACCAAAGCAAAATCCCCTTGCCTTCACGTACCACCCCACCAACCTCTGGCACTTCCACCACCTGCAATCTGACCCCACTTCCAAGGACATTTTTTACCTCCCCACCCTTATCTGCCTCCCAGAGGGACCACTATCTCCCTGACTCCCTTGTCCGCTCCACACTTCCCACCAGCCCCACCACTTTTCCTTGCAACCGCAGGAAGTGCTACACCTGCCCCTACACCTCCCCGGTCACCCCCATCCCAGGGCCTAAGAAGACCTTCCACATCAAACAGATGTTCACCTACACATCTGCTAATGTGGTACACTGCATCCACTGTTTTCAATGTGGCCTCCTCTACATCGGGGAAACCAAGCAGAAGCTTGGAAACCACTTTGTGGAATACCTGTGCTTGGTTCGTGACAAACAACTGCACCTCCCAGTCGTGAACCACTTCAAATCCCCCTCCCACACCTTGGATGACATGTCTATCCTGGGCTTCCTCAAGGGCCATAACAATGTCACCCACAGGGTGCAGGAACAGGACCTGGTATTTTGCTTGGGAACCCTGCATCCCAATGGTATCAATGTGGACTTCACATGCTTCAAAATCTCTCCACCCCGACTGCATCCCAAAGCCAGCCCAGCTTGTCCCCACCTCCCTAACCTGGCCAACCTTTCTCCCCCCTATCCACTCCTCCCACCTCAACCCCTATCTCCACACCTACCTACCAGCCTCATTCCCACCTCCTTGACCTGTCATTCTTCCCTGGACTGACCAAATCCATCCTAACTCCCCACGTCCACTCACCTTTACTGGGTCCATATCTACCTCCTTGGCCTGTCTGTATCCTCTCCACCTATCTGCTCCTTTATCCATCTTCCATCTGCATTCCCCCGCCTCTATATTTATTTCAGAATACCCTTCCCCTCCCCCATTTCTGAAGATGGGTCCACACCCAAAAGGTCAGCTTTTCTGCTCCTCTGATGCTGCTTGGCCTGCTGTGTTCATCCAGATCTACACCTTGTTATCCCAGAATAAGACAATCTCTCTCAAGACCGTGCACTAGTTTGTTTAGGAGCAGCATAATAGAGCAAATTCATATGCGGCTGAAAAACATGTTTAGCATGGAGTGTTTCAGATTTCAGGGGCATTGGGATCAATTCGGATGCATTAAGGACCTGTTCAAGATGGGCAGGTTTGGAATCAATGTTCTCACTGGTGTTGAAAGGGCTTAAAGGAGTTCAGTTGGCACCAGGATTGGAGGGATAAAAGTGCTGACTGAATTAGGAGAGACAAATAACATTACGATAAAAAGACAGTATTTGAAAAAAACCACACGGGGAGAAATGCAAAATAGGCAAAGAGGCATGTGTGTAAATCCACAATGTTATAAACAAGACTGATGAGTTGGAGGTACAAGGAATTAAGTGAATACATCAACAATGGACATGAAGTCAAAACAAGGGGAGGATTGAGAACTTTTACTCCTGGCTACAAGTCATTACAGGAAAGAGTTCAACATTTCATCCTTTGAAAACCATGGCTTCCTTTCTTGCTATGTAATTCTGAGATTCCATCAGGGTGCAACTTTATATTGAACAAGTGAACATGGCTAAATATGCGGAATTAAAACGAACAAGATACTGGAGCAGGAAAAAAAAATTTTGCATATCAAAATATGTGTATCTGGTTGCAAATATCAAAATCAAATTTATACAAAGTTTGAAAAATCACCAGGAGAAAAATATCCACTCAGCATGGGCAGAATGATCACACATGAGCCACTGAAAGTTCTGTTTCATGGTCATCGTTTGCTTGCGATCCATCCCTCATACAATCACAAAGCTCAGAATCACTAGGAACAGCTCTCTGAACTCTGGTAGTATTTGCAACCAGATACGCAATAAACATGGTCTCCCCAAGCTCCAAAATCATCCAAAATTTTAGAACTCCTACAACTTAGTTCAAGTCCCACACCACCCCTTTCCTCACAATGCTTATCCAATAGATTTTAAATGCCCTATTCTGACATAAATGGCTTCAACCTCTAACAATAATAATTGCCTCTGTTATCAGGTTCTAGCTACAGCACGGATTGAATATTCTCAATTCCTCCATTATTCTTAAAATGCCAATGCAGATTTATTTCTCACAGACACGTCACCCTCCACTCTAGATTCCTCTTCCAAATTTTGTGTTTTTAGTTGTTGTGGAATTTATTGCTGGTCCTTAACTATTCTGGAACTGAGTGACTTGGTGGTTCACTTCAGAAGGTAGTTAAAGATCAGCCACATTATAATGGATCTGGGGTCACACATAGGCCAGCATGGGTAAGGAGAGCAGATTTATTTCTGAAAATGACATTACAGAAGCAGATGGGTTAGTATAGCAAACTGAAATAAGGTTTATAGTCAACTACAAAGACGAGATTTTAATTCCAGTTTTGTATTGATTGAACTTGGATTCCAATTTCAGTCCACATCCAGAGAGCGTTAGTGGCTTCCGTATAACTGGTATTCTGTCCCGTTGAGAAAACTACTGAGCAAATTTAGCCTTTAAAGTTTTCTTCTACACTGCATTTGCTTTTGAGGAAATAAAGACTTGAATACAATACTAGCCCCATCTCTATCAAGTTGATTTTGACCATTTTCGTCACTTCTCTGATCCACTTATGGTTAATTGCAAACAAACAGGAGGCTGGAAGAACACAGCAGGCCAGGCAGCATCTGGAGGAAAGGAGCAGTGAACATTTCGGGTATTACCCCAGGTTAATTGTCTTGTTTTCTTATATTAATTGCAGTCCCATTAATTGCAATGGGACTATCACTTCATAGGAATACATTTTATTTTCTAAAAGTGTCTTGGTCATGGTAGCCTTTCTGCAGTTAATTTTTTCACATTCTTGACTGTTGATTTCACATGGATTTTTATTTAGTCGAATTCTCATTTTTAAGTAATTTATCATTTGTTTCCACTTCTACACTGAAATCAACCTATTTGCAGGAATAAATATTTCAATTACTTGCCCCACTCCATTTACAGTATAAAAAGTAAGCAATGTAAAAACAGAACGTTGATGATACTCAGCAGACCTGGCAGAACCTGTGGAGAGGAAACTCTTAGCACTTCGGTTCTATGACCTTTCATCTCTTAATGTAGCTTATTTTAAAGAGAGTGCAACATGAAAGGTTGTCGTACATAATAAAAGTTTGTGTGGTTGGGGTAATATATAAACATGGATGGAAAAATTGGTTAGAGGACAGAAAACAACAGTAATAAAATTGAAGATCGTAAGAACTGCTGATGCTGGAGTCAGAGATAACACTGTGGAGCTGGAGGAACACAGCAGGTCAGGCAGCATCAGAGGAGCAGGAAAGCTGATGTTTCGGTCAGGACGGATATAGTCAGGTTGTTACTAGTTGGGTGCTGTAATAATGCTCTAGCATCAACTAATTTCAATATACAGTAATAACTTGGAAGAAGGGAACCATGTATACGATATCCAAGTTTGTTGAAGATACAAAGCTAAATAGAAAGATCGGAGGACAAAAAGACTTCTCTTCTCCAGCAAGCTGTGGACGGTTTGTCGATAAATTCAAGGCTGAGCTTGATTGATTTTTTTGGACATAAGCCAATCAAGGCAAAATAGGGAAAATTAGTCAGAAAATGAGAGTTAAAATGAGAGTTAGCTGTGACTTTACTGAATAGCTTGAGACATACACCCTCTAACTGCTCCTATTTCTTTTTTCTTGAATATTAGCTCTGTTGAATATGCTGAACTGCATCTGACATCTATTTTTCCAAACAAATCTTCTAGCGGACTCTCTCAATCCCAGTCTTTCAATCCAACATGAAACATTTGCATATAAAATAAAGAGTGGCAGCAGTAACATTGATCAATGTGCAATCTGTCATCACATCATTGCAATCTGAAAATGCCAATAAAATCTAACTTTTGGTTGCTGCTGTCCATTGTCTACCATTTTCCTAATGCATGAAATACATTTGTCCTTCAATTGCCGGATGGCAACTTGAATTCCCTTGGTAACAAGGTGACATAGTTCTATGAAAACTTCATGTTTTGATTTTCTGGCCCCACATCACTTTGAATTGTGGTTGCCATCTACCAATCTATTTCTAGAAACCATTACAAATTAATTTGTGCTAATTAAGTTACTTTGCTTCAACTTTAAAATCCAGAGCTTTTAAAATCCTCATCAATGGTGATCCTTACATTAAGCTTAAAGAGCCTACAGTTTTGGAAGTGAGAGAAAATGTTCTGAGAAGGAGCCACAGGATTAAAAAATTAACACTGATTTCTCTCCACAGATGCTGCCAGACCTACTAAGCTTTTCCTGAAATTTGTTTTTGTTTCTGAATCTGCAGTTCTTTCAGTTTTTTATTGGGAGAATATATTCATAGTTTTCATGCAATGCTGTTTCCTGGGTATTTTGGTATGCATAAACATGCTTGGATCTCTATATCCCCAAATACAAACTTCCATATTTAAATCAAAAGTAAATTATCAATACAATTAGTGAAACAGTGGAATTCCTTGTAAATACATATAAATATTGAAAACCCATAAGATTAAAAACAAATTCAAACATTTTTGTTCAACGTATTTCCTGACTTTAAAGATGCTGTAACTATCACCATTGGAATTTTGTAAGTGCCCCTCTTGAATCCAAACTGCTCAAACAAATGAGGAAAATGCTCACACATCCCAGGGAAACTCCTCTGATAACTGCCATGGAATAAAACTGCAGAAAGTAAATCTTCTTATAAACCCAGAAACATATTCCAAAGAGTTTGCATTGCCCCTATCCTGTATGCCAAAAGAGCATCTTTGGAGCAATCCTACAGCTGGTTTGAACATGGATCTTTAAGGCCTCCAATGGAACTGCTTTGGAATACTCCATGTAAAGGTTCAGTTTAGCAAGCAATAAAACCACATTTAATTAAGATGCTCAAGACAACATGAATATAGATAAAATTAAATCACTCTCTTTGGTGGGGTTCAGTATTTTGAACAAAAAAGGTCATGCCCAGACTTTTTGTTGTATATAAAACTATGCACCCAATGAAGGTTTCCAGCAGTTCTGGCAAGGTTTCTGCATTCTCCTTTTCTTAAGGTGATGGAGGCTTGCTGGAATACAATTTATAGGCATTGGCACCTCTACAAAAGTCCACTTACTTGCCAAAACACAGATTCTATCTCCTCCTCCCACCTTAAGCCCCACCCCCATCTCCTACCTACTAGCCTCATTCCAGCCCCTTGTCTTGTCCATTCTCCCTGGACTGACGTATCCCCTCCAGAAACTCCCCACCTACCCTCACCTTTACTGGCTCCATCCCTCCCTCTTTAACCTGTCTGTCTCCTCTCCATCTATCTTCTCCTTTATCCTTCTTCTATCTGCCTCTCCCTCTCTCCCTATTTATTTCAGAACCCCATTCCCTTCCCCCATTTCCGCTGAAGGGTCTAGGCCTGAAACGTTAGCTTTCTTGCTCCTCTGATCCTGATTGGCCTGTGTTCATCCAGCTCTACACCTTGTTATCTCAGATTCTCCAGCATCTGTAGTTCCTACTATCTCTGTACAATAGCTAACTAGCCAAGATCACATAGACTGCCAGTGAAACATGTAATCCAACATCTTCAATTGCAGACCTCATTAGTATCTTGTAAAATTTCATTGAATCAAAAGAGCTGTTTATAGATAGATACAAAGAAAGGCAGATTTTTTTTTATTTTTCAGGAAAAAGACATATATAAAGTCAGAGGTTATAACAGCCTTATGCAAAAGATTCCTTCAAATTATCAAACCAAAAATCATTCAGTATAAATCTATGTAAGGCAAAAGGAAACTTTTTGAGATCCAGATTGAAAAGGCCTGAAATCGTGATCAGAGATTTTATCAATTATTCAAATAAGAAGAGATTATACATAAAAATATTTACCAGAGCATGCTGAATTAACACGATATAAATGATGCCAAGCAATGTACAACGGAATCAAATGTTGACATTTAGAGGGGTTTGGGAAAGAGACAATGCATTCTACTCCCGTCTCGTTCACCACCCCCTCCCCCGCTACCCCTCCACCACTGACTCCCGTCGTCTCTACGAGATGCAAGAAAGCATTCCCTCGAGCACGCAAACGTACAACTTACTGAAGCGAAGGCAGACTCAAAGTTCTTTCGAGTTTGTAGAGACGCCTCGAGGCTCAGCGAGTTCAATAGAGCAGAAACACTGAGGGAGACAGACGAGGCTCTATTTAAACCACGAAGCACCGCCTCGTACTTACCATAGAAGCTGCTGCAAAAGCCCGGCAGGTCCGGCTGCAGAACCGGTTCTGTGGACCCGAAACGTTAACTCTGATTTTTTTTTTCTTCACAAATGCTGCCAGACCTGCCGAGCTTTTCCAACAACTTCGGGTTTTCTTTCGGATTTACAGCATCCGCAGTTATTTCGGTTTTTGTTTCATACTTACGTAACTGATACAGCAGAAGCTTTCAATCCACCAAGAACTGAGTGAGAAACCTCTGGTTAAACGGCACTTACATTTGCATTTTAACAGAATACTTTCCGAAAGTTTATTTCTTCAGATGTCACCCCTCCTCATCATCCAGTGCCGCCTCTGCCGTTCGAATTTCGTATCCAAAATTATGATTGGTTAGCCGGGCGACCTGTCAGCGGCCGCGTTACTGTTCTCGCCAACCGGAAATGGTCGGCCTGTCGCGCGTTTGTGCTGCAGAGGCCATTTTTCCAGACGGTTTCAACGGGCGATGGTAGGTGCCGCAAAGGTAGGAGGGAGGGAATGAGTACAAACAGATCGATATCCCGAGAATAATCTCGAAGTAATTGGTCTCCGGATCGATAAAAAAATTCTTTGGGGGAAGAGAGAGAAAGAGAAGTTATTGGTAATCCTAGAGGCCTCGGGCTTAGTGTGGGATAGGAGTTGTTGGAAAGCATCGGAGCGAATCGATGGAAGGGTAACTGTTGCTTCTGCTTTGAGTTTTACCATCTTGTTTCGTTGCTAGGATTCTAGTGGCGGGGAGCAACTGTGGAGGCATAGACGGGTGCTGTTCAGCCCGCTAAGTCTGATTGAAAAATGCGTTGGATGTGTCACTTCTTCTTAAAAAAAGTTTTCTGACTTTCCCACACTTAACCACTTCTTAAACTACCTTTCTAAATCTCACTTTTGTATATTCTGTGTCAAATTTGGGGAGTGGGGGCAGCAGAGTGATGAGTGGAATAGCATGCTATTAATCATTCGTTCATGTCTTGAATTCAGTATTACTATTCCGAACAACCTTGTCAATCTCCGCTGTCCTTTTTAAAAACCGAAAGAACTGCAGATGCTGTTAATCAAGAACAAAAACAAAGTTGCTGGAAAAGCACAGCAGGTCTGGCAGTATCTGTGAAGGAGAAAACAGAGTTAACGTTTCGGGTCCGGTGACCCTTACTCAGAACTCCGCTGACGTTTTATTTATACGTGGGTTGGGGGCGTCTTTATTGCCCGTCCCTAATTGCCCTTGAGAAGGTGGTGGTAAGCTGACTTCTTGAACATGCAGTCCAATACTGTTGATAGACCTAACAATGCCATAGGGAGGAACTTCCGGGATTTTGACCCAATGAAAGAATGGCAATATACTTCTACGTCAGGATGGTTACTGGCATGGAGGGGAACTCGCAGATGATGGTGTTCCCATGTATCTGCTGCCCTTGTACTTTTAGATGAAAGTGGTCATGGTTTTGGAAGGTGCTGTCTAAAGATCTTAAATGGATTTCTTGCAATATAGTGCCCAGAACTGTAGGCAGTTTGAATTTAACTAGTGCTGTGCACAGTTCTCTCATGTCTCCCTGATCTTACTTTCTTCTATTAGTTCAGGCAGAGACCATATACTGTATACCTCCCTGATCACTTTAACTACCTCTCTGTTACATCAGGGATCTGTGGATCTCTATCCAATGGTCCTCATTGTCTACACTTCTTATTGTCATACTATTTAGTGTGTATTTCCTTGCCTTATTTGGCTGACAACTGCATTGATTTTTCTCATGCAGATTCCTCCCTTACTAGGAACTATGTTTATTTTTTAGTATCAGTAAGCTTAATTATGCCCCAGATGAGGTTTCCCACATTGACCTGTGCTTGTATGACCTTGTAAAAAAAACACATTGTCACGCATGACCTACGTTCCAATCCATTCTGACGATCTTGCTTTATACTGTCACAAATTTTTTCTCGTAATTTGTCCTCCAAATACGGTCGGATTCTTTTGACCTGTAAGAAACTTGGGCTATCCTTTCCCCATTCTGAAACAATGAATGACTCGCCTGAAACCTGAAGCCAGAAGATTGGAAAATGACACAACTTTACTATTAGAAATAATAAGAACTGCAAATGCTGGAGTCACATAACAGTGTGGAGCTGGTGGAACACTGCAGGCCTGGCAGCATTAGAGGAGCAGGAAAGTTGGCATCTCGGATCGGGACCCTTCGTCGGAAAACTTCACTATTTCCTTGTTTGTATTCTGTTAGCCTGCAATACGTTTCATCCTGGAAAGGCCCTGGCAATGTAATCACTTAAAACCTGTAAATACTGCCTTGCTAAATTGGTGTACAAATATATATTAATCCTATGCAATATTTCTTTCTACATTGTCAACCTGTTTCATGAGCACAGTTGCAATATCTTCATTAAGAGTCATGCCTGGGCCTTTCACCTCCACTCGTGACTTATGGATCCTTAAGTTTCCTTAGTTGTCCTCTTGCTCTTTTTATAGAGCATGTTTGGTTTACTTTAATTTTAAATGCCAAAATTTCTTCATACTATGTTTTGGCTTTTATAATTTCAGCCTGCACTTTCTAAACTCCTTTAGACTCCTTCAGTTTTGAGTTTTCAGCCTTTGCCACAAGATTTTTTTTGCCATCTCCTACTCCATGTGCTCCTTGATATTCACAGGTACCATGTTGGCTTAATCACACCTGAGCTTTGTAAAGTGGGACATTAAAAAAAATCTTTCTTGTGTTTCATTTTCCATTACTGCAGTAAAACTCACTGCATTACAGTCGCTAAGAAAATGCTAAGCCACTGATCTGCTTACCTTTACTTTTCAGAAAGTTGGACCTTAAACAGTAATTTTATCCCAGTTAGCATTGAGGTAATTGAATTCCTGGCTATTGTTATTGTTCTGCACTTGTGTATTTATTCTTTGATTTATCTCTAACTGTTTGGAAGTGTACAGTATACTGTCAATGGTGATTATGATTATCCCTTTTATATTCCTTAGTTAACTTGTTTGGTCTCATTTGATCACCCTTCTGGCATATCATCTGATGTTTTGTCTATAACTGTCTCTTTAATATGAGAAGGGGTACTGAAGTCTGACAGGCACTGTGTGGGGCTGAGGTGTCCCTGCTACTCTGTTATTGTGCGATTACCTACCCTTATCAGAAAATAATGGAACACTTTGAATTCTAATTGCTATTTTACCTTTGCTGTTTAAATCTAATTATTAATTTATAACTTGCTATTACTTCATTATTAGATGAGCTGAACCAAATTCCCGAGCTTGGGGATCAAAATTCAATTTGTAACACTCATTAAACAACTACTTACCTGCTGCTCTGTGATGTCACAGCTTAATTTTTTTTCTCTGTTGCTTTTGAAACCTTTTGACTGACTGTGCTGTCTGCCTCCCGTACTGCATATTCTACTGTGATCTTTCAGTATTGTGCAGTTCAAGAATCTCTGCGCTATCCCTTTAAATGGATGCTTAAAAGATGTGATCTGGTTACTTTTTTTTAAAAATTCCTAATGGATAGGAGCAATGCTGGCAGTGATAATTGCTCTTGTGAAGGTGCTGGTTAACCCCTTAATTGAGCTGCTGCAGTCAATGTGTTGTTGATATGTTCTCAGTGCTGTTAGGAAGGCGATTCCAGGATTTTAAATGAGGAACATTGAAGAAATAAAAATATAGTTCCAAGTCAAGATGGTGTAACTCAGGAGTGGAGTTTGAATTTGATAATACTGTACATCTGCCCTTGTCAAAGTTGGGAAGAAGTTGCAGCTTTAGAATCTGCTGTTGAAGGAGTTTCACCAGAGTCTGAAGTGCATCTTGTAAATTTCTTGCATGTGGCACAGACATAGGCTGCTTTGATACATGTGCGTTGGTTTATAGTCCACTTTTGCCTCACCTAAATATATCGCACTGTGGATGGAGGCCATTCAACTCATTGTATGCACAGTGGCTCTCCAATTGAGCAATTCTCCTTGTGCTACCTTTCCACAGGCTTTTCCTGCAGCTGTACATTATTTTCCTTTTCAAATAATGGTCTAATTCCCTTTAGAATTTCTCAGTTGAGCCTGTCTCACCACACGGTTAGTCCCTAACTAATTATGTTGCAGAAATGTTTTTCTTTGTGCTGTTTTTACATGTTTTGACAGTTACTTTAAAGTTGTGTCCTCTCTTTCTCAATCCTTACACCAGTGGGACCAGTTTCTTCCTATCTACTCAGTCCACCAAAAACCTCATGATTTTGAATACCATTGACAACTCTCCTCTCAGACTTCTCTTCTCTAGGGACATGGTACCATGTTCTACAGTATATCTCTATTTTGATGTTCTTCATTCCTGAACCATTCTCATGAAACTTTTCTGCACTCTCTCCAATGCTCTCACACGTTCTTTTTGGAGCCCAATAATGGACGCACCTGTCCAACAGAGGTGGGACTATTGTCTCATACGAGTTCAGCACTGTAAATCTGTTTCTCCCTAATACTTTTGCCTGGTTTCTCTTACATCTATACTATTTGCTTCAGTCGCGCTCTCGTGGTAGGAAGTTCTGCATTCTCACCACGCTTTGGGTATAGAAAATTCTTCTGAAATTTCTGTTGAATTTCTTCGTGATAATCTTATATAAATGGCCATTCCCTCAACAAAAGGAAATATACTGTCCACTCTATTTCCAAAAACAAACAATAATTTTAAAAATATCTACTGGGCACCCATCAGCATTTTTTCAAAGGAGAGAAATATAGTCAGCCAATCCTTTCTTGTTATATATACTCTTAAATTTGAGTTAATGTTCTTGTAAATCTTCTGCATCCTCTCCAGTGTCTCCATATCCTATTTGTAATATGGTGACTAGACTGCACACAGTACTCTATGCTGTTACCAAGTTTCAATTCAGGTTTAGTGTAACATCCCTGATTTTCAAGTTCTATCCGTCCAGAAATAAAGCCTGGTGCTTTGTTTGCTTTACTTATGGGCTGTAACCTTTGGCTGAAATTCTAATTATTTCAGTATTTGTACCCAGTTGACACTTCCAGGTAACAACTGACTTGCTTATTCTTGTCAAAATGCACTCTGTCACCTTTACCTGTAGTGAACTTCATTTGCTAATTCTTTTCCCATTGTGCATAATTTTATAAATGTCCTCCCCTGTGGTTTTTCTTTTGAAGCCCTTGATGTTAACCTTCCCTTGACCAGCATCACCACCATTTGTTTTCTTGATGACTATATTATTACTCACATTTGATTGTCTTTCAGTTTAACCTGAAAATTGGATAGACATGGACATCCAGAAGGACTTGCAGCCTCCAAAGCAACAGCCCATGGTCTATATTTGTGGAGGTAATGTTAACAAACCTGGACCACTGTCGACATTTCTTATTTTGAATAACAAAATGGATTGTATTGTTACAGCTTTGATTTGATTTGTTATTGTCACATGTACCTAGGTACAGTAGAAGGTTTTGTTTGCATGCAGTAGAGGCAGATCATACCATACAAAGTGCATAAGAGTAATAGAACAGAGCAAGGAATACAATGTTATGGCTGCAGAGAAGTTGCACAAAGAGCCGAGGTCAACATTAAATTTGAGAGGTCCACTCAGAAGTCTAATAACAATGGGGAAGAAGCTGTCCTTGAATCTGTTGGTACACGTTCACCTTCTACCCAACAGAAGAGTTTGTGAGAGATTATAACCAGCGTGCGAGGGGTCTTTGATTATGTTGACGACCGAAATGTGGAGTTTGTTAGGGAACACTTGCTCCGAGTAGTGGATAGGTTTGTCCCACTGCGGTAAGGAAGAGATGGTAAGGCGAAGGAACCTTGGATGACAAGATATATGGAACATTTCTTCAAGAGAAAGAAGGAAGCTTACTTATGGTCGAGGAAGCAAGGATCAGACAGGGCTCTAGAGGGGTACAATGTAGCCAAGAAGGAAATGAAGAATGGACTTAGGAAAACTAGAACGGGGCATGAGAAAGCCTTGGCGGACAGAATTAAGGAAAACCCCAAGGCATTCTACACTTAAATGAGGAACAAGAGGATGGCCAGATTGAGGGTAGGGCTGATCAGGGATAGTGGAGGGAACTTGTACTTGGAGCCAGAGGAGGTAGGGGAGGTCCTTAATAAATACTTTGCGTCAATATTCTCCAGTGAGAAGGACCTTGTAGTTTGTGAGGACAGCGTGAAACAGGCTGATATGGTCGAACAGGTTGATGTTAGGAACGAGGATGTGCTAGAGATTTTGAAAAACATGAAGATAGATAAGTTTCCTGATCCAGACAGGACATACCCAAGGTTACTGTGGGAAGCGAGGGGGAAAAAATAGGTTCACTTTTGGCAATGATTTTTGCATCCTCACTGTCCACTGGAGTGGTACCAGATGACTGGACGATGGCAAATGTTGTTCCCTTGTTCAAGAAAGGGAATAGGGATAATCGTTGGAATTACGGACCAGTCAGTCTGTCTTCTTTGCTGGGCAAATTATTGGAGAGGATCCTGAGAGATAGCATTTATGATTATTTGGAAAAGCATTGTTTCATTAGAAATAGTCAGCATGGCTTTGTGAGGGGTGGGCCATGCTTCACAAGCCTTATTAAATTCTTTGAGAATGTAACAGTACACATTGACGTTAAAGCAATGGATGTGGTGTATATGGATTTTAGCAGGGCATTTGATAAGGTTCCCCATGGTAGGCTCATTCAAAAAGTAAGGAGGCAAAGGATCCAGGGAAATTTAGCTGCATGAATATAGAATTGGCTGCCCAGTAGAAGACAGAGGGTGGTAGTAGATGGAAAGTATTCAGCCTGGAGCTTGGTGACTAGTGTTGTTCCGCGGGGATCCGTTCTGGGACCTCTGCCGTTTGTGATCTTTATAAATGATTTGGATGTGGAAGTGGAAGGGTGGGTTGGTAAGTTTGCCGATGACATGAAGGTTGGTGGAGTTGTGGATAGAGTGGAGGGCTGTTATAGGTTGCAACAGGACATTAACAGGATGCAGAGCTGGGCAAAGAAGTGGCAGATGGAATTTAACCCAGAAAAGTGTGAAGGGATTCATTTTGGAAGGTTGAATTTGAATGCAGAATAGAGTTAATGGCAGGATTCTCGGCAGTTTGGAGGAACAGAGAAATCTTAGGGTCCACATCCGTAGATCCCTCAAAGTTGCTACCCAAGTTGATCGGGTTGTTAAGGTGTATAGTGTGTTGGCTTTCAATGTCAGGTGGATTGAGTTTGAGCCGCATGGTTATGCTTCAGCTCGATAAAACTGTGGTTAGACCACACTTGGAATATTGTACTCAGTTCTGGTCACCTCATTTTTGAAGAATGTGGAAGCTTTAGAAAGGGTGCAGAGGCGATTTACTAAGATGCGGACTGGAGTGGAGGGCAGGTCTTATGGAGAAAGGCTGAGGGAGTTTGTGCTTTTCTCACTGGAGCGAAGAAGGATGAGAGGTGATTTGATCGAGGTGTACAAGATGACGAATAGCATAGATAGAGTGGGTACCAGAAACTTTTTCCCAGAGCAGAAATCACTCATGAGGGGACATAATTTTAAGGTGATTGAAGGAAGGTATAGGGGAGATGTCAGAGGTAGGCTCTTTACACAAAGAGCCGTGGGTGCATGGAATGCACTACCAGCGGTGGTGGTAGAGTCAGATACTCTAGGGACATTTTAGCGACTCTTGGATAGGCACATAGATGATAGTAAAATGAAGGGTATTCAGGCTGGTTTGATCTTACAGTAGGATAATAGGTCAGCACAACATCGTGGGCCAAAGGGCTTGTACTGTGCTCTCCTGTTCTATGTTTTTGTCTGCCATTCCAAGGCAGCAGGAAGTAAAAATTGAGTCAATGAAAGGCAGGTTGGCTTGCAAGATGGATTGAGCTGTGTTCACAACACACTGGAGTTTCTTAGGGTCCTGGGCAGAGCAGTTGCCATGCCTAGCTATGTTGCACCCATACAGAATGCTTTTTATGGTGCGTCCATAAAAATGTTCAGTCTTCATGGACATGCTGAATTTCCTTAGTCTTCTGAGGAAATATAGGTGTTGTTGTACTATGTTGATTGTTGCATCAGTGTGGGTGGACCTGGACAGATTGTTGGTAACCATCTCTCCTAGGAACTTGACACTCTTAACCATCTGCACTGACATAGATAAGGGCGTGCACTCTGCCTTGCTTCCTGAAGTCAATGACCAGTTCTTTCATTTTGCTGATGTTGAGGGAGAGATTTTAATCTTTACTCTATGTTACCAAGCAAACTGTCTCTTTCCTGTATTCTGTCTCCTCATTGTGAGAGTTCTGGCTTACAACTGTGGTGTTGTCACTGAACTTGTAGATGTTGAGGATCCAGTTGCAGAGGGTGGAGCAGAGACTTAGGTCTCAGAGTTTGGAGATTAGTTTGTTTGAAATTATAGTGTTGAAGGCTGAACTGTAGTCAATAAGTGTCTACGTTATCCTGATGTTCCAGGGATGAGTATAGGGCCAGGGAGATGGCATCTGTCATGGTGCTGTTGCAGCAGTAGGTGAATTGCAAGGGCTCAAGGCAGGCTAGATTAGATGTAAGCCATGACTAACCTTTTGAAGCACTTTTATAATTATGGAGGTCAGAGCCATTAGGTGGTAACATTGAGGCAAGCTGCTTGAGTTTTCTTTGGTACTAGGACAATGGTGATCTTGTTCAAACAAGTGGGGATTTCAGATTGTAGTAAGGAGAGGTCAAAGATATCAGTGAATACTCTTACCAGCTGGTATAGGCAGAATCTGAGTGCTTTCCATAGGTTCACTCTCAAAAAGGCCAATCTGAACATAAAATGCATTGAGTGCATCGTGGAAGGATGTATTTTTAACCGTTTTTCTTCACTTCATAGCCCATTATGACATGCACACTGCTGCAAACAGTGGGTGCCTGTGTGTTTGGTTTGGATCTTTAGCTTAGTGCAGTATTGCCTCTTGGCATCTGTAATGGCCTCGAGGTTGTATCTGAATTTCCTGTAAAGGTCAGGGTCATCTGATTTGAATGCCACACACCTGAACTTCAGTTGATAATCCATCTCCCAGTTCATCCATGATTTCTAATTGGGAACATTTAAACTGACTTCCTTGGTTTTCCTGTACACGTTTTCTAATGAAGTCTGTAACGGTAGTGGCATACTCATCCAAGTTGGCCCCTCAGCTCTTGAATATGGACCATTCCACCAATTCTGAGCAGCCCTTGGAAGCCCTTCCACTGCCTCAGGCCAGCACTTTTTGTATATTGGACAAATACTTTTTGTATTTGGACCACACTTTTCAATTTCTGCTTGTAAGCCAGGAGGAGGAACACAGCATTGTGATTTAATTTTCCAAAGTGTGGATAGGATATGGAACATTAGGCATCTTTAGTTGTGTAGCAACGGTCAAGGATATTCTGCCCTATGATGGGAAAGGAGACGTGTTGATGGTATTTTGGTAGCACACCCTTAACAATGGCCTGGTTGAAGTCACCAGTTACGATGAATAATGCCTTGGTAATCTATCCCAAGTCCATTTGTAGCAGCAAATATTTCATCAACAGCACTCTTCACTTTTGCATGGGGTGGTATGTAGACTGCTGTCAGGATAGCTGAGGTGAATTCTTGCAGGCATGTAGGAGGGATGGCACTTCAGTGTTAGGTACTCTAGGTCGGGGAGCAGTAACTCACCAGGTTCGCTACATTTTAACTACTTTTCACTACTTTTTAAATCTTCCTCTTCTCACCTTAAACCTATGCCCTCTAGTTTTCAATTACCCATCCCTAGGGAAAGAAGACTATATGTATTCGTCCTCTATATGCCCCTCATGATTTTATACACCTCAATAAGGTCACCCCTCAATTCCCTACATTCCAAGGAATAAAGTCCAATCTTGGCCAATCTCTCCCTATAACTCAGGCCTACTAGTCCTGGCAGCAATCTCATACATCATCTTTGCACACTTTACTGTTTAACTATCTCTTTCTTGTGACCAAAACTGTACATACTCCAAGTGCAACATCACCAACAACTTATACAACTGTAACATGACATCCCAACTCCAATACTTATTGCCTCAACTGATGAAGGCCGGCATATCAAATGCCTTCTTCACAACCCTGTCTACTTATGATGCCACAATCAACAAACTATGGACTTGTATTCCTAGGTCCCTCTGTTCTACAACACTCCTTAGGACCTTACCATTTACTATATAAAGCCCGACCTTGGTTTTAAAATGCAACTCCTCACAGTTATCTGTATTGAATTGTATTTGCGAATCCTCAGCTCGCTTCCCCATCTGATCAAGATCTCTGTATGATCTATGATAACATTCTTCACTATCAACTGCACTTTTCTAATTTTATATCATACGCAAACATACTAATTGTGCCGTTGTACATTCACGTCAGATCATTTACATTTATGCAAATAACAAATGTCCCAACCCTGAGCCTGTGGCACACCACTCCAGTCCGAGAAGCAGTGTTCAGCCATCAAACCCTGCTTCCTACCGTCGAACCAGTTTTGAATCCAATTAGCTAGCTCTCCCCGAATTCCATGCGACCTAACCTTCATGACTAGCCTGCCATGTGGGACCTTGTCAAAGGCCTTACTAAAGTCTATACAGACACCATCTGCTGCTCTTACCCTCATCTATCTTCTTGGTTACCTCTTTGAACAACTCTAAAAGACTTGTTAGACATGACTTCCTGCACACAAATCAATGCTGACTATCCCGAATCAGACCTCGACCATTCAAATGTTGGTTGATCCTGTCCCTCAGTATACTGTCCGATAGCTTGCCTACCACTGATGTCAGGCTCACTGGCTGGTCTTTGTTACCTTTCTTAAACAATGGAACAACATTAGCCACCCTCCAGTCTTCCAGAACGTCACCAGTCGCTAAAGATGAAGCAAAAATCTCTGCACTTTCTTCCCTAGCCTCCCACAATATCTGAGGATGGACTTAATCAGGGGATTCATGCACCTTAAACGTGATCTAAGGCTGCAAAGACCTCCTGTCTAGTCATGTGTGTACGGTCCAAAACATCCTCACTTGTTTCCCTTGTCCCCTTTTGGAAGGGGATTAATGGTACAGAAAGAGGAGGAAACTTGCTGTCATGTTGGTCTGATGCACTTTTTAGCAATTAACATAACACCATACACATCAGCTGGAGAATAGATTGTTGTAGTGCTTGCTATAAAGACAGGAAAAGAAAATGTTTGATTTACGTTGTGATTTCAGAAATTAGTAAAATTGGGTGGAGTAGGAAAAGCCAGTTGCCTTAACTTGCAGTGAACAAACTTTGTATAAATTGGAGTTGGATTTATTTTGTTGTGTTGTTGCTGAAGACAACCCTGATTTTTGATGAAGAAGTGACAAAGAAAAATGCAGTCGTTCCAGTGCAATTAAAACTCAACAAAGTAAACCACTGTCTATTTCCTGATCGCCTTGCACAACCTTGTTCATCCATTGGGGTGGGTATGGTAACAGGAACTGCAGAATGCTTCCAAAGCTGTGTAATCCACCTTGGAATCATAAGCATGTGTTGCCTCAGATATTTAAAACTACTTTACAATATTGTATGAGGGTGAATTCTTGTTTTTCAAACATTTCGTTTTGACATCTGAAAGAAAAAGCTTCAGTATTTGCAACAGTCTTCTTACCTCACCTGATGTTATTACTGGACAAACCACATTTTCTAGACTGAAACCTGGCTTGATGGATCATATTTTGATCTGTTCTGGTTTTAACAAAGTGGTCTTTTACTAAAATATAAGTATATAAAACTCACAAAACACAAGTTCTTTATTTTAGAAAAGATAAATTAGACAGAAACTAAACAACGTACATATTTTCAAGCACAATAAAAATATGATCTCACTAATCCTGAAACATTCTTCTATAAATTAAAAAGAATTAAAAAAAAACAACTTCTCTGCAGTATCCAAAACCTACCACTTGTATAAAACTCTCACCAACGACCTTGTATCTGGCACCTGAGTAGGTTGCTTATAGACTGGAGCTGCAGATAGCCTCTTCCTGGAGCTGTTACATACTTGAGCTTAAATGCACTTTACTTTAACTAACTTTTTCAGGGTTTCATTTCTGGCCTGGGACTAATACTAACTTTTCACGGTAATGCAGCTTAGTTCACTTTATATTGTTCTGTTCCTGATCCAAACAACAATCTTCCCCACTCAAAGTAAAACTAAAATCAAAAGTCTCTGTCTAAGTTATCAGTATCTTCCTTAAGCTTAAACAATACCAAGTTCCTGAAATACCCATCAAACTTTAAGACCCCATTATATACATTGCTGCAACTCTAAACAAACTAAAATGAACAGTAGTTCATTAATGGTGCATGAAAACCTACTCACTATAAAGCCAGGCCAGAAAGTGGCAATTTTTCATTGTAAATGTGACAATAGAGCTAATTCAATTCAGTTTCAGTCAAGAAATCACCATGGCTACGGAAGTACTTAAAAATTAATAATTAACTTTAGACACCTATATTCAGTTATTACAGAAGACCCTCATTAATAACTCAAACACAAATGTATGATAAATATCACTAAACATCACAATCAACATATTTGTTAATTTTTTGATGCTTCTTCAGAGAAGATTTAACACCATCTGAGTTGATTCTGCCACACATCCACAATATATCCAGTTATGATATCTAACTTTAAATTTTCATATTAAATATATTATCTTAAATAAAACTTGTCATACATGTTTCATGCAAGAAAATATTTTATTGATTCTGTAACCATAATAATTCAATCATTGTGCCAGTGTTTCATTTGTTCCGGAGCTTCTGACTAGTCATGAGTTCTTGATGATTTCCCACTGTGTAAATTTTCTGTATGATCTAAATTACAAGAGATTACCTTGAATGTACCAGCTTCAAAGGTGTCTCCCAATTTGAGGTCAACAAATTGTTGAGTTCTCATTTAGCTAGTTATGGTGGCCAAGTTGATGCTTTGTTTGGTAAATTGTTTGCAATCAGAACTTTTCCTTTTTTTTTAAAGCTGCATTTGCTGCATGAGTCTCATGCTATTTTCCAATAAAGCTTCATCATTGTGCACTAAAGATCTATACTTGTGTTTATTAATCTTTCTTAACACCTGAGGTTTTAATTGACACCAGTGGCAGTGAATTGATTTGCCACAGTAAATTGGCAACAGGTCTCACTGACCTGCAGAATTCATTCCTCTAGCTGAGAAACTGCTCAGAAAACTAGTTTTTTTTTCTCTGTGTGCACACAGGTCTGTATACAAGCAGTATTTAACAGACATATATTTATGCACCTTTTTTAAAAATGAATCTGACATGAATATAATTATGACAGATGTTGAACACTGGGCTGTTTAATTATTTATGTATTGCAGAATGTCATACTGAAAATGAAATTAAAGCGAGAGATCCAATCCGATGCCGAGAATGTGGTTACAGAATAATGTACAAGAAGAGAACAAAGAGATGTATCCTTAAACAATATAACATTACAATAGTTTAATGCCTTGATGTTTTGCCTGTAACATATACAGTGTATATGGGGATCTGAACTGAAATGTGACCATTATTAAACACTTATGCTTATTTTTATTAATAATATCCAAGTTTGGGCTTCTTGGATTGCTGGATTGATTGTAGTAATGCTATTAACTTGAAAACTACAGCAATTCTTCACTTAAAGTTGCATACTTGAAATCACATCTCTAACTGAAACACAAAAACAAAGTGCAGAAACACAGTAGTCTGGTTTCTGGTCAGAAGAAAAGTCATACTGGATTCAAGTCATTAATTCTGTGTCTCTGTCTGTAGATGCTGCCAGCCTGCTGAGTTTCTCCACATACTATTTAAGTTTCAGATCTCCAGCATCCATACTACTTGCTTTAAGTAAAGTATGATTTCCCAAGTCAGTGTTAATGCCAGAGTTGTGTTTCTGTGGAATAACTTTCGTTCAGGAAAAGACAATGTCCAGGTTGAAATACTACACTGTAAGCATATTTGTAGTCAAAATTATTTGCAAGCTAAAATAAGTCACTAAATATCAAATAAGTACCATATTGAGTGGAATATATTATAGTGTTTTAAAACCGCTTTCTGAAGTATTGTACTTTTAGATTGGCCAGGTTCCAATGAGTGGCAGAGTTAGTCAGTTCAGATACCTGCTGGCCAGGCCTAACTACTTGCATCAAACAACTTTTATCAGTTGATAGAACACAGGACTCATGAGCTGAAAGGGAGGTAGCGGCCACACGCAGAGAACAACTGTAGAACAAACCCAGGGCCAATGTCAGAAAGAGAGTAATGGAAGGAGCCCAGGTAGAAAACCAAGCAGAGTGGGAGGAGCAGCTGAAGTGCCCAGTGCTTACAACAGACACTTGGAACTTAAGAGTTGAGGGTGGTGTCAGGAACTCGGAAGGGGGTCTTGAAGACCTGAGGGAAGGACCATGAGCACTGCGGAGGTCATGAATGATCAGGTTGTTGACTTGCTCACCTAGCTGGCTTGTTCTCATTCGGACTTCTCGTCACCATGCACATCATCAGTGAAGTCTCCAAAGAATCAGTGTTATTCTTCTCAGTTTGGAATTTATATTGTTTGGTCCATTATGGCGACTAGTCATTTATGGTTTTGATCTGTATGGGTTTGTTTATGGGATCCAATTCTGTGTTTGTCGATTTGAATTACGGGTAGAGAACAATGCCTGCAGGAATTCTCATGCATGTCTATATTTGGCTTGGGCTACTATGGTTATTATGTCCCAGTTAAACTGATGGCCTCCATAGTCTGAGTAAACTGATAAAGGAGAGTTTGTCGTGCCGTTTTCCTGCTAGCTGATGTTCACATATTCTGATGGTTAGTTTCCTTCCTGTCTGTCCGATGTAATGTTTATGTCAGTTGTTGCATGGTATTTTGTAAACCACATGGTTCTGCATGTTGTCTTTAATGGGGTCTTTAATCCTTGTGAGTGTTTGTCGTAGAGTGGCTGTGGGCTTGTATGCCACCATGATTCCTACTGATCTTAGGAGTCTTGCTGTCACTTCTGATATGTTCTTGATGTAGGGCAGTGTGGCAAATGTGTTAGGGCATACTGTGTCCTCCTGTTGTTGTCTGTTTGGGAGGTAGCTACGGATGAAGTTGCGGGAATATTTGTTCGTAGCAAAGATTTCGTGTAGTTGCTTTTTCTTTTGCCTTCCTAGTTCTGGAATGTTGCGGTGTGTTCTGGCCAATTTAAATTGTGTCCTAATGCAGCTTTGTTTGTGAATGTTGGGGTGGATGCTGTGGAAGTTGAGGATTTGATCAGTGTGGGTTGCTTTTCTGTATACTGAGGTTTGGAACTCGCTGTTGGTCATAAACTCAACTTTTAACATCAGAAATGGAAGTTTTCTTCTTCCCTTGTGAATTTAATCCTTGTGAATTTGTTGTTGCTGAGGTGGTGGGCCTCTTCTAATTTGTTCAATTTAATAAATACAAATGTGTCATCTATGTACCAGATCCACAGTTTAGGTTGAATGCAGGGGAGGCTTCTGCAATGAGTATTGAGATGGGTGACTCCATTAGTGTACTGTCGGTCTATTTGTATACTTGACCATTAAAGACACAGTGCGTGGTGAGGCACTGTTCTAAGAGTTTAAGTATGTTGTCATTGCTGATGAAGCTACTGGTCTGTGTTGCTGCTTCCTCTAGTAATGCGGCCACTATTTCTTTGGCTAGTGGAATATCGATTGATGTGAATAAAGCTGCAACATCAAAGGATACCATAATCTTATTTTTGTTTTCATCAGAGGCTTCACTGATGATGTCACCTAGCATGGTGACGAAACAGCTGAACAAAAAACAAGCCAGCTCAGGAAGCAAGTCAACAACGTCACCCACAACCCGAGCTACAGATTTTTACCAAAACTTTAAAGGTCATGAAAGATGTTAAAGCAAAACTCAATGTTAAACGAATATATTGACATTTCTTTAATTCCACTGAAGAAGTAATGTTATGAGAGTTAACTTTGAGCGGGGACTTAACTGTATTACATTGTAGTTTATGTACTGATTGTTGAATTTACCACTGTTAATGTCTGTAACAATGGAAGGTTTTCTGCTTAATTTTAAATAGCTCTAGTTTTACAATTCATATTTTCTTCCTTAACTTGAATCTTCACAGTGGTTGTTTTTGATGCCCGATGAACGTCAATATTTTCCTTAAACTTAGACTGAAAAGAATTGCAGGTGTTTCTGTTTAGCCTTGTCTCACATGTAAATTTCCTCAGATTGGAAGACTAATATTTTTTGTTACTATTTTAGTTAGATTATTTCTTGCATTCTTCAAAATGAAGTATTTACAAGACTTGTTCTGTTTTATTTGATGGAAATAAATTGCTATCTTTAAAGCTTGTTACACCACTTTATTACATTTTTCTTTCTGATTGCTCGCAATATAAAATATAAAAGTAATTCTCACTGCACTGAGGATTAATTGCATTAAAGAAAATATTTTATCATAACAGTATTCAGGTATGACAAACCTACAAATGCCAAGTATGATGTGGCACCTCCAGAGGACGAGTTGTTCAAGACACAGATGAAGCAAGATTGATTTGTCTTTTCCAGCGTAGAAGTTTTATTTCTATTACTTGTAGGTTTTGCTGACTAAACCAGCATTTCCCCAATCTGTAATTGCCTACATGGCAGTTAAAAGTCAAGTACATTGCTGTGGGCCCAGAGACACATGTAAGCCAAACCAGATAAGATTGATTGATTTCCATTCTTAACCAACTCTTCTGAACTGGATGGGTTTTTACAATAATTCAGCAGCTACAAGATCTGCCAATAGCTTCAAAATCTCCCCCCTCCCCTCACTACATCACAAAACCAGCCCACCTCCCCCCCCACCCCCCACCTCCCCCCCCACCCCCCACCTCCCCCCCACCCCCCACCTCCCTAACCTGTTCTTCCTCTCACCTATCCCCTCCTCCCTCCTCAAGCCACACCTCCATTTCCTACCTACGAACCTCGTCCCGCCTCCTTGACCTATCTCCTCTCCACCTATCTTCTCCTCTATCCATCTTTGGTCCGCCTCTCTCCCCCCCCCCGCCATTTATTTCAGAACCCTCTCCCCATCCCCCCCCTCTGATGAAGGGTCTAGGCCCAAAACGTCAGCTTTTCTAACCTTTAGACATTATGTACTGCATCTAGTGCACACTCTGTCAGCAATGTGTACAATCTATAACATGCACTATAGTTAGTCACCAAGGCTCCTCAACATCATCTTCCAAACCAATGACTCCTACCACTGTATTGGACAAGGCAACAGATGCATGGAAAGATACTACGTGCAAAATTCCTGTCCAAGACACCATCTTGACTTGGAATTAACTCACTGTTCCTTCATTGTTGCTGGATCAAAGTCTTGTAATTCCTTTCCTGACATCCCACAACTTTTAAAAAGAGAGGGCAATATCACGTTGTTTCTAATAGATGGTTTTGGTGTGTAGTTCGTGAATGATTTACTGCAGAATGCCTGACTTTTGCTGCTACAATATTGATGGCTTGTCTAATTACATTCTGAATAATGCTGTCCCACTTTATCCCTCTGCAGCATGGTGGTGGATTGAGTGATTGAGGTAGGATAAATGCCAAAGAAAGATCATGCAGCCTGCCTCAATGAGTACCGCCCAGTGGCTTTGACCTCCATAATTATGAAGTGCTTTAAGAGGTTAGTCATAGCTCCCAGCCCATCGAATTATCTTGATTCTTTGCAATTCACCTACTGGCACAACAGATCCACAGCAGACACCATCTCCCTGGCCCTACGCTCATGCCGGAAACGTCTGGATAACAAGGAAACCTATTTCAGACTCCTAATTATTCACTACGGTTCTGCCTTCAACACAATAATTCAAAACAAACTCCTCTGTATACTCTGAGACCAATGTTTCAGCTCCTCCCTCTAAATTGATCCTCAACTTTCTGACCCATAGACTGCAATCAGTAAGAACAGGCAACAACGCCACCTCTGTCCGAATCCTCAACACTAGTGCCGACAAGGCTGTTTACTCAGCCTCCTATTGTGCTTCTCATAAACTCACGATTGTGTGGCTAAATTCCATTTCAACTCCATTTATAAGTTTGCTGATGACAGCACCAGTGTGGGTTGGATCTCAAAACACAGGAAAGAGATTGAGTGCTTAGCAGCATGGTGTAAAGACAACAATCTCTGTATCAATGTTAGTGAAACAAAGAAGCTGGTCATTGACTTCAGGAAGGGGTATGGGGCCATGCATCAAAATCCTGGGAGTAATGATCACCAACAATCTGCCCTGGTTTAGCCACATTGACGTGACTGTCAAGAAAGCCCAACAACGTCTCTATTTTCCTAGGAAATGCAGCATGTCTGCAAGGATTCTTACCAATTTTTATAAAAGCACCACAGAAAGCGTCCTATCTGGATGCATCACAGAATGGTTTAGCAACTGCTCTTCCAAAGGACACAATAAACTACAGAGTTGAGAACGCAGCCCAGTCCATCACAGAAACCAGACCCCCCATCCATTGACTCAATCTGTATTTTGTGCAGGCTTGCGAAAGCAATCAACATAATTAAAGACCCCCTCCCTCCTCAGTTATACTCTCTTCCACCCTCTTCCATTGGGCAGAAGATGTAAAAAAAAACTCTCTCTTTCTGCACCCTCTGTGACTGTAACACTATTCTTCACTCTGTTCTGCTACCCTGATGCACTTTGTATGGTACGATCTGCCTGTATAGCATGCAGAACAGCACTTTTCACTGTATCTTGGTACAATCAATCAATCAGTTAGTATTACCTTTGCATGTAGTGATATTCTGTCATTGGAGATAGTAATTGCCCTTTCTGGCACAAATAGGACTTCCCTCTAATCGCTCAAACTTGAATATTATTTGTCACTACTAAATATGGGAGTAGACTGTTTCATTTTCTGAGGAATTTCAGATTACTACCTGTAGACAAATTGTCAACAGACCTTCCACTTCATTCTTACGATAGAGGGAAATCTATAATTGAATAGTTGATGGTCAGGCCTAGGGCATTACCCTGAAAAACCCCTGCACAAATCTGGGATGAGATGATTAGACCATATGTCTGTTATTCAGCCCCTCAAGTTTGCTCCATCATTCAATTAGATCTGAATTGCACTTTATTGCTATATCCCCATAAACCTTGATTCTCATTACTGAAGATCTATTTCATTCTTTTATATGCTTGACAACTGTCAGACTTTGGGAAAGAAGTTGAGGGTTGGATGGAGAGATGACGGCAGTGTAAGGGGAGGGGGTGGATGTGTCATAGATGTCTACAGTACAAAAGAAGGTCCTTTGGCCCATTGAGTTAAAACAGGTCAAATGTAACTAATTGTTCTCTGCAGTGGGAGGGAAGGGAAAGGTGGGGTTGGATGAAAGGAGGGAATTAGTAGGAAAGGACGTGAGTTGTCAGAGACCATATTTTCCTTTTTGGAATTGTAAACTGAAATGGAAGTTGGACTGCTGTAACTGAAAAAAAAACAGCTTTGCAACTTAATGATCAACTGTTGCATGTTACTTGAGCTGTGCAATGATGCTTCTTGAAACAAGGAGCATGAGCAGCCAGTGGTTGTCATCCAGTTTGGTACCAATGACATAGGTAGGAAAAGGAATGAGGTCCTGCAGAGTGAACATAGGGAGTTAAGGCAGGAGGTTAAAAAGCAGGATCTTAAGGGAAATAATTTGTAAATTGCACCTGGGGCTACGTGATAGTGAGAATAAGAATAGGAGGATAGGGCAGTAGAGCTGGTGCAGGGGGCCAGAATTCAGATTTTTGGATCATTGGGATTTCTTCTGAAGCAAAAGTTGACCTGTACAAGAGGGAGAGGTTGCACCTGAATTGGAGGGGGACCAATATCCTGGCGGGGAGATTTTGCCAGAGTTACTGAGGAGAGTTTAAACCAGTCTGTGGAGGGGTGTGACCTTAAGCAGTACTGAGACAAGAGGGAAGGTTGAGACTGGTCCAGAAGTTAAGAGTCCAAGTTAAATAAACGAGGCACGTAAGTGTATGGGAGAGAGCAATGGAAGAATGATGAATTAAACTGTGTTTATTTCAATGCAAGAGGCCCGACAGATAAGGCAGATAAACTGAGGGCACGGATGTGAACGTGGGACTGGGATATCATTGCTATTACACAAACATAGGTGAGGGAGGGAAATGAGTGGCAGTTCAAAGTTCAGGAGTACATATGCTATAGGAAAGGTAGAAGGGGAGGTGACAGAGGAGAGGGAGGTAGTGTTTTTGAGTAGGGAAAATATCACAGCAGTACTTAGAGAAGTTATTCTCATGGGATTGTCCAGTGAAGCTGTACAGGTGGAACTGTGAAATAAGAATAGGATGATCATTTTGATGGGATTGTACGATAGCACCCCCCACTTCCCGTAGTCAGCAGGTTATTGAGGATCAAAAAAATGTAGGGAGATCACAGATAACTGTAAATATAATAGGGCTCTAAACAATGTGTTTAGAAAGGGATTTTGCCTTTTCAGACAGACTGGAACTGCCATAGTATTAAGGGCCTGGGTGGGAAGGAATTTAAGTGTGTTTGAGAACATTTTCTCAATTAAAATGTAAATGGCACTTCTAGAGAAGGGGTCACACTTGATCTTCTCTTGGAACTAAGGCAGTGCAACTGACTGAAATGTTCGTCGGGGAGCACTTTGGATCAGTGACCATAATTCTATTAGTTTTAAAATAGTTATAGAAAAGCATAGGCCTGGGCAACAATGAAAGTTCTAAACTGGAGCAAGACCATCTTCCAGAAAGAAGTTGGTTGGGGGAGGCTGTTCGCAGGTAAAGAGATGTTTGGCAAGTGGGAGGCTTTCAAAAACAAATAACAAGAGCTTGGGGGCTCGGGTCAAGAACATAAAGGAGGTATAGGCAGCCGGGATTAAGTGAATCCCTTGAGGAATACAGGGATGTAAGAGTACAGCAAAGAAGAAAATGAGGAGGGCAAAAAGGGTTCATAACATAGAAGATTCCAGTGGCTGATCATCCAACTCAATAGCCTAATCTTGTTTTCTCCCCATAACCTTTGATCCCATTCGCCTCAAGTGCTATATATTCGATGTTTCGACATCAATTACTTCCTGTGGTAATGAATTCCACAGGCTCACCAAAGAGTGGTGAAAACTGTGCACGTTATTCCAGGTCCAAAGCCCTGTGTAACTGCAACAATACATCACTGTTCCTGTACTTGAAACCATTTGCAATGAAATCCAACATAATATTTGCCTTCTTTACCACCTGCTGTACCTGCATGCTTACTTTTAATAACTGGTGCACAAAGACACCCAGGTCCTGCTGCACATTCCCTCTTCCCAATTTACAGCCACTTAGCTCGTAATCAGCCTCCTTGTTTTTGCTTCCAAAATTAACCTCACATTTGTTATACTGCATCTGCCATTGATTTACCCACTCACCCCAGCCTGTCCAGATCATGCTGAAGGATCTCTGCATTCTTGTCACAGTTCACCTCTCACCCAACTTGTTATCATCTTCAAATTTTGAGACGTTACATTTTGTTCTCTCATCCAGATCATTAATGTATATTATGAATAGTTGGGGTCCCAGCACCAATCTCTGTGGGATGAATATTTCACGTCAGTATTCACTGCAGAGAAAGATATGTAAGGTTTAGAACTTGAAATATATAGTGACATTTTGAAGAGTCTACATTACAGAAGAGAAGGTGCTGGAGGTTTTAAAATGGATTAAATATGCTGCTTGGCCTGCTGTGTTCATCCAGCTCTACACTTTGAAATCCCCAGGACCTGATCAAGTGTATCCCAAGACATTGTGGGAAGCTAGGCAAGAAATTGTGGGGCCCCTAGCAGAGATATTTGTTTCATTGACTGCCATGGGTGAGGTGGTAAAAGACTGGAGGGTGGCTGATATTGTGTCATTATTTAAGAAAGGCTGGAAGGAAAATCCAGGGAACTACAGACCAGTGAGCTTAACATCGATGATGGGTAAGTTGTTGGAAGGGTTTGTGAGAGACAGGATCTACGTGCATTTGGAAAGGCAAGAACTGCTTAGGGATTGTGCATGGGAAATCATGTTTCACAAATTTAGTTGAGTTTTTTTTTCTAGGGGTAACCAAGAAGATAGATGAAGGCAGAGCAGTCAATGTTGTCTATATGGACTTTAGCAAGGCCTTTGACGAGATTCCGCATGGCAGACTGGTTAGTAAGGTTAAATCACACAGGATCCAGGGACAGCTACCCAACTGAATACAAAATTGGTTTGATGGTGGGAGACAGAGGTATTGTTCAGTCTTGAAGCATTTAACTAGTGATGTGCCGAAAGGATTGGTGCCGTGTCCACTGTTATGTGTCATTTATATATAAATATAGATGGAAATATAGGTATAATGGTTAATAAGTTTGCAGATGACAAGCAAAATTGGGGTGAAAGAAACGAAGAAAGTTTAAATGACACAAATAAAAAAAACCTAGGTTCACCTGATTAACTATTGAATCATTTATTGTCACCTAGGTACTGTGAAAAGTAAATAATGTTGCCACATTCTGGCATCATTTTGGATTACAAAATAAATTACTAAATAAATTGTACAAACGGTAAAATACAGAATAAATTAGAGATAATGGGAACTGCAGATGCTGGAGAATCCGAGATAACAAAGCGTGGAGCTGGACGAATACAGCAGGCTAAAATTAGTATTGAATTGACATTACTAAAACTGAAACAGGTTTAAAAGTTCACCTTTCACTGTCTGCAGACTTCACCCTCTCTGCTCCTCTACCTGGTGCTGTCTGACATACAGATACACATCACAGATTTTCACAGCCAGATTTGTGGTCTCCATACAGATACTGGGTAAGATTCTAGTCCTTAAGTGCTTAGCCATGCTGGTCTCATAATCCTCACAAGGGCCAGATCACCCACACTCAACATTGCCACAGATGCTGGGAGACCTCAGGCTGCCTGTTCTCACCACCGCCGAAGACGCTGAGGAGCTCTCTTGTTTCCATACTGGCTTAATCTCCATGCTGAGAACTGAAGCTAACAGCAAGGGTTGGGGAAAGAATGGTCTCGCATCCATTATGGCAGAAGCAGTGAATGTTATCAACACCCTGGACATAATCTGGTGTAACCTAGAACTTTGTGGGAAGCTATGGAAGTGATTACTGGACCCCTTGCTGAGATATTTCTATCATCGATAGCCACAGGTGAGATGCCAGAAGACTAGAGGTTGGCAAACATGGCGCCATTATTTAAGAAAGGTGATAAGGAAAAGCCCGGAACTATAGACCGGTGAGCTTGACATCAGTGGTGGGTAATTTTGGGAGAGGATTCTGAGGGACAGGATTTACATGTATTAGTAAAGGCAAGGACTGATAAGGGATGGTCAACTTGGCCTTGTGTGTGGATGATCATGTCTCCCCAAGTTAATAATTTTTTTGAAGAAATGACGATGAAGATTGATGAAGGCAAAGTGGTGGATGTTGTCTATATGAACTTCAGTAAGGCATTCAACAAGATTCTGCAAGATTAACAAGGTTAGATCACATGGAATACAGATAGCCATTTAGATATAAAATTGGCTGGAAGTAGGAGACAGAGGCTGGTGATGGACGATTGCTTTTCAAACTGGAGGCCCACGACCAGTGATGTGCCACAAGGATCAGAGCTGGGTTGACTGCTTTCTGTCATTGATATAAATGATCTGGATGCGAATTCAGGAGATATGGTTAGTAAGTTTGTATGTGACATCCAAATTGGGGTATAGTGGACAGTGAGGAAGGTTACCTTAGAGTACAACGGGATGTTGGTCAGAAGGGCAAACGAGCCAAGGAGTTGCAATGCAGTTTAATTTAGATAAATGTGAGGTGCTGCATTTTGGTAAAGCATATTAGGGCAGCAGTTATACGCTTAATGGTAATGTTCTGGGGAGTGTTGTCGAACAAAGAGAGTTTGGGTGCAGGTTCATAGTATCTTGAAAGCAGAGTTGGAGGTAGACAGAGAAGTGAAAAAGGCATTTGGTACACTTGCCTTGCTTACCATTGCATTGAAGTTAGGAGGTGAGTTGTGGTTGTACAGGACATTGGTTAGGCCACTTTTGGAATAATGTGTCCAATTCTGATAACCAGCTATAGGAAAGATGTTGTTAAACTTGAAAGGATTCGTAAAACATTTACAAGAATGTTGCCAGGGTTGTAGGGTCAGAGGTTGAATAGGTTGGGGCTATTATCCCTGAAACATTGGAGATTGAGGTGTGACCTTATAGAAGTTGATTAAATCATGAGGGGCATGGATAGGGTGAATAGGTAAGGTCTTTCCAGGGTAAGGGAATCTAAAACTAGAGGGCATAGATTTAAGGTGAGAGGGTAAAGACTTAAAAGGGACCTAAGGGGTAACGTTTTCACGCAGAGCGTGGTGTGTGAATGGAATGAGCTGCCAGAGGTGGTAGAGGAGGCGGGTATTATTGCAACATTTAAAGGCAACTGGATGGCTGTATGAATAGGAAGAATTGAAAGGGATATGGGACAAATGCTGGCAAATAGGCTTAGATTAATGGAGAATATATTGTCAGCATGGATAAGTTAGACCAAAGTTTTTTCCATGCTATACATCCCTATGAGTCTGTTAGTTGATTGATTGATTGATTAATTGGCACTGCATCCAAAAACATTCACTCCATCCACCGTAGCAGCAGCATGTATCACATGCACTTCAGAAATTCCTCACGATTTCAGCAGCATCATCTTCCAAACCCACAAGGTCTAGCAACCAAAAGGAAAAGGGAGGCAAATAACAGCGAACATCACGAGCTCCAAGTTTGCCTCCAAGCCACTCACCGAGCTGAATTGGAAAGTTATTGTGGTTCGTTCAGTGTCATTGGGTCTAAATCCCAGTAATCCCTTATTAAAGGCATTGTAGGACAAATAGACGACAACGATATAGGATGACAGTTCGCTACTCCCACCACCAACTTCTTTAGGAGAACGAGGTATGGACAATAAATGCTCGCCTAGACTGCGAAGTTCACGTCCTGTGGATGAATTACGAAAGACTTAAGCCTTTCGGGTACTCACTGCCTTTTGCAAAGGATATGAAGATAAAGTTCGAGGAAGATTAAATACCAATGAGGAAGAATTTTCTACTCGCTCTCCCTGTCTGTGCCTTTCGGGATGATCATTTCAAATCTCCCGCCCACCGGTGACGTACGTCGATTCTATCTGTTTCCGGTCAGTGGGAGCTTGCTTTTGGGAGACTGAAGCTAATACAGGTACCACGATAGTTCAGAAGCCCCAGTCAGAAGTGAGGGTGAGCTCTGAGACATTATCATTACTACGACTGCTTATTATTATTGTTCACAGTTTTCTTTCGAACCCGTTTCGCCGGCGTGAGGCTGTGGCTTCAGCAGTTGCCGTGGAAACGCGTCGCACAGTTTTAGGAGTTGTTGACTTTTTTCCGTTTTATTTAAAAGCAGAGGACCAGGCCTGTCTTGTGCCGTTTTTCACTATGAATTTTGATCATTGTAGAATATTACATACCCGAGGACTATTGTAGATAACTATGAGAGTCTGTAAACTCTCTTGTTTTCTGAAGTCCAAGAAGTGAAATCTTAATCAAGATGGCAGCGGAGCAATAAATTCCCGATATGTGATATCCAAGATCACATGGACTTTCAGTCCCTGCAGCAAGGCCGCTAGGTCTTCGACTACTTTGGCTAATTCTTTATCCTTGTTTTATTTTGGACAATACTCCCTGGGTCTAAATTACATTTTTATGTTCCTTACCTGCACTCTTTTAATCGTTGAAGTTGCATCGCTGGTCCCTATTTTTTTTTTTGTTTCACCGCTTCTTTCCCGACCAAAAGCTACAGATCACTATAAACTGGAGTGCCGCAGCTGCGTACCTACCCATATCGCTACTTTTGGTGACCAACAACCACAGCTTGCTTTATAACGACTTCCTGTGCTCCAAGGTATAATGCAGGAGCGTTATTGTAAGGAAATGCCTTTTGGACAACTAAGGGAATGTGAGGAAAGTTTATCAAAGACTTTGCCAGTGAGGTAGGTTTGAAGGAGAAGGAGAGATAAAGGGGCAAGGAACAAATTGCGGAGCTTCAGACAATAGCTGAGCGCACAGCTACCAATATTGAGCAATTTAATATGACTGTATTATTCCAGAATCTAAGGAATGGAAATTAATGTTATCTCTGGTGCTTTGCTGTATTTTGTTTAGGAAACAAATAGATTAGATACAATTAATGTTTGTTTTAAGACTTATGCATGTGCAGCTACATGACTGGTCAGTCCTTTTAAAACCTATGTAATGGATAGGTGGCTAACAGCATTGAGAAAGCAGATGGACCGTTGGTACAGATCTCTTGTTGGGTTGTAAGGTTAAAAAAATTAGAATTGAGGAGAGGTTTGAGAATAGTGACAATTTTTAAGTTGATGTGTAACCAAACAGGGAGCCATTGTTAGCCAGTGAGTGCAGTGGGATTTGTTCTGAGTTGGATTATGGACAGTAAACTTTTGGATCATCTTAAGTTAATGGAATGAAATGGACATTGTGAAGTAATCTGTAATTTGATAGTAATAGCTACCACTTACATTCTCTTGAATAACAGGTTGTAGAGCTGGATGAATGCAGCAGGCCAGAGAGCATTAGGTCTGGATCTTTCCTCAGAAATGAGGGAGGGGAAGGGGACTGTGCAATAAATAGAGGAGGGGAGGTGGAGAGAAGACGGACAAGTCAAGTTGGCAGGGACGGAGCCAGTAAAGATGAGTGTAGGGAGTTGGGATGGAGGGGTGGGTATATGGGGGAAGACGGACAGGTCAAGGAGGTGGGGATGAGGCTAGTAGGTTGGAAGTGGGGGTGGGGGTTGGTCAGTGAGGTGGGAGTAGCGGATAGGTGGGAGAAAAGACAGACAGGTCAAGGAGACCGGTACGAGCTCAGCTGGTTTTGGAATAAGGTCAGGGGTGGGGGGATTTTGAAGTTTGTAAAGTCCACGTTGAGACCATTGAGATGCAGTGTTCCCAGGTGGAATGAGGTGCTGTTTCCCCATCCTTTGGGTGGCATCATTGTGGCAATGGAGGAGGCTCAGGATGAATGCTCCATCCCCGCCTCCTTGACCTGTCTGTCTTCTCTCCACCTATCTGCTCCTCTATCCACCTTCCATCATTGCCTTCCCCCCCACCCCTCTATTTCAGAGCCCCATTTCTGAAGAAGGGTCCAGACCCAAAAAGTCAGCTTTCCTGCTTCTCTGATGCTGCCTGGCCTGCTGTGTTCATCCAGCTTTACACCTTGTTATCTCAGACTCTGGCATCGGCAGTTCCTACTATCTCTTTACATTCTGTTTGTATCTTAAGTACAACTTGTTTATATTAATAGAATCATTAAGCACGTAAACAGACCCTTCATTCCAACTCATCTATACCATCCAGGCTTCTCAAACTAAACTGGTTCCATTTGTTTTGCGGAGATAGTAGGAACTGCAGATGCTGGAGAATCTGAGATAACAAGCTATAGAGCTGGATGAACACAGCATGTCAAGCAGCATCAGAGGAGCAGGAAAGCTGACGTTTTGGGGCTAGACCCTTCTAGACCTAGACCCTGCTCCTCTAATGCTGCTTGACCTGCTGTGTTATCCAGCCCTGCACCTTGTTATCTCCATTTGTTTTGCATTTGGTCCATATCGCTCTTAAACCTTTCCTATTCATGTACTTGTCCAAACGTCTTTTAAATATTAAAAATCACACAACAACAGGTTTATTTGAACACACAAGCTTTCAGAGCATTGCCCCCCTCCTCAGGTGTAATGAGAGAGGAAGTATCAAAACACAGAACTAAGAAGAAAAGATCATACAATGCTGCAAATGTATTTAAAACCCTGAATTGGCTGACTCCCTCCTATTAAATCCTAATCAGTTATAAAGGAGATGCAGGTTTCAATCAATTAATATGCAAGTCTCGGAATTTTTTTAAAGTCAGTATCCTGCGATAACTAAAGGTTTTATCAATGAATATGAGAGGTGATATCTCAGGTCAGACAATGCTTTTTGATGTGAGGCCTTGTTTAGGAATTGTCTTTGTTTGAACTTGGAGTCAGATTGGTTTTATTTCCAAAACATGAATTTAGAAAATGCCCCACAGACTGACTATGTCCACAAATTGTATGCTTTTTGAACAAAAGAAAATATATCTGCAAATGCAAATTCACACAATAGAAATGTGTGTGTGCACGTGCGTGTGAGAGAGCATAGCATTGGGGGTCATCTGTAGTGTGAAATGAACCCAAGATCACGGTTGAGGCTCCCCTCATGGATACCGAACCTAACTATCATTCTCTGCTTGGCGACTCTGCATAATTGTGTATCCCAAAGTCTGCCTTGGAGGATATTTACCCAATGATCAGAGGACAAATGCCTTTGACCGCCGAAGTGTTTTCCCCCCACTGGGAGGGGACGTCCCTGTCTGGCGATTGTTGCACTGTCCATTCATCCATTGCTGTAGCATCTGCACGGTTTTGCCAATATATCATGCCCTGGGACATCCTTGCCTGCAGTGTATGAGATAGATGACATTAACTGAGTCACAGGGGCATCTGCCATGCTTGTGGTGGGTGGTGTTCCCACATGTGATGGTAGTATCCATGTCAATGACCTGATATGTCTTGCAGAGGTTGACATGGCAGGGTTGTGTGGTGTTGTGGTCGACGTAGCTCACACCAAAAGGCATTGCATGATATTGCCTTTTGTATTCATCGATTAAAACCTTTAGTTAGGTCAGGACATTGACTTGAAAGAAATTCGGAGAGTTGCACAATAATCAAGTAAACCTGCATCTCCTATCTAACTGATAAAGGATTTAAAAGGAGTCAGGAAGCCAGCCAATTTATAGTTAAGTGTATTTGCCTCCAGTAGTATTATCCTTTGATCTTTTACTCATAAATTCTGTGTCTTGATACTTCCTGTCTCATTACATCTGAGGAAGGGTCAACACTCCAGATGTTTAAGTGTTTAAATAAACCTGTTGGACTATAACCTGGTGTCATGTGACTTTTGACCTTGTCCAACACTGGCACCTCCACATCATGGCTTTTAATGTTGTAACTGCACCTGCCTTCTTTGCGGTTCCTCAACTCCACCCATCGGTTCTATACCTTTCAGTTCTTTATCATTTCTTGCTATCGATTTTAAATTTCATTTCTTATTAACAAGGCAACTCCGCCCTCTGCCCATGTGCCTGTCCTTTACGTAGGATGTATATTCTTGGACATTTTAGATTCTAGCCTAATATGCTTGTGGCCATGTCACTATGATGCTCACAACATCATACCCACCAATTTCAAAATTGCGCTACCAGCTCATTTACCTTTTTTCGTATGCTGTTCACATTTAAATACAACATCCTCAGTTTTGCTTGACTGTCTCCTGCTTCCCAAAGTTGTCCCCTTCTTGACAGTGCCTGAAGTTAGATTCCTGACTCTGCCCCAGTAATTTTTCTGCAATCTTTACTTACCTCTCCTGACCAAAGGAACCGGGATAGGTTAAGTGAATGGGTAGAGATCTAGCAAATAGAGTATTAATAAAGGTTCAGAATAGATTGATTTGTTACGCTTTCTTAGTCTGAAAAATGTTAAAGCGTTCTTATAATTTATACTATCTGAACTATATTTATTGGATAATGACACTCACATAGCTCTTAAAGTCCTGCATCAATGTTATATGTTTACTGAAGTTTAAATCGAAATGTAGAACTGTGTAAAATAATATTCTTTGGAATCATTGATAAGATTATGAAATAACAGTAGAGGCTTCATATATATGTGGAATCTAGCCTGATGGTTTATTTGCATAGTTTTAAAAACAAACCTTTTGTGTTTTCTAGTTCCTATATTTTAGTTTAATTGATGTTTTGGATTTTGCAGTGAAGTCACTGTGAGGCTATCAGCACTCACCATCATTAAACACAGAAATTAAGAAATTGCCCTGCTCTTTCAGAAATTCCACTCATCAAAAGATTTGGCATTGAAAACCAGACATGAAGTTGGTATTCTTGTGTAGTAGTGATCCGCAAAATGCAGAAGAGCCATGTCAAAACTTGTACAACCCAGTCTAAATAGCTTTTTAATGACATGAAATGTTTAAATTATTACCAGACAACTCACCACTGAAAATTAACATTTATAATGTGATTGTAATTGTAGTCTCAGATTTAAGGAAATAAAAAATAATTTTTAACTTTCTGCCTCATAATCTTCACTTTTCTTAACCACATCTTTCTTTACCTCTTTTTATTTTGCTTTTTGTGATTTTGATGTCAAACTGAATACTTTTAACTACAGATTCAGAATCTGATGATAAGATGCATATTTGCTTACCTTGTTTATATAATTTCAGACTCCTAAAAGTTGATTTCTAATCACAGAAAAAAAGGACGTAGAAAGTCAGTGAAAATGTGTTACGAACATCTGGTGCTGTTGCATAACCATTGAATGCAAGATCCAGACTGCAATTCAGCCTCTTGTAAAGAATATAAATAACATACTCATGTAGCAAATGTTTTCTTTGTGTGGTTAGTCAACTTTGATGCCCTGGTAATAGTTAATTCTAGGAGACTCAAACTAAGCAGTTTGTTGATGAACCTTTGATAGTTAGCATTTGAAGAATGGAAAGAGCACTTATATCAGCTCATTTCAGTTCCAGCAATTCGCAGCCAATAAGGGATGCCCTGTTAAACCTGGTTCTTGAAAATGAGGTAGGCTAAGTGGATCAAGTGTCAGTTGGAGAACATTTAGGAGACAATGACCATTGTATTGAAAGTTTCAGGGTGATGGTGGAGAATGATATGCGCTAATCCAGAGCGAGCAAAATCAGTTGGTGGACAGCAGATTTCAATGGGGCAAGAGCAGAGCTGGACAGGATTAACTGGAACAATAGTTTAGCAGCAAAACAGTAACTGAACAACTGGCTACCTTTTTAGAAAGGAGATAGTTCAGGTACATCAGGATGCATACTCTGAAATGACAAGGTAGCGCGAACAAATCTTGAGCTCCCTGGATGACACAGGAGATAAATTAAGACAAAGAACAAATGTGTTTTTGAAAAGGGTCAGGTAGAAAATAAAATTTTAAGATGACAGAAGAATTTTGAAGGTTCAGAAGAGAGATGTAAAAACAAACAAGAGAAGCAAAGCGGAAATGTGAGGGGGGGAAAAAAATTGAGTTCGAACAAAGGCTGGATAGACTGGGACTCTCTTGATTGGACTACAGGAGGTTGAAAGGTAACCTTAGACGATTATAAAATTATGAGGGGTATAGGTAGGGTTAATGGTAAGTGTCTGTGCCCTAGGATGGAAGATTTCAAGACAAGGGACATATTTTCAAGGAGAGAGATTTTAACAGGACACGAGGGGCAAATATTTTACACAAAGGGTGGTTCATGTGTGGAACAAACTTCCTGAGGAATTGGCAGATACGGGCACAGTTATACTATTTAAAGGACTCTGAGGTAAACACATGAGTAGGAAAAGTTTGGAGGGATATGGGCCAGGAGCAGGCAGGTGGGACTAGTTTAGTTTGGGATTATGTTTGGGATGGACTGATTAGACTAAAGATTCTGTTTCCATGCTGTATGACTCTGGCAGCTAAAGAATGCCCAAAAGTCTTCTATGGCCTTATTCAAAACTAAAATGGTGGTAAGAGGAAAATTAGGACTGATTAGGGATCAAAAAAGCGATGAAGGAAGAGGGAACAAAGACAAAGTTGCTGCAAAAGCTCAGCAGGTCTGGCAGCTTCTGAGAAGGAGAAAACAGAGTTAACGTTTTGTGTCTGGTGACCCTTCCTCAGAACACTGCAGTTCTTTTGGTTCTGATGGAGGAAGAGGGCATGGCTGAGGTGTTAAATTTGCATTTGTCTTGACTAAAGAGAGATGCTGTTGGGAATGAGCTAGGCCACTAGAAGTGTTCAATCAACTGTTGGTACTTAAAGTTCACAAGTGCTGGGACGAGATGAGATGCATTCAAGGATCTTAAAGGAACTGAGTGTGGTAAGTAGAGGGGCACTGACCACAATTTTTCAGTATTCCCTGGATTTGGGGGCGGGTCAAGAATGGAAAACTGCAAATGTTATGGCCTTGTTTGATGCAGACACATGTGAGCTGATGCCTTTTGTTATGAAGAACATTGAAAGAGGATGCAAAATGGAGGGTACAATATCCAAGGAGGCACATGAGGAAGGATGTATATGTTCTCAAATCATTGAAGGTGGCAGGACTGATGGTGTAGCAAGTAAAGCAGACAGTATCCATTGGCTTATTTATAGTCACAGTACAAGTGCAAGGTGGTGATGTTTACCTTGTATTGGACATTTGTTAGCCCCCGTCTGTAGTATTGTATACAATTCTGGGCTCCATGTTTACAAGAAGAATGTGAAAACGTTGAAGAAAATGCAGAAACACTTTATAAGCTAGAGGAACTTCAGTTATGTGGATAAATTTTAAAAATTGCACTACTTTGGGAAAAGAAGGCTAGGAGGATATTTGATGAAGTGTGCATAGTGTAAACTGAGAGGAACGGTTCTATCATTAAAAAGAGTCAAGAGGGCATGAATATGAAGTGATCTGCGAAAGAATCAACAGTGACGTGAGAATCTTTTCACTCAGCATGTAGTTAGGATATGGAACTCACTGCCTGGAAATGTGATGGAGGCAGGCTCAATTCAGGCATTCAAGACAGCGTTGGATGATTATTTGGGTAAAAATAATGTATCAGGGTAAGGGGATAGAAAAACAAGAGATTGGCACATTAAATGTGCCCGTGCAGGCACAATGGACTGAAAAGCCTCCTCCTGCACTGTAACACTTCTGTGATTTAATACTCTGCTTACAAAGTGTAGAGCTGGATGAACACCGCTCTGATGAAGCAGCATGAGGAGGAGGAGGAAAGCTGACGTTTCAGGTATAGACCCTTCTTCGGAAATGGGGGAGGGCAAGGGTATTCTGAAATAAATAGGGGGAGGTGGATAGAAGATGGATAAAGGAGAACATAGGTGGAGAGGTCCTGATATGTTGAATGAGTTCAGCCCTTCCTTCTGCTACCCAGCCCATTTACCAAATGCTGTTCCACATCCTTTGCTATCCTTTAATGAGCAATGGCCTAACAATTATGGTTTCAAAAATTTCAATTACTACAACATTCACTGTTTATTTTAGGAGCTTTTGTTTCAGTGAAAAATACATCCTCATTGTATACTAAATGGCCTATTTATAATTTTTAGGATTGTTCTGGATTTCTGGGCCATAGGAAATATAGGATAGACAGTGAGAAATGATCAAACTGCTTTGTCACTTTAAGTTGATTAGATCAGCCTTCAAAATATCGATAATAATAAATTACCTTTATCCAAAGACTGCAGGATCTTAATTTTAGTATTTCATTTGAAGAAGTTTATTTGAATAGTGCTGAAAGTATTTTCAATGTTTGCAGAGGTCTCTCCAGAAATGTACCATGGTTGTGATTCTTTTGAGTTGTGCAAGTTGCTGACCATTGGACATCATTGGAGTTTTTTAGTTGGGCAGATATGTATTTCAGTCCCAGCGTATGATGTTACACTATCTAGTCCACGTAAATTAAGCTGTTAGCTTCCCTCTGTTTTCAGTCAGTTTCCAGGCTGAACTCTCCCTTGACATCATACTGATTTGCTCATTCCTCATCTCACCTGCTACTTTGTCAGATGATTGAACGTAATTGTATATTATGGCAGGAGCTCTCATAATATAATGACTATTTAACTATAGTGCCCAGCCACATTGCATGACGGGTACCAGCAGAAAAGAGATAATAATTGTGAAAGGAGTAACTGGAAATATGACCAAGAATAAAGTTCTAATCCAGAAGAAGTAAAGATAATGATTACATTAAATTGGAATCCAAAATCATAAGGATATGAGAAGGTTACAAAACCTTTGATTATCTGAAGTAGTTCCCCATCATCAATGTTGTATTGCTTTTACATTGAACCCTTAACTCACTGAGTGCTTCACGGGAAGTTGTTTTGTTCTGTTACTTAGGCTTACTATTTTAAAATGAAGCTAGATTCTACTTGGATGTTAAGCTTAAGAATTCGAGTAAATTTTTGCTTTTCTAATCATGTTTAAATGAACCATCTGTTCACTTTTTGGTTTTGTGGCCTGAGATGTACTTCATAACGTAACACTTCAGTGAATTGCTTAAAATGAAAGACAGCAAATTTGACATTGGAGGACAAAAGATGGATAATGACTTTCTGGCATTTTCAGCCATGAGCACAGAACCAGCTTGTTCCATGATGAGCCAAGGAACTACCAAGACGTACAAACTTCCCATCGAACACCTGGATTATAACTTTGTGGAAAAATGCACTGATGTGAAGTATCTGGAAAAAATTCTCATTGTGCTAAGGTACACCCACATTATGAATATTTCACATTTGTGGCATGAAACAATGTTGTCAGTTATATTAATTGGCATTTTTGAAATCTGAGAGGATTCTCTGGAAATTGATTATAAAAATTGTTAACACTGATGCCTCACAGCTCCAGGGACCTGGGTTCAATTCCACCCTTGGGTGACTGTCTGTGTGGAGTTTGCACATTCTCCTGTGTCTGTGTGGGTTTCCGCCACGTGCTCTGAATGTGGATGTACTCTGATACGACATGTCACAACTGACAACATGACTCCTAAAACAACTAAGAATTATGCTAGCACACAAGCCCAGAGCCAGTCCACAACAAACACTCATGGATTAAAGACCCCACTCCCACAACATGCAGAACCAATGTGGTTTACAAAACGACACAACAAACTTTCCTTAATGTCAGTACACTTGGACAATGAAGGCCATCAGTTGAATTGGGACGAGGTAATCATAGTAGCCCAAGCCAAACATAGACACACTCAGAAATTCCTAGAGGCATGATTCTCAACCCATAATGCAATCAACAAACATCTAGAATTGGACCCCATATACAAACGCACACAGAACAAAACTGGACATTATGCTACTCTATAACAGACCGGACAGTATAAATTACAAGTAAAGTAGAACAACATCGCTTTATCGGAGGCCTCATTATGATGTCACCTAGCATGGTGACAAACATCTGAACGAAAATAAGCCAGCTCAGTGAGTGAGCCAACAACATCACCCACAACCCAAGCTACAAATCTTTTCTAAAACTTTGAACACAATTCTGTTTAGTTATTATCAATTCAATAATAGTACCCCTAAAATTTGCACAATCATCTAGACTTGCTTGAATAAAATCTTATTTTCATTTTTATTCAGTATCATTAAACTTGATTTGTATCAGCTTTTCGAATTTGTTACAAAATTGTGATAAACACCTTGACACTTATAATACCATGTCATGGTGAACCTTTTTATAGTCCATGAGCAGTCAGTTGGTTTTGTTTTTTGTTTCACATGCATGAATGTGATTTATATAACTGTCAATTTAGTATGCTGTTCAAGACATCGATATTGTTACTATCTTTGTGTACAATATTCAAGATCAGGTGAAGAGGGATATTATCCTGATCTTATATCATTTTGTGAGAAGAAGATTGAGAAGTTGAATCCTAAAAGTCGTGTCCTTCGAACAAACAACCCACCAGCAACTGCTGCAAGCTTCACCAAAGAAGAATGGCAAGAAATCACCAGTGACCTGAAGGTATGCATTGACTTTAAGTGCTTAACAAATGAATATTTCATACTGAGTTGGTGTGGAACTAAAGACATTCACTAGAATTTATGAAGAATTGTTTATTGTATTTGCAGTCCTATAAGTCGGTTGGTTAGTGTGGTCATTGTCAAAGGAATCAATTCATTTTACTGTAATCCCATTAGACTTCATAAAATGTGAAATTCCTTGATGCCACCTGACTCATACAATCCACTGTCATGATTTTGCCTAATTACAACTGATTTACTTTGTCTTCTGCTCTCCTTTTATCAACTTTTGAAAAAGATTGCCAAGAAAATTGAGTGTCACTGATTAGGACAGCTTGTGAAGGTCTTGACGAGCTGCCTTCTTGGCCCACACCAATCCTTGGCTATAAGTACAACCATGACTGATACTGGATTTTGATCTAGCAACAGTGACTGGACAGTGATATAATTCCAAGCCTGGATAGTGTGTGGAAATGAGGGGAACTTGCAGATTTTGGCACCCTTCTTTGTTCTGCTAAATAGCAAAGATCATGGAGTTGCTGCTAAAGCAGCTTTGCTGCACCCGCATTTTATAGATAGTGGTATTATGCACTATATGTCGATAGTGGAGTGTCTAGACACTTAAGATGGTGGATGGGGGTGTGAGGCTGCTTTGACCTAGATTGTGTCCAGTTACTTGTGTTACTGGAGCTGCACTGATCCAAGAAGAGGAAGAGTACTCCATCACACTCCCGATTTCTGCCTTGCAGATGGTAGGCAAGCTTTAGAGAGAAAAGATGAACAGAAGTAGTATTACTCGGATAGGTCTCAGAATTCTACAAAACAATTTGCTGCTGAATTCGTGGCCTCTGACCTGCTCTTGGCTAGTATTGATATAGGGTTGGTCCAAGTTTCTGGTCAATTCTAGTCATCAGGACTTTGTTGTAAAATTGAATAGGGGTAGTGTGATTGAATCTCAAAGGAAGATGGTTAGATCTCTCGCTGGAGATGGCAATTGCCTGGCACTTAATGTCATGGTGGCATATAGTTATACAGCATGAAAACAGGCCCTGCAGCCTGACGCATCCATGCCGACCAGGTTTTCTAAACTGAACTAGTCCCACTTGTCTGTATTTAGCCCATTTTCCTCAACTTTTTCTATCTGTGTACCTGTCCCGATGCATTTTAAATGTTGTAATTGTACCTGCCTCTACTACTTCCTCTGGTACCTCGTTTCATACATGCAGCACCCTCTGTGAAAATTCTTCCTATTAAGCCTCTTTTAAATCATTCTTCTCTCTCCTTAAAATTATGCCCTTTCGTCTTGGACTCACCTACCCTGGGAAAGGACCTTGGCTATATAGCTTACTTATGCCTCTCATGATTTTATAAACCTCTGTAAGGTTACCCCTCCGGGGGTGGGGGGGAGAAACAAGTCCCAGCCTTTCCAACCACTTCTTAGACCTAATCTTTCCAGTCTCACAGCCATCCTTGGAAATTTTTTTTTGCACTCTCTTTCTAGTTTAATAACACCCTTCCTAGAGCAGGGTGACCAGAATTGTATGCAGTTCTCCAAATGTGGCCTTACCAAAGTCTGTAATGTGACATCCCAACTCATGTACTCAATGCTCTGACCGTTGAAGACATTTGTGTGATATGACTGTTGCTTGCTGCTTATCAGCCCAATGACGTTATTGGTGATTGTCCTCTACTGTGGAACATAATCTTTTTAAATAGTCATTAGTGTACAGCACAGAAACAGAACCTTTGGTCCAACTTGTTCATGCCGACCAGATATCGAAAATTAATCTAGTCCCATTTGCCAGCATTGGCCCACATCCCTCTAAACCCGCTCTATTCATTATACTCAACCAAATGCCTTTTACATGTTGTAATTATATCAGCTTCCACCCACTTCCTCTGGCAGCTCATTCCATACATGCACTACCTTCTGGGTGAAATATAGATAGCAGTTTAATCTACCAATACAGAATTTATACCTTTCATCTACTTTTTACTTATGAAGACAAGATCAGTAGTTTTCTCTAGTAAACATGTTCTTGAAATACAGGCATAAATAATAACTGAATACTTAAAATCTCCTGTCTTAATAGAAAATAACAACGATTTGTATAATTTGAGAATATTAGTAGTCTGAGTTATGTTGAATTTATATGAATTAGCCCCATGATAAGTAAGATATATTTAGCAATACACATCTACTAATTTTGACCTGATGCAATTACTTATAAGAACTTGAAGAAATATGGTTTTCAGAGTTTTTACTGGACCACTGAATAAGATGTCCATCTGTGAGAATTTCAATATTGGCCAGCCTATTTCCTGAATTGCTGATTTTCCTTGCATATTTATTGAAGGGTAAAAGACCTCTAATTGATCTTGAAGGAAGGCTGTGGGGCAGGGTTCCAACCACCTATCACAATTAATCAAGAAATTATATTGGCCATATCCTTACAAAGGATTAGGTGCAACTTTGGTTGAAAAATAACTGATGGAATAGAACGGTGGTATAATTTGCTCCATTGTTGCTTTTATGAAGGAATATTGCTCAGTCAGATCTCAGGATTTTAAAAAAAATCAACTTGCTGATCTGTGTTGGGAAGCAACGATATAATTATAGCGCAGGCTTCATCAGTCAAAGTAGTCAATCCCATCAACTAATTTAAGGCCTCTTAAACATTTTAAGACTACACATGCTGGAATTTTTAAACAGTGGTGTTGCCCTGATTTTAACCAGATGAGTGCTAAATAATTTCAAAACCCCAATGTGACACACACAAGTATTCTTAATTATTTGTTTTAATGTTTGCCTGTTTGACCAATTAGTAAGGTAGTAGTTTATCTCGGAACTTAGCTTCAACACTAACCTTTTATACACTTATCTAACAAAATTCTATGGTTCTCGGATTTAAAGTGATTAACGAGCTGGTATGAACTGTTCATTTTGTGGTAGTGTTGTGTACTTTTTCGCCTTTGGCTCAAAGCAATGTTTCCCAACTTTGCTACTAAATCACCTGGCTTTGTTTTTAGTATTAGTTTCTTGACCTCGACTCCTCCATCAATGGAGAAAGTGTCTTTTCTTGTCTCTCTCTACCTAAGCATTGCTTCAAAAATTTAATCATCTTCAAGTAACTGCTTAAACCTGTGTGCCAGGGAGTTCAAAACTAGTTTGTCATCTTTGTTCATAAGCAAATCCTTAGAACCTTGGTAATATTTTGATTAATTTTGCACCCCAAAGCTCATATATTTTTTCTAAAGAATATGCAGGATAGTGTAAAGACTACTGTGGATGTGGTTTTACCTGGGTTTTGAATAGCTGTAGAAAAATGTCGTCTTCCTTTTCTATTCTAGCCCATTAGTTTTGAATACTGACAACCCATTTGTGTTTCTGATCATTGTAACTATAGTGGTCAAAATGAGCCAATTACATTTTGAGTACAATGTATACAAACATGTATGCATCATGGACAACAAGTTAATATTCAAAAATAGAGGTTTGTTTCTGATCTAACTTAAGTGTGTGATTATGTACAACTTGATCCTCTAGTAAGAATACTGCAGATCAGTAATCTTTCAAGATCAGGAACTGGCTGTATCAGTGAATCCTGTTCTAGAAATTTGTTGTGTTTTTAAATTTCCATAGCTTTCCATTCTGAAGCTGAACTAACATCCTGTGTAGTAACTTGATTGTACAATTGAAGACCAGTTTTTAAAAAAGCACGTATGTTCACCAGACTTAGAATCATCGCCCTGCTAAATACAACAAGATGGTAATGAGCTGAGGAGAGTGTTTGCAAACGTTTATCTGGAAATGCAAACTAAAGAGTATTCTCCTTCCACCCCAGTTGTGGGGTTCAGCTCTGCACTTGACATAGTGGGAAGCAGAAGAAGCAAAAAACTTACTGAGGAGGTACCATCTCAAACTGGTCTTCACTTCCTTGGTCAACTATAAAACAGAATTGTCAGAGGTTTTGGAAGATTGCAGTCCATTCTCTTGCCTCAGCAAATTATATAGTAGAGGAAATCCCTAGAAAAGAAATGTGAGGAATGCCTTTTGTTTTGTTTTCTTAATTTAGTTTTATTTAATTGGAAATTTTGTTTCATGATGTGCATGTAATGCCTATTGAAATATCTGAATTAAACTGAAGTATTCGATTTATGTTTCATCTTTACAAATTATGCGCTCATCTCTTTTTAAGAATGAAGCTTTTCTGTATCTTTTCCTATTGTAGATTGAAGCAAGCTGCACTCTTGTTCTAACTCTTCTGCCATTCTCCTATTCTTGCCTTTCTTTGACTAGAGTTGGACAGATGAAATGAAGCAAAAGGAAAATGAAGTAAAATATAGTAAAACGCAAGTTGAATGTTTTAATTCGGAAAAACAAGCACCTGTTCGTGGTGTTAATGCCTCAGTTCTTTCCCAGCAGGTAAAAGTTAAATTTTCGTATTCCTCCCTCTTGGCTCCGTTTTATTATGAAAAAAATGACTATTTGCTGTTTTGTTGCCCCTAATATGAATGTCACTTTGTATTCAACAAACTCGATATTAATACTTTAAGATTCAGATCTCTAGTGCAAACAAAGAGAGAGATCGCACTTTGCTGCCCACAAACTGCAAGGTAGAAGAAGCTTGGTGAATGCCTACAAACAAGTAATCTGTTTCCTGTTATTCGTAAAAATGCAGTTTGTTACACAAAAGTTCAAAGCAAGATATAAACGTAATATTACAGTGATGTACAACATTGTTTTGCATAAGAGAATAATTTTCAGAACTCCCTGCATTTATAGGGTGCCTTTAATATAGTAAAATATCCCATGATACTTCTAAAGAGCTCTGTCAAACAGAATTTGATGCAAAAATAACCTTGTATGCTGCCAAAAATGGAAAACCAAACAAAGATATAAAGTACTTGAATTTATGCAACAGATATAAAATTACCTGAGTTATTGCTGCAGTATTTTATATAAATATAATTTACAATGATATATGTTAAAATTGAAGTTTGCTGTGGTTTGGTTCAATCAAAAACCTAGTTGAATAAAACAAACCTGTAAAATTAGTTCTGGAGTTGATGCATATTATTGGATATGTCCAGGTTGTGGATGGAGAGTCTTTGAGAACATTGTCATTTACTTTTCAGGGGGAGAAGTCTTATGACAGTACAAAAGAAACAATATTACCCCAAGGCAGAATTCATTTTGAAGTTGGGGCATTTGCCAGATTTAACTAACTAATTGAACCTCTTAAGCTACGTAGATATCAGACGGCAAAAGCAAAAAATAAAATCAAGTGTAAACACAGTTTAGAATTTGAAACTTGCCATCGAACATATCTTTATAATTTCTCTTAAATATACTTTGCAGCAGGGAAGGTTTTGAGCTCAGTCCATAGTCACTGCCATTTGTTGATCTCCATTAGGGCTCACTTACTGCAATTAATCTCAATGTGCCCTGGGCTCAGGAGACACAAACTCCAACCACAATTAAGTGCCTTCAATTAACAGATTCCAAACTTCTACAAACGGTGCTGATGAGCTTTAATGAAAGTGTTTTGTTTACATGTCTGACAGTTATACTGTTTATTTCACAGAGTGGCTTTGGTGATCAAAAATCAACAAAAAAGAAAAGAGTTGTCCCCCGAGATTACAGAGAATGGGATAAGTATGTGAACTAAGGACTCTGTTTAATACCTGGGCTTAATGAAGGATTGACATGAGCAGCAAGTATCATTGAACATATCCCAAAAAATTTATAAATGTGCATCGTAATTTAGGTAATGCCTCAGCTTCTGACACTCCAGGGAAAATAGCCCCACCTATTCACCCTTTTCCTCCAATGCCAGCAACATCCTTGTAAATTGTTTTTACACCCTCAAGATTAACAACATGCTTCCTTTAGAAGGGTGACCCAAACTGTATGCAATGTCCTTACAGCAGCAACGTGACATCCCAAGTCGTATACTCTAGTACACTGATCAATTAATGCAAGTGTGCCAAACATCATCTTCACCACTTTGACTGCTTGTGACTTCACCTTTAAGGAACTATGCACCTGTACCCCAGGGTCTTTGCTCAACAAGACTTTGACCATGTAAAGTGCATTCATAATGTGAACAAACAGGATTATTATCCACCTAGAAATCCTGATCACTGTAAATATTGAAGTTCTGAAGAAGGACCACTGGATCTGAAACATCAACTCTGATTTCTGCCGACAGATGCCGTCAGAACTGCTGAGCTTTTTTTCAGAAATTTCTGTTTTTTGTTTCTGATTTCCGGCATCCCCATAGTTCTTTTGTTGTTTTAATTTAGTTACAACTAAGTGAATTGGCATGAAGACTGAGGGGACATCAGTGAGGGCAAATAGTGACACTGCACTGAAATGGAAAGAACGTAGGTAAAACCTTTTGAACTTGCTTTTCAAAAGATTTGAATCCAGACCACCTCTGAGAAGTTGTGAACCAAGCCCTCGAGGACCTGGTCTGTCTGAATTTATGAAAATTCTGGAGGACTAGAGGATGCTTACCCCCCACATTTGAAGCAAACCAAGTCATGAGGAACAAGCTTGTTACTTATGCTTTTCACTGTGAATGGGCACAGGAATTCTGGTATCAGATCCCACCTGGCATTTTTATGTAATCCAGAATTGTTTGAGTTCTACAATTGACCTGGTATGATAGTCTGTGCATCATCGTCACACAGATGCTTTGGTAAGTGTTGCAGACATGAACACGTTGCCCACTTATTCCTGATAAATCAAACTGGGCTCCCTTTTAATCTTTTAACCATCAAGTTGCCCAAGCTTGTGAACAACAGAATCCAGAATTGGCCATGTGATCCCCTTCATCTTCAAATTTACTCTAAATGAAAGAGCGCTAAAGCATGACATTCTTATGAAACATTGCACTTGTGGTACTGTAAATAACTTGAGTGAAACAATATCATACATTTTGAAATTGGGCCAAATAACACATTTGGTCAAAATAGCATTGAGAATAGTTCTTGAATAGTATCTTAAATGATTCATATACTGATCTGTTTTTTTAAGTTAAATTTAAATGAAAGCTATAATGTTCTGAATGTTTATTCCAGATTTGATGTAGAGAAAGAGTGTTTCAAAATTGATGAAGGGAAGCAAAAAAGCAGTTCCAAAACAATTGTCAATGATGGCCCTTCTGGAATAGGGAAGCAAATTGACACCAAAGGTAATTATTGCTTGGTTATATCAAATCATGAACTTTTGTGTTATGTATCTTGTATTGGTTATCTTTGCCCTTCATATTCAAAGACATTGAGAGACAGTACAGAATCTGGAGATGGGAGTAAGAAAATGAGACTTTACTTTGTGTTGGCAAATGTTAACAGTTTCTCCTTTTACAAATATTGTCGCAGGACTTGCATTTGCACCTGCCATGAAAGCAATACTCAAACCTGGGAGCTATTAACAGAAGGATGTAATATTAACCTTATATTATACTAGCATTGCCATTCATTTAGCAAAGATTACATCTGAATGAACCTTGTGCTGAAACAGATTTGATTGTCATGTTTTTATGTCAGGAATGACCGAACAAGAAAAGATGATTTTATCTGACCGAGAAAGGGAGAAGGGAAATGAAGCTTTCCGAGCTGGTGACCACAAGGAGGCTTTGCTTTACTACACCAGGTACTTTTCTTGTATAATTTTTGATGTATTTTGAAGAATGTACCATTCAAATGAAAATCATAGTTACATCTCTTAGAACACTCACCAACCCTTTCACATGCAAATATTACGTTGCATATCAATGACTATTGTTCTACAAGCAAATGCAGCATCGCATTTTGTGAACAGTAAGATTTCTTCAACAGCCATGAAATGTTTTCTAGGCTAGAGATTGGGTGTATACCCAATTTTTTTGCATTAGTAAGTTAGGAATGGCTGAGCTGTGCAATTATTCTGCTGTTCTACGTCAAACATTTGCAACAAATGCAGTATTTCCTTGCCCTTTCAAAGAGTCCCTTGTTGAAATCTTCAGATGAGAATCAGAAGATAAGAAATAGGAGCAAGAAGACAGCTATCATTTAATGAAATCATGGCTTCAACTCCACATTCCTGCCTGTCTCCATAACCCAAGATTCATTTAGATCAAAAATTGGTCTAACTCAGCCTTGGTGATGGCATTAAATGAAAAATTAGAGGTGCATGTAATAAGAATGATGCAGCAATTATGGGTGATTTTAATCTGCGTAGAAACTGGTCAAATCAAATTTGCAATAACTGGTGGATGAATTCCAGGAATATGTAAAAGATGGATTTTTAGACAGATACTTTGAGGAACCAACTTGAGGACAGGCTATCCTGGATTTGGTTTTGAGAAAAGATTAATTATTAATAATGTTGTGAGATTTCCTTTAGGGAAAGCTGGCTATAAGGTGATAGAATTCTTCGTTGGGATAGAAAATGAAGTAGTCCAATCCCAAAACTAGGATCCTAACTCTAAACAAAGGAAACTCTGAAGGTATGAGGAGTAGGTTAGCTGTGATAGACTTGAAAACTTATTAAAAGGCATAACAGTAGATAGGCAATGGTTAATATTTAAGGAGCTAATGCATAAATTGTAGCAGTTAAACATTTGTTTTAAGTGAAACACACAACAAAAAAAACAACATGTTTAACAAAATAAATTTTGAATAGTATTAGTTACAATGAGGAATCATATAAAGTTGTTCAAAAATTAGCAAGCCTGATGATTGGGAGCAATTTAAAACTCACTAAAGATGTTGATTTACAGGGGAAAAGTAGAATGTGAATAAACTTGCCAGGAACATAAAGGCAGACTATAAGAGTTTCTGTAAGTTTGTAAAAAGAAAAAGATTAGTGAAGACCAAGTGTTAGGCCCCTTGCAATCTGAAACTGAACTATTGATCATATGGAACAAGAAAATGACAGAGCAATTAAACAGCTGCTTTTGTCTCCCCTAACAGAAGAAGAGACGCAAAATTTCCAGAAGTACTAAGGAATCAAGCATTCCTGGGAGAGGGAAATTGAAGGAAATTAGTAAACAGTGCTTCAGAAATTGATGGGACTGAACTGATAATTCCTCAAACTATAATCAATATTACAGGCACTTAAGAAAAAAGGTGGCTATGAAAATCGTGGATGAATTTCATTGTCATCTTCCAAAACTATGTAAATTATGCTGCAGTCTGAGCAGATTGGAGGGTGACAGATATAATCCCACTATTTCAAAAAGATAGAGAGAGAAAATGAGGAATTATAGACTAGTTAGTCTAACACAACTAAATGGAAAATGCTGGAGCCTCTTTTAAAGAAACTGGTCACTTAAAAATGCGAACTGTATTAGACAAAATCCACATAGTCTTATGGATGGGAAATTTGGTTTGACAAAGCTACTAGAATTTTCTAAGATGCATTTAGGAGAATAGATGACAGGGAACCCATGGATTTGGTGTATTTGATTTTTCAGAAAACTTCAGTCCCAAATAAGAGGTTAGTGAGCATATTAATGAACAAACATGATGGGGAGGCAGTGACATAGTGGTAATGTCACTGCACTGGCAATCCAGATTAATCCTTTGAGGACATGAGTTTTTAATCCCATGATAGCAGATCATACAATTTGAATTCAACAAAAATCTAGAAATAAAGAGCTGGTCTAATGGCAACTATACCGATTGTCACTGTTAATTGTTGTATTAACCCATCTGGTTCACCCTAAGGAACTTTGCCATCCTCACCTGGTATGGTCTATGTGATCCAGACCCACAGCAATGTGATTGACTCTTAACTGCCACATGGGCAATTAGGGATGGACAATACTTGCTAGCCTAACTAGTAACACCGGCATCCTATGAAAGAATATATTTTTTTTAAAAAAATCAAAGTACATGAGATTGTTTCCTGTGTGCTAAGCAGAATAAAAATAAATGGGTTGTTTTCAGAGTGGAAGGTATTGACAAATGGGCCACTGCAGGAATCAAAGCTTGGGCCCCAACTATTCACAATGAGGGAAGTGCATTTAATATTTCCAGATTTGCTGATAACAAAAAGCTAGTTGTGAGGTAAGAGTGGTGACTGGGACATAAAGAGGCTTCAGGGCCATTTAGAGAAATGAGTGAAAGGGCAAATACATGCCAAATGCAGTATAGCATGGATAAATATGAAATTGTTTGTCTACTGAAGTAGACAGTGTCAGACTATTATTTGAATGGTGATAGATTGAGAAACATTAATAGTCAAAGGAATCTGCATTGAAAAGTTTTGTCTAGTCCTTTGACCCTGTTCTGCCATTCAGTTTGAACATGGCTAATATACTACCTCAGTTCACTTCCCTCATAATTTACAAATTCTTTTGATTCTCGATGGAGAGTTCTTCATGCTAACCTCCAATGTGGAAGTTAAACCCAATGTTGGTGTTGCTGTGCATTATAAACCAGTTATCTAACTGAGCTAAATCAACTGCTGTTTTGCTTTGTAGGCAAATCAGAGTTTACTAGGTTGATTCCTGGGAAGGAAATATATTCTGAGGAATAGTTGAGAAGCTTGGACCTATATTCCTTAACGTATATGGGACTGAAGTATGATCATCTTAACAGGCTGCATACTGAAAAATGACTTTATGCCTGTTGAGGGAATCTGAAGCTCCTGACAAAAGTTTCAGAATAGAGGTAGCCAATTAAAGAGGAGATAAGGAGGAATTTCTTCTCTTAGGGTCTTAAATATTCATTAAATATATTCATGCCTGAGATAGAAAGGCTTTTAAACCAGAAATCGTCCTGGGCTATGGAAAGCAGGCAGGAAGTTGGCAATCAAGCAAAGATCCAATCAGTCATGATTATTTTCAATGGTGGCATAGTTTCAGTGGCCAGTTCCTGCTCCTATTTCTTGCTTGCATGTAAAATTGATCATTACCTCTTTACGTTAGTACTGTACTTCCCAAAATGCTAAGGCCATTTAACAGTTTTATCATGTGCATTTGCATTTTCAAGGAAAAATTTATTTGTGCCCAAGATTGCTCCATTTTTCACATCCTTATGCCTTCACTTTACAGTTTACACTTCTGTTATGAAGGGACAACAGAGTGCAGTACCTTTAAATTTAAATGGTATAACTTACATCTGCAACCTTTATTTGTTATTCTAATAATTTGCCTTCATCTTCCTGATGTATTTTGTAGTTATTCTTCTTTCCAGACTCCTTTTGTATGATTAAATTTTGAATATTTTCCTCTTTACCCAGGTTCAAATCAAATTTGAGGAACAGAAACATAAGTGAATGTTGGCATTATCCTTTATTTTGTCCTTCCACCAACTTGCTTTCTACATTTCTTTGTGCCATATCGCTAATTTTTGGAAAAGCTTCCACAAGACTTCTTATCAAAGCACCTAAAAGACACCTGCTGCATTGCCAATAAGTTATCCATCCAAACAGTAACTCCAATAACTTTTATCCCATAGTTTCCTTAAGAGGGCGCTTAGCTTGAAGTAGATAAGACTTAAATTTTTGAGATGAGTTTAGTTCATATCTGTTACATAAATATGCCAATCAATGCATTCACAGACGAGCTAGACAGGAAGACTTATTTTCTGATGGCAGTCTGTTGCAACTTGGTCAGCAAGTTTTTTGATTTCTCATGTATAACCAAGCATCTGTTCTTTCCTAAAGTTGTAGCAGTTGAGTGTCATTAACTTCATTGTTGTTTGAACACATTGTGACTCAATCAATTCAATTTAACATCTCCATTTGTTATTCTAAAGGAAGAAGTTTCTTCTACCTCAAAGGTGTATACTCATCTGTTACTTTAATCTGCTTTCTGCCTCTTCTCTCTCCTCCAATCCAGAAGTATATCAGTTCAAGCAAACGTAGCTGCTTTTAATAACCGTGCTCAAGCAGAAATTAAGCTTCAGAACTGGCAGAATGCCCTTAATGATGTTGAAAAAGTGTTGGAGTTAGACCACGGCAACTTGAAAGGTGAGTAACTGTATATTGGTATAACACCAGTTAATGGTGTTCTATTCACCCAAACTGAATCTAGGTGGTTCATTTTTGACAGTTGTCTGGTCCTCTTTACTGCCTTATCCTCACTATCCCTTTCATTCTTCGGTGTACTTTCTGCCTAGATACTTACGTCCTCCTCCTGACAGTGGTATTGCTTAAACATAATGATATGACAGCCTATTCTTTTGCCACCAACGCGGGGTGTCACTCGATAAATAATTTACTTTGCCAATCCTATAGACCACTTTTTTGAAATATTAAATTTCTGTTACTTCGAAACTAAAGCCTTCAGATGCCATGGTTTTAAACAAATAAAGCTTGTTTTGTTGAAGATTTCTGTCTTGCATGCATCAGGACAAATCGGAAAATACTAGTTCCAGGGGAAAATGACACTTTTATACTGCTTGAGAGAAGAACACTGATTGACAGGGAGACTCTGATTAAGAGAGCATTACCTTGGAAAATGGAACCAATCATCATGATTCACAGTCAACGGCTATGTTTTACTTAAATTTGGCTGGTTTCAATTTGGCTACAATTTATGATTACGATTCTACCAATCAGCAAACTCCTCCGCTCTCCTCCGCTGATGACAGCCTCAATGAAATGTGTCCATTTCAGCAACACCCATGTACCATACCACCAAATGACCTTTTACAAACCGAAGACCTCCCATGACACATTAATCTACAAAGCAGACAGTCAATGTTCTTCCGGTCGGTAACATTCGGAATTACCATGAGTTAAAGGTGAAACAACAGGAAAACACTGATGGAAGGCTAATGCCAACCAAGACACGTCCCGCATATGTTCTCAGTAACCCACCTAGGCATCAGTGAGTTGCAAACATTCTTCAAAGGCCGTCTTGCTTCTGAGGATTTTAAGCTTTTCTCTCCTCAGAGGCATTCTGATCCCCAGCCAAAAGCCAATGCTCTACCTAAGTTCCACAGTTATAATTCTCATTCTAAAAGCACACTTATTTGCGGGCCCTTCCAGGTCCAGCTGCCTTGGTTTTTTTTCCCCCAGCCAAGCTGATCTTTCAATCATAGATCATAGAACCCCCACAGTGTGGGAACAGGCCCTTCAGCCCAACAAGTCCACACCAACACTCGGAGCATCCCACCGAGACCAACCCCCTGATCTATACACCCCTGAACACTAGAGGCAATTTAGCATGGCCAATCCACCTGCCCTGCTCATCTTTGGATTCTGAGAGGAAACTGGAGCACCGGGAGGAAACCCACGCAGACATGGGGAGAACGTACAAACTCCACACAGACAGTTGCCCAAGGGTGAAATTGAGCCCGAGTCCCTGGCACTGAGGCAGTAGTGCTAACCACTGAACCACCGTGCCACCCTGGTGAGATTCTAGTGAGACTTTGTGACCGCCCACCATGTTGGCCAGACTACACGCTCCTAACTTCTCAGCAATGCTCCTGCCATCTTAGGTTCCTTGAGTCCCAAACTTAGCTGTGCAGAGCTATCTGTACCCTCCAAAGTTGCTGTGAGCCCTAGCCCAGTCGTCAACAACATAACTCATGGCAGCACATGAGCTGCACAAAGGCTCATTGTCTGCTCCCAACTGACCTCACTAACTGCTGTTCGTTGCTCCTTGTTCTGATATATGTGCTTATATATCCAAACAGGCTTCCACCCTGGTCCTAGGTATATTCAAATGGACCAAATCTGGGTGCAGTCTCAACCTCAAATGTTGTTATAATCTCCAGTCAACTATACGCTGATGTAGAAAACACAGGTACAAAAAATTAAAAATGATTTTATAACAATTTATAAGGGTTCCTGTAAAGTGCAGAGGAGGATTTGCGTTACAAGGAGTTATGGTAGCTATATGTGAAAAAAGAACATTAATAGAATACATACAGAAAATAAACATTATTTCTGAATTTCAATAATCTTCAATTATTCAAAGGAAACATCCCAGTTGCTGTATCATTTCTATAGAATATGTACAAAGTCATGAAGAGGTAAGTTATGGCATATTTAGCTATGTATTAAGTAAAATGTTTAGAAATAGCTGGCAAAATATGTTCATTCAATATGAAATAAGCATGTTAAATTAGTCCAAAGGGATTTATTGTGGGTTTCTAACAATGTTTATGGATGTGCGTATTGCATTGTCCCTCATTGTGATATAGCACATCTACGTCGTGCCATTGTTCATAAACATTTGGATAATTATCAAGGAGCAAAAGATGATTTAAAGGCGGTGTTGCAAGCCGAACCGGACAATGCTATAGCAAAGGTAAGAACTCACTTTTTGCAATACAGATTGGGAAATTAAGTAATACAGCAATATAATATTTGGTACTAAATTGGGGATGTATTAGCTGGTTTAAATCATGGAGCAAATAGTCAAGCAGAAATGAGTTAGCCATGGCTCAGTTGGTACTACTCCATAGAGAATGATGAAATACAATCAATATCATAATTCAGGTTTGCAGAACGTAATAACCTTCCTATTTCCACGTGATGGTGTATATGAACCATTTGATTTATGAGCAGTGCAATGATTTTTCTAAATTAAATAGCAAGTTGGTTTAAGCTGTTCTGTAAAAAAACAAATTATTCATAGCACTGCTTGACTATCTTTTATTATTGACTAAAATAAGTACACTGCAACTCGAATCTGAGCAACCAAATGTCCGTTTTCAGAATTTGCTTGAGCAAGTTGAACAAAAGCTGAAAGCTTCTCAGACTCTCGAGAAAACACCACAGAAAAAGGGAAAAAAGATGCAAATCAAAGAAGTAGAGGGTTCTGATGATGAGAAGGAAAGAGAATTCATGAGTAAGAATAAAGGTGAGAGTGACCGTCAGATCCTTGCAATTTTTGATTCTGATTTTTTTTTGTCATTATATACCAGTCATTAAGCCAAAATAGCTTTCTGTTTGACCTAATTAGAAATTTGTGTTATGTAATGCAGCATTCATAGCACAGCAGAGGATCAAACTGAGTACAAAAATATCAAAAACCATAAAAGAAAGGGGAAAATGGGGCAAAGCTAGCATATAAGAATGCATTGTTAACTAGCAGAAATACGAAACCAGACATTTCATAAATACATCACTAGTGAAAGAGTTACCCAAGTAGGAATTTACCAAATGGGGTCCAAAAAGCAGAAAAACTTGTGAAAAGCATATGACTGTGGTACCAAATGAGTTCTATGCACGTTTTCGTTGGAGAAGAGCATGTTGTCAATGACGCAGTAAATGAAGAAACAGCGACCTTATTAGATAGAATAACTTAAATGTAGAGAAAGCGCTTAAAATATTGTCAGTCCTCAAAATAGATATGATATCCCACCTAATGGCACCTAGATTATTGAAGAACATTCTTACATTTATTTAAACACTACTTTGATATGGAGGAAGTACCGCAGGACTGAAGAATTGTCAACCTTATACGCTCCTGTTTAGAAAAAAGGATTAAGCCTGTTACTCCAAAACAGATGGTGGGGAAACTTTTTAGGAACAATATCCCTAGACAAAATCAATTGTCATTTGGATAAGCATAATGAATAAATAAAAGACAGCATTGGTTTGTCAAGGGCGAGATATGTCAATTAATTTGACTGAGCACATTGATACACAAATGGAGTATGATTGGATGTCATGAATGTGAAATTTCAAAGTTGTTTTTCAAATACCACAGATCAGACTTGTTGGCAAAATTAAAGCCCACAGACTTAAAGTGCAGTGGCATAGATATAAAATTAGCTAAAGGGGCAGAAACAGTGTAGTTATGAACAGTTGAGATAGCAGTCAAGTATACTTTGTTCCTGTGTATTTTCTGTTTTTCCGATTTATATATCAATGCATTACAATTGGCTGTACAGATTGGCACAGTTCCAAAGTTAAACTAAGAGGGTATACGGGATTAGTTTTGGGTAGATGTGGCAAAAGAAGAGGGAAAAATCAAGGCAGGAGAGCAACATAGTAATATGGCAAGTAAAAGTCACAGAATTGCAGAAAGGGACTAAGAGAAAAAGAAAGTAAGCAAACAGACTACACGTCGCATAAAGACAAAAGTAAGGGTTCTGTATTTGAATATACATTACATCCATAACACAGTAATTGAGTTGATCATGCATCTGAAATAAATATGATCTGATAACCATTACAGAGACATGGCTGCAGGATGACAGAACTTGGATCCTGAATGTTGAGGAGTGTATGTTAGCCAAGAAGAATAGAAAGCTGGGTTAAATTTCGAGCACTAGCACTTTTAGTCAGTGACAAAATTGTTGCAAAAGTTAGAGATGATCTTTATTCATGAGAGTAGGAGCTTAAAATCAGTTTTGGTGGAGATGAGGAATGATAGGTAAGAAAAGTTACCCATTGGCGTGGTCTATATTAATCCCTAACACTAACCACAGTGTGGGACAACATTTACAAAAACAAATATTAAATAAAAGGATAGCAATAATCATGGGTGATTTTAATTGATTGTGAACTTTTAAAAAAATCAGATTGACAACAGTATCCTGAATGAGAAATTTATAGAATGTTCTTGAAAGTTTCTTAGAGCAGTGCACTGTGGAAACAACCAGAGTGCAGGTTATATTTGACTTTACATTGTATAATCAGTCAGAATTAATTATTGACCTCACAGTAAAGGCACCACAATGCACCATTGATCACAACACAATTGAATTTTAGTTTGAAAGGGACGAGTAAATTTATGGATTGTATTTTGAACTTCTAAGGGCAACTATCAGGCATGATAACTGAGCTAGCTCAAATGTCCTGGGATACTAAACTAGGTAATAGATCAATAGAGAAGCAGTGGCAGACACTTATGGAAATGTCTCAAAATACTCAGAACAAATACATTTCTACTCTAAAGAAAAAAAATCCAAGGGACAGATGTACCAGCTGTGCTTAATTAAAAAAGATAAGGAAAACATCAGACTTGGAGGGGGAAGAAAGAATACAACAGTGTTGCAACTGCCCATGGCTGAATGTGACAAAGTGGCTGCTTCTATTTTTAAGCTAACACAAGATGGTTGAAGAAAATTGTAGCAGATGCGGCATTTCACATTGCTCAAATCATGGCGTTCACGGACAAACAATAAAATGCCTCCAAAAATTGCAATAGAATCTTAGTAAATTGAGGCTAAAATGCAGACAGTAAGACCCTGATAAGGCAGATCAGATTAAAAACCATCTGATTTGAAATTTCTATTTTATTGTGAAATGTAAAGGGGAAGCTTGACCCACCTTAGATAAGGTCATTTAAATAATTATAATTGCATATTAGAGAAGACACTTGTACAATAATATATTGTACACTGGAAAATTTCATTTAGATTTCTGTAGGTAGGCAGTGTTGGATACAGAGACCGGTATCGATTAAAACCCTTGGAGAACCTTGATAAGGGCCTGGTACCAGCTAGTTCAAAGTTTGTTATTTAGTACCGATTGGAAGAAAAGTCTGATCCCATAGTAGTAAAGACTTTTAGGTAATTGTTACTACTTGTTAAATAAACAAACAAATAGCTGTAGACAGTGGGGAGAAACTTTCACCCCATCAGGAGGGTGGTAGAGCAACAAAAAGACAAACAGGATAATCTTGTAAGAGTACCAAGAGACAAATAACATAGCATGGGGTTGGAATCAATTGTGAAATGGCTACCATGACCTCAACAGAATAAATAATCACCGTGTTGCAACCTAAAGAACTCAGGAAGAATGACAAACGAAAACTATAAGACTAGGGTGAAAAAGAAATCCTGTCCCCTAGGGCCTTAAAAAATCTTAACTTCTAATAATCTGATAGAGCTATGTGATTAAATTTCATTCCTATTAATGAGATTTGAATAGATGCTATATGAAAAATGTTTAAAGTTAATGATAGTAGTCTATCCTGTTAACAAATTTGTTTTAAATTATTTTGCAGCTTGCAAATAAAAGCTGTAAGTGTTGGTCACACTGTCTTGCAGCTATGTTTGTTTCACCTTTTAAAGTCGAGTAAGAGGGAAACTACTGCAAAGTGTTAGCATTGACACAGAATTATAGTATTAGGTGTAACTATGTATAACTTTTTAAGTAACTTTATATTTGAGCTGATATCACAATTGATAGAAGATTAGAAATTATAAAATAAAAATTTCTAACTAAGGTTAGCAAGGAATATTAGTTCCATGACAGAATTTGAAAAGTCATTAATAAGCAAGTATGTGATGCAACTGACAAAGGTCTCGGAAGGGACATAATCAATATTCGAATGTGGTCAATAAGTTGCATTGTAAGAGCTCAAGGACAGGTGATTTGGTAGTCTGGCAAACATCATTAAATGATGGGAGGATCTAAGATTGGCCATTAAGTTGTCCATCACTGATTGTGTACTCAAGGATTAACTGTGTAATTGAATTAACCCTTATTGTCATATGCACTAGAATAAATGCAGTGAAAAGTTTGTAATGTCACTGCTTTGGTGCCATCTTAGGTGCAGGGTACCTAGGTACAGTTACTTAAGTATGTGTTACAGACTTGAAACAATCATAAATAAAAGTTCGACATAAGAATAAAGAAGTTTCCTTTTTAAAAAATTACTTGAATTTTATTCTTTTCACCAAGTCTGTGCCAGCAGCAAGCCCTCGGACTGTCCAGTCTCTTGAACATGCTGGTCTTCAAACCTCCAGGCCTCTGTTCCAGTCCACAACAGACTCTCCTCCGGTCTGGGACTTGTTGCTTACGGGCTGGTCTCTGCTCTGCTCTGGCACTCATTCCACCCCCACACCCCCCTTCCCAGCACTAGCTTCCACTGTAGGAGTCACCTCTGGGACTCAACACCCCCACACCAGTCTGGCCCGGGACTTGTTCCCGCGCCAGCCTGGCCTGGGACTGACCTGCAGGATTTGTTAGCGACAACCTTTGAGTCTCCTCCATTCGCCTCTGGGTCTGTTAAAATAAAAAGTTTGGGGAAAAAAAGAACAGGCATAGCAGAGAAGCTTTGGCTACAGTGACTTGCTCTGCTACCATCCGAGGGGGATGTGGCAAGCACGTTAAAGTTGCATGTAATCATTGTAATGCTGTGTGGATAATATCCTGCAGCTTTATTGGGAAAGGTAGTGTGTCCTGGAGATGTTTCTCACGCTGTGATAGTAAGCACTTCTGAATAAAGATTGATTTGTGCTGTTGAACATGGGACTCGGACTCCTCTTTTAAAATCCCTCTTCACAGTGCAAAGATGAGTGGCTGGTCCAATGATTGGTCAGAATGTTTAACCTTTTAGTCATTCTCAGCTTTTTTTTTTAATCAGGAAGAAGAGATTAGAGTGTGATGGGAAGCTAACTAGAAATTTAAAAGCTGTCAGAGTTTCTATAGGTATCTCACGTAAGAGTAAATAAAATGTGTTTGTCCTCTGGACAGTGAGAATGGGGTCTTAATAGATGATGATAAAGAAATGAATTCCTCTATTCGAGAAGGAAGGGATGCCAATCAATTTGCAGTCTTACTCTGGTTTTCGAATTCATAATTAAGAATGCTATAGCTGGGCATCCAGTAGTAATTGGGAAGAGTCAACATTGTTTCTTCAAAGGAAATCCTGTTGAACCAATTTATTGGGTTCTTTTGAAGGAGTAACGTGATGTTGATGAAAAGGATCCTATTGACATATGGTACTTAGGTTTCAGGAAGGCATTGACAAGGTGTCACAAAAATTGATTGAGCAAAGCAGGAACTCCTGGTGTTTGAGGTCCCATTCAAGCACGGAAAGAAGTTAGCTGAGTACAGAAAACAGAGTTTGCGTATAAAGGTCTTTTTCTAGTTGGCAGTATGTGGCAAATGGGGTCCTGCAGGGATCTATGTTGGGGCCTCAAATTTAATAACATATATCAATTACTGGGATGAGGAGAGCAAAGGCTAAATTTGCAGTCAGTAGAGGTATACAGCACAGAAACAGACCCTTACGCCCAACTCATCCAGGCCAACCAGATATCCTAAATAAATCTAGTCCCACTTGCCAGCATTTGGTCCATATCCCTCTAAACCCTTCCATTTCATATACCCATCCAGATGCCTTTTAAATGTTGTAATTGTGTTAGCCTCCACCACTTCTGTTGGCAGCTCATTCTATACACACTCCACACTGTGTGGAAAAAGTTGCCCTTAGGTACTTTTTAAAAATCTCTCCTGCTCTCTCTCTTTAAACATGTGTCCTCTAGTTTTGGGCTCCCTGCCCTGAGGAAAGTATCTTGTCTTTTTAACCCTATTCATGCTCCTCATCATTTTATAAACCTCTAAGGTTACCCTTCAGCTTCCAATGCTTCATGGAAAATAGCCCTGGTCTTCTCAACCTGCTCCTATAGCTCAAACGCTCCAACCCTGGCAACATGCTTGTAAATCTTTTTTGAACCCTTTCCAGTTTCACAACGTCCTTCCTTCCTATAGCAGGAAGACCAGAATTGCACGCAGTATTCCAAAAGTGGCCTAACCAAGGTCTTGTGCAGCTACAACATGACCTCCCAACTCCTATACTCAGTGCATTGATCAATAAAGACAAGCCTACTGAATGCCTTCTTCACTACCCTATCTACCTGCGACTACACTTTGCAGGAACTATGAACCTGCACTTCAAGTTCTTTGTTCAGCAACACTCCCCAAGACCTGGTGATGCAAAGGTAGGTAGGAAAATGTGCTAAAGAGGGCTTGAGATTGTTAAGCAATATAGATACGTTGAGTGAGTGGGCAAAAATACAAGATGGAACATAATTTGGGAAAATGTGAAATTTTTCATTTTGATAGGAAGAATAAAAAGGTGGAGTGTTACCTGAGAGAGACTGCAGAATTCCAAGAGGAATTGAGGTGTTCTAGTGCATGAGCTACAAAAATTTAATGTACAAGTACAGTAAATAATTAAGAAGGCTAATGAGAAACTTTTCTTTAGTACGAGAGGAAATTAAGAATTGTACCAGACATCAGATGGTATCTCGAATTCCTAGTGCAGTTGAGGCCTTGTTATTCAAAGGAGGATCAAATGCATTGAGATTATTTTAGTGCAAGTTTACTAGATTGATACCTGCAATGAGTAAGTCCTATGAAAAAATGTTGGATAATCCAGACCTAATTTTCACTGGGATTTAGAAGATGAAGACTGACATGACTGAAGTATGTAACATCTTGAATGGTTTTGATAAGGTGAACATGAAAAGGATATTTTGTCTTGTGGGTCAGTCCAGAATTATTGGGCAGTGTTTTAAAATTAGGAGTCATCCTGTTTGGGTAGAGATGAGATGAATTCTTTTCTCTGACAGCATTGTGACTTTGGAGCCATCTGACTTGGAATGCAGTGAAGATGAAGTCATTTGAATATTTTTAAGACAGTGGTAGATTCTTGTTAGGAATTATAATTAATGGTTATTCATGAGTATGTGGAAATCAAAGCACAAACAAATCAACCATTACCTTATTGATTGGGAAGGAAACTTGACTGGCTGAACAGGCTACCTCTACTCCAAATTCACATATTTGCAGATGTGGAATAGCTGGTGAACTGAGCAGATGCATGGCAGGTAAAAATTTAGTGCAGAGATGTGTGGAATTATACATTTTGGTAGGATGTATGAGGAGACGCTAGAAACGGAATGAAATTATTTTAGAGCCTACAGGAACAGAAGGCCCTGGACGTTCACGTACACAGACCAATGAAGACATAAGGATAAATTTAGACCACAGTGAAGAAACTATATTGGATCCTCGGTGCTATTCATAGAGAATTAAAAGCTAGGATGTTAGACAGATAAGTCGGAGACGTCATTCTCTGGCCATATGCTGCAAAATGAGGAGTTGTCTGTAATATTTGTGTATATAAATTTTTTTGTGTATACTTCACATGTTCTAATTAATTGAAGTAAATTTATGTAATATCAGATGTAGTTTAATTGTTTTTCACATGGTGGCGCTGTCAACACTTGGGGGGGAGAAAGAATTGAATTGCTGTATTTGCTCACTTCTGATGGATACAAAGGTAAAACATAAATCAGCCTTTTATTTTAAAATGTGCAATCATATCTATCTTCCAACAAACGACTAAAAATCAGTAACAAAATATTTTAAAGTATCTTCAAGAAGACTTAAAACATAGTTTCCATTTTGTCAATATTTCTGACATTTCCCTATTTATTTTAATACAAATTACATTTTTTATAACTAAATATGGATACTTGGCTCAGTGGTACCACTTAATTTTGACTCTGAGATTGAGACTTCAAATCAAATTTTAATTGTTTGAGCAAATAACTAGGGTTGATTAAATCAAAGCAGTAGTGATGGAATGCTCGGTGTCACAATATTGAGGGCTAACTTGGATAGCCATTAAAAATTGATACACAGATCACCACGTATGAGTGACCAGAGCACACTTAATCTAAGGGCTGCCTGCTAATTAATATAATTTCTGTGTGCAACTGGTGCTGACTTGCAGTATTGATTGGCTGTCTGCTGATATGTCCAATCTTAATTTATAATCTCTACTTGAAACCTGCCTGTTTCTTTAAAGGGATAGGAAATTTTAAATACTGGAAGTTCTTTGTAAGTTGAACCAAATCCAGGGGGAAAGGATTTTCATTCATATTATATCTTTCAGGACACATTTCAAAAACAAAGAATTGAAGTGGCTGTGAAGGAGGCTGCAGGAGGAGTAGGGATGTAAAAATGGCTCCAGGAAGGGTACAGAGAGCGAGAAGCTGCAGGAGGGGTGTTGGGATGGGAGGGAAGCTGCAGGAGTGGTATAGGGGATGAGGAAGTGGAGTATGGATCAGAAGGATGCTGCCAGGACTTTTGGGGAAAGAGATGTAAAGTGAAATTCAGAGGCTGCTAAGGGAGTGGATAGGATTGAATGGGAGAAGATCTCTTCAAGAGGTATTAGAATGAAAAAGAAGACTGCAATGGAGGTTGGAACAAAGGTCAGACTGAAAAATAGGGTGAACAACTTCAAAACTACCTACCAGGGAGTACTCAGCTATCTGGGATCTGAGAGAACTTCCAGTCAGTATGGTGATGAACTTCTTGCAAATGCCTGTGAAATGTCTACTCCAGACCTGTGCAAGTTCAGGAGCAACTATACTTTGACAAAGAGTGTCATAGAGTTGAGGGTGAGGTTGTTGACTTGCTCGCTGAGCTGGCCTGTTTTCGTTCAGATTTTTCATCGCCACGGTAGGAATATCATCAATGAGGCCTCTGAAGTGTTGTTGTTTTTGCTCCGCTTGGAAATTATACAGTCTGCTATGATGTGGTGAGTAGAGTCGTTGCTGGCTTTGATCTAATATGGGTTTGTATATGGGCTCCAATTCTATATGTTTGCTGATAGCATTATAGGTTGAAAACCAGATCAAACATTGACACACACAGGAATTCCTAGGAGCATGGTTTTCAACCTATAATGTTATCAACACACAAGAGAATTCGACTCCATGTATAAACCAAGACAGTTCAAAACCAAAAATGACACTACTCACCACAATGGACCAGACAGTATAAATTCCAAGCATGGTAGAACAACATTGCTTTATTGGAGGCCTCCACTGATGTCATCTAGCACGGTGATGAAACGTCTGAATAAAAACAAGCCAGCTCGGCAAGCAAGTCAACGACCTCCAAATGTAGTAGAATTGGTGGCACGGTGGTTAGCACTGCTGCCTCACAGCACCAGGGACCCAGGTTCAATTCCAGCCTCTGGTGACTGTGTGGAGTTTACACATTCTCCCTGTGTCTGCGTGGGTTTCCTCTGGATGCTCCAGCTTCCTCCCACAGTCCAAAGGTGTGCAGGTTAGGTGGCTTGGCCATGCTAAATTGCCTGTAGTGTTCAGGGATATGTAGATTCAGATGGGTTATAGTGGGATGGATCCGGGTGGGATGCTCCTGAGGTTCGGTGTGGACTTGTTGGGCCGAAGGGCCGGTTTCCACACTGTAGGGATTCAATGATAGATTCTACAGCAATGCACACTTGTCAGTATTTACATTTAAATCTGAATTGAAATCCAGGATACAGTAAACAGTTTTGTAACAGCCTGGTTAAAATGTTCCAGCTTTGTTCATATGCGATTGAAATGTATTAGCTGGGACCTCCACCAGTTCATGCAAGATCTTTGTGTGGTGGCATTTCATGTGTAGATGTGTGTGCCTGTTAAATTCAAGGAAGAACATCTTTGGTAACTTAGGGCTGTTATTTTGTACCAGTTCAAATACCATGGTGCCTATGGAACTAATGTTTTCAATCTGCAGCTTTAGGTTTAGTAGAGAGTTGAGAATGTTGGTGAATTATTCTGATTTGTGTGTATGAATCCAACTACCCATATTTCAGACTTAGTACAGAAGGTCTTGTTACTAAATGAAATGTCATCAAATAAGTGAGTGGTAATAGTGAAGAAGCTGTCCCCAACAATCAAAATGTAGCCCTTGAGAAAAATTCAAGAGGAATTGGAGCAAGTTATGTTTGTTTTCCAACAAGAAAACTACCTCAAACTCTCATTTGCCAAATGGCATCCCCTCCCCACAAAGTTTCCATTGTGGCTGCCTCTCATCTTTCCCATTCCCATGAGTAATTTCCTAATGTCTCATGGGCTTCCCTGGACTCATATATACACACAGATGTGAAGGTAGAAAAATCAGCCCTTCAAGCATGGCTGATCTGTTGTGTTTCAAATTCCACATTCCAGTGTACCCTGATAACCACAACCTCAACCTCTTAAACACCTGTTGAACAAGAATCTATCTCCCAATGATGCATTTCTATCACCTATGAAGCAGAGTGTTTCGGGGGGAGAAACATTCCACTCATCTCTGACTTGAAAGGGCAATCCCTAATTTTAAAATAATGCCTCTTAGCTGTGTGCTTACTTTCAGGAGATACATTCTAAATACTTTGACAGGACCAGTCAGGAACTTGCAAACTTCAACTAAGTTAACCTGACTCTTCTAAGGTCCTGTAGAAACCAGCCCAACCTGATCAAGCTATGCTTGTAAGATAGCTCCCTCATCAGTTGTCAATCTAATAAACTGCCTCTGAACCACCTTGATCACATTTTGATCTCCCTGCTATTGGAAAGAGATTATCAAACTTGAAAGGGTTTGGAAAAGATTTACAAGGATGTTGCCAGGGTTGGAGACCTTGTGCTGTAGGGAGAGGCTGAATAGGTTGATATTTTTTCTGGAGCATTGGAGGCTGAGGGGTGACCTTATTGAGGTGTATAAAATCATGAGGGGCGTGGATAGGGCGAATAGCCAAGGTTTTTCCCCCAGGATAGTGGAGTCCAAAACTAGAGAGCATAGGTGTAAGGTGAGAGGGGTAAAGATTTAAAAGGGACCCAAGAGGCAGCATTTTCATGCAGAGAGTGATGTGTGTATGGAATAAGTTGCAAGCCAAAATGGTGGAGGCTGGTACTGTTACAATTTTAAAAGGTGTCCGAATGGGTGTATGAATAAGGAAGGTTTAACAGGATATGGGACAAACGCTGGGACTAGATTAATCTAGTCAGCATGAATGAGTTGGACCAAAGAGTCTGTTTCTCTGCTACACATCTCTGACTCTATTTGCATCCTTCCTCAAATGATGACATCAAAACAACTCATTGTATTAAGATGTGGCCTCAACAATACCCTGTATAACCAAAGCATAATATATTTCATCTTGTGGAAAATGATAACATGACACTAGCTTTCTTGATTTTGTGCTTTACCTGCATACCAACTTTTTGTAACTCATGCATTGTGGGTCCACCTACGGCATGTGGACTGCAGTGGTTCAAGACAGCTCATCACCACCTTCTCATGGACAACTTGGGATGACCAATAAATGCTGGCCAGGCAGCAACACCCATGTCTCACGTGAATTTTTTAAAAAATTGCACTCGAACACCTAGATCTTTTTCATCTTAGAATTCTGCAGTTGTTCTCAATTTAAATAGTGCTTTTTTTCTTTTCATTTTCCTTGCCAAAGTGAACAACTTAACATATTCTGTCATTATACTGTATCAGCCAGATTTTTACCCACTCATTTAAACAATCTACATCTAGCTGCAATATCTGGATGCCTTCTTCACAACATACTTTCCTTTACTATTTGGTGTCATTTGTGACTTTAGCTTCTATGCCATTGCTCCGTAATCTAACTCATTGATATAAACTGTAAAATGTTAAGACCCACCCCAGTCCCTTGCAGGATTCCTGCCAGTCTCACAAACCCCTATTTATACATAATGTCTATTTATGATCTGCCAGCCAATCTTCTATGTGTCCAAATATGTAACCCTCCACACCATGAACTTTTATTTTCAGTAATAACTCTATTAAATGCTTTCTGGAAATTGGGGTACAGTATGCCTATAGGCCCCCCCTTTATCCACAGCATATTTTGTTCCTTTAAAGAACTCCAATAAATTGGTTAAACGTAAATTCCATTTGAAACCAAGCTAATTCTTCCTGATTACCTAGGGATGGGAGTAGGCATTCAGCCTTCAGGTCTCCCCTGCCTTTCAATATGATCATAGATGATCAAGCATTCCAATGCCTTTTACTCACAATATCCCGTAACCTGTTCACCACTGGTAATTGTAAATCCATCAATCTCTGCCTTAACCATACTCAAAGACTGAGTGTCCACAGCCCCCTGTGGTTGAGAATTCCCAAGTTTCACAACCTTCTGGGTAAAATAATTTCTCAACCTCTAATTTAATCGGTGTTCTGTGTATTTCTAAGTTGTGTCCCTGGGCTTTAGACTACCCAATCAGAAACATCTTATCCACATCCATCCTTTGAGATATTTTGTATGTTTCAATTAGACCGTTTTTTTTTTCCCATCTTTTGTAACTCTAGAGAATGTAAATCCAGTTTGCCCAATCTGTCCTTCATAAGACAGTTCTACCAACCTGCAAACAATTTTGAACATTCATTACACGCCCTATATGGTAATATCTTTCCTGAAATTAGGAGACCAAAACTGTGTGCACACTCCTCCAGGTGTGATCTAATCAAGCTGTTATACAATTGCAGCAAGACTTCACTATTCCTGTACTCAAATCCTCTTGCAATAAAAACTAACACTTCATTTGTCTTCCTATAACTTGCTGCACCTACATTAGACTTCAGTGACTTATTGACAAGGTCGTCCAGGTCCCTTACATCTACACTTAACCAGCCCCTTATTATTTAAGAAATAATCTGCATATCTGTTTCTCCTACCTAGTGGATAACCTTGTGTTTTTCCACATTATATTTCCATCCTCCATGTTCTAGGCTATTAATCAAGCCTCTTTAATCCTCCTGAAGCTGCTTTACATTTTCATCACTGCATTTGTTCCTGCTTAGCCTTGTAATCATCTGCAAATTTGGAGATATTACATTTTAGTCCCCAACTCAAAATCATTAATGTATATATTTTGAACAGCTATGGCTCAAGAACTGATCCAACACGTTTGTCAAATACGTTTGCCCATTCATAAATCCCTGCTGCCTATGCCCAGTCAGATTCATCCCAGTATCTTCAATAGATTCTAGAATTTTGCTACCACTGACTTAGGACTAACGTGTGTGTTATTCCAGTTTTCTCTCTCTTGCTCATTTTGCATTTTCCATCCACAGGAATCATTCCAGATCTGCAGAATTTTGAAAGGTAATCTCTAGTGCATTGACTATCTTTACAGCCACATCCTTCAGTACACTGCGATGTAGAAAATCAGCTGTTGGGGATTCATCAACTTTCAGCTCCATTCATTTCTCATGTACAGCCTTCCTAAAAACAATTTCCTTCAACTCCTCATTCTCCTTTGCCACTTAGATCTCTAATTCTAGGAGATTTCTTGTATTCTCCTTAGTGAAACCAGACACAAAGTAATCAATTAGCATCTTTACCATTTCACCTCTTACCCTTATTAGTTTACTGGATTGCATTCATATTCTATTCTCCCTTTTTCCTTATTAGCTTTTTATTTCTCATGAGATTTTCTGAATGCACAGATATAACCTTTTTTAAAGAACACAGTGGTTAGCACTAATGCCTCAGTGCCAGGGACCAAAGTTCAATTCTAGTCTTGGGCGACTGTCTGCATGGGTTTCCTCTGGGTGCTCTTGGTTTCCTCCTGCAATTCAAGATGTGCAGATTTAGTTGATTGGCTATGCTAAATTGCTATGCAGTATCCAGGGATGTGCAGGCTAGGTAGAATAGCCATGGTAAATGTGGGGTTATGGGGATGTGGGTGGGATGATCTTCGACGGGTCGGTGCAGACTTGACAGAAAGGAGTCAATTTTCACTCTAGCAATTCTATGACTATGAAGCAGGGACAATGTAGAATCAAAGTACTGGAGCAGAATCCTGATAGCATGATATCGGGTCTGTGATCTACTAGTGGTGGGAAGCCAACAGGGCAATGCTATGGCTAAGATATGGCAGAGAGCCAGTTGTGCATCCAGTTGATTCATTTAAATGCTGCAGTTTGTGATTAAGTACTTGCTTTTGAATTGAGCACAGGGATTATCGATAGCTGTCTCAGGTAAGCCTGTGGAAGTCGGCCATGTTAGGAAGAAAAGGGAGAGAAGGCCATTTTGGAATGAAATGTGAGCCTTTGATAGATAGGAAGCAGCCAATGATCAATCTTAGAGGAACTGAAGGAGAATGTTTGTTTATTTTTATGGCTTCTCGACAAGGCATTCATAATGTTCTTGCAGTTGGGTCTAAGGGAGTCACCTGTCCAGGGTCCAAGGGGGAATATCCTTTGAGGACAGTGCACAAAATGGATCAGACCAATAACCTTGTCTATCCAAACTCCTGGGTCCCTTGTGGAGGAAGAATAGTGCAGAGGGAGGCAGGACCAGGTGCTAGAAGCACTACAGCAGTGACAAGACTAAGAGGGTGAGCCTCTGTCTGGGCAAGCTGCAGAAAGGGAGAGTGGAGTTGCTGCAGAGGGCTGTTTCACTTAGGTCCAATCCTACACCAGAGTTTCCTGGACTTATCTAAGCTACCTGTCTGCCCCACACCCTGTTTCCACATGGGCAACTTCTGCATTAGTAGATGGATTGGAGACAGATTGATGACTGGGTTGCCAAGTGAGATAACACTGACGGATGCCCCTGTCTTCTTGAGACCTTGAAGACCCCACGTGCAATTGGCAGATGCCCCTCTTCCCTTGTACCTCCATTCTTGTGATGGAATAGCAACTAGAGAAGATGGTGGTGATCTCTTTTCACCTCCTGATTTGCCGCTACTACATTGGACTTGTGGTCAAGGGAATGATATGCATAACTGCACACATCCTTGGCATTGACTGAGTGGTGTGCTAGATCTGGTTCTCTAAAAGGGTTGCGAATCCCTCACTAGAAGAAGCCATACACCCAAATGCCTGTGACATGCTTCATGTAGACTCCATCTTTCACACACAGAATATTGCCTTAAACAGTTCCACTAAAGGGTTCCTTTGATCTTCAGTGCAACTCCAGCAAGCTACGTGCCATTTAGTAGTCAGAGTTTAACCAAAAAACTCTCCAATAGTTAGAGTCTCACTTGGCACAAAGGAAGATGGTTGTTGGTGGCCATAGTTGCTGGTCTTCAGCTATTCCATTCATTTCAAGTGATAGCAAAGAATGGTTGAAGGCATGAATTCAGTGAAGGTTATGGGCCCAGCAACATTCACAACAGGACTGAAATTTTGTGCTCCACAACTAGCCACACCTCTCGGCAAGCTGTTCTAATTCAGCTGCAACACTGGCATCTATGTTACTGTGTGGGAAAATTGCCCAGGTAAGTCCTGTCCACTAAAAGCAAGACAAATACAACATACCTTACTACCACCCATTCAGTCTATGCATGAACATCGGCAAAGTGATGGGAGGTGTGGTTGATACTTACTCAGCAACAACCTACTCACTGAAGTGCAAGCTGGATTCTGCCAGAGTTGCTCGGCTTTTGATCTCATCACAGCCTTAGTCCAAAAGTAAACAAAATAATTGAACTGAAGGGAAGTGTGTGACGTCCTTGATATCAGGCATCAATTGACTGAGTATGACTTCAAGGAGCCTTAGCAAAACTGATGTCATTAGGAGTCAGAGTTGGTGGGGTGCTGATTGGGTCATAACCAGCACAAAATAAGATTGTTGTGTTTGTTGAAGTTCAATCATCTCAGCTCATTAGGTAGAGTCCTTCAACAAAGCTCCTTTAATAGGACATGAGCTTCCTTCCATAAGGTCAGAAGTGGAAATGTCTACTGATGATTGCATAATGTGTTCAGTATTTGTATGACAGTCAAGTTTAGTGTCTAGCCATGGTGACACTCAAGCTGTTGAGTGGGGTATTTAGTGATATTATTGCTATTGAATGTCAAGGGGAGATTGTTATATTCTCCCTTGTTGGAGGTGGCTGTTGTGAGGCAGAGGTGTTACTTGCCAATCAGCTCAAGCCTGAAAATTGTCCAGGTACTGCTGCACATGTTTCAGTTCTGAAAAGTCATGAATGGCACTGAACACACTATGAAACATGTGCAGCAGTACCTGGACAATTTTCAGGCTTGAGCTGATTGGCAAGTAACACCTCTGCCTCACAACAGCCACCTCCAACAAGAGAGAATATAACAATCTCCCCTTGACATTCAATAGCAATAATATCACTAAATACCCCACTCAACAGCTTGAGTGTCACCATGGCTAGACACTAAACTTGACTGTCATACAAATACTGTGGCTACAAAACAGGGAATTCAAAGACTGGGAATTTTTCTGTAAGTAACTTGCTACAAGACACTGCAAACCATGTCAACCATCAATGATGCATGAGTCCACATTCAGTCAGATGGAATACTTCCCACTTCACTGGATAAGTGCAGCCTAGATCACATTGAAAAGCTTGACACCATCTAAGCAAAAAGCCAACCACTTGACTTGCACCATATTTACCATGTTAAATTTTCGCTTTGTGTAGCACCCACACATGTATTGCAGAGGCTCCTTCAACAACACTTTCCAAACCTGCAACTTCTTTCATCTGGAAGAACAAGGGCAGTAGATGCTTGTGAACAGCATCATCCTCCAAGCCACACACTGTTCTGATGTGGAAGAAACACAGTTCCTTCATTGTTGCTGGTCAGAATCCTGGAACTTCATTCCTAATAGCACTATGGATGTCCCTACACTCCAAGAACCTACTGTGGTTCAAGAAGGCAGCACCTCATTACTTTTAAGGGGAGTTAAGAATGGGCCTTAATGCTGGCCCAGTCAGCAACTTTCACACCTTGTGAAGGAATAAACAAACAATTGTTGTCCAATGTTTAAAAACCCTAACTTTCATAACAGCTGTAGTTCTCCAACATGTGATCTTTCTAGGTGTCTTAAAATATATGGACAGATAAGGAATAATATCAGAATTAAATGGCCACCTAAGAGAAATGAAGTTAAAGGTCTACATCAATAGAGTAGAGGAATAAGAGTTACTAAACTGCCCTGCAGAGAGTTGGCATGAACTAGGTGGTCTCCATGTATATTGTAAATGGATAAAGTCAGCATTTTACCTGTAGGACTTAATTTGGATTAAATTGCATGATAATTTTACTATTTCCTATTGCTTTATTTTACCCTTGGATAGTATAATATATTTCTAAGTCAAAATAACTCCAGATAATATTTTGATTAATTCCCATTGTACTCTGAGTTTAGAGATATAAATCATTTATTTCAGTATAGTTTTGACTTCTGCTTTTGTATTACCAAACACGTCAATCTACTATTTCATTGCCAAGAGACAAACTCTTAAACCACCAAGAAATCGATCATATGTTGCTTTTTATTTCAAACAACGCTGATATAAATCAACAGACGGTTCATGAACTTCAATTGTAGTCTGTGGCCCAAGATACATCATTAGGAGCATGGTTCAACTATTTCCTGTTAAGAAAATAAAATTAAAAGATAAACCATTTTTAAGAGGAAAATGGATGAGTAGCACCTGGGCACTAAGGAAGGAGTTGACATAGGGAGATGGATTGAGGGGTGGTGGGATGGGGAGGATGGTAATTTACTTTAGCACAGGTCTGTGTTCTCCTTTGTGAATTACAAAGGTTACAATGTCCCTTTTTTGTAATTAGTCTGTTTGCAGCTAACACTGCTATAAGAAATCACTCCAGTTTTGGAACATATGAAATGTCCTGAGATTTCATAGCTCTGGTGAGATTGGGAAAGGAGCTTTGATTTTGCTTCTAAATCATGTCTGTCTCGATATGTTCACAAGCTGGATCACTTCCTTCTCTATTGTAATAACTGTGGTGTCAGAACCTTGTCACCTGTGACATGACGCGCTTGGAGGCGAGACGGGCATGTGAATTTGGCGAGGAGGAAGCGAACCTGAAACATGCTGCCTTCCCACTTCCACCAGAATTAAGGTCTGGGTGGAAAGATTCACGGTTGTGTTTCACACCACTTGGGGTCTTAAGATGCTAATTAAGGATTACAGAAGAACTTCATTCTGCCAATAATGGAACTGACCCAGCAGTATGTGGGCCTGTGCAATGCAGTATACCCAACAGGTAAAACTGTGCTAACAGGTTGTCTGCTGGTATAGTGGCTACTTTACCAAAGGCAGTCAGTGCCTGATTGAGGGGCTGGGTGCCTGCTGGAAGCCAGTCACATGCCCTTGCTTTCAGCACGCGCTCTCATTGGCTGACGGCTCTTGCTGGGTGGAACCTTCATTCTCAAGTCCTAATTCCAGGCAAAGGCACATTGATGGTTTTGCCAATGCCTGATCCACATCAGATCAGGTGGGCCTTGTCTTAAGCATTGACACAGGTCGCTACTGGCTTTCCAGCTGGCTGACAGGACTTACACCTCCACCACAAGACATGCCTGATGACACTAAATTGAAATAAGTTTTCTAAATGTTATCGAGAAGAAAATGCTTTTCAGTGTCCAAAGGGTTAATGATACAATTAAAGATTCATGCTGAAGATCATACAGGGGCTGCTGAAGCATTTTACTCTTCTTAGGGTTAACTTGGAGTTCATTTTCAAATGCGCTCAGTTTTTGACTCAAGTTTAAAGCAAATTGTTCATTGATTATGCTGATAAAGGGGAATGTACTGTGTTACCATTTAACTAAACATGTGTTTGGTCATGACCTTCTTTCACAAATCAACTGATTGCATGTCTTGCCTGAGTTTCTATACTTCTGCTATTGTTTTCAATTTGGAATGTTACTTTGTTTCCTCACTAAGCTTTGAATGTAATTTCCTTACCTCCCCCTGTTCAGACTGCAGTAGTTCTTTCCACTGATGCAATTTAGCCTGTAATATGTTCACTTCCTTACAGAATCTAGTAAGCCGGTGTGTGGAAGGACATTGAAAGCAAAGACTGTAATGGGAAATACACAGAAAAAGTGTTCTCACAAAGGAGAAAGTCAGACTAATGAAAAAAACTGGACTAAAGGGAAGGACACTGGCAGTGCTACAACATGGAACAACACTAAAAAAACTAAAGCTAACTCAACAGCAGTGAACAAAACTGAGCCAAGTAAATTTGGGCATGAAACTAAGGATGAAAATGTCAAGAATGTTACAAATCCTGAGGCAAGAAAAAGTCACGATCCTCTGAGAATTGATTCGAGACAGATGTTTCCACCTGGGTCAAGTTCAGAGATAGAGAAAGCAAAGAATAACACATGGGCCTTGCCCCCTGCTGTGGCAAAGCTTAAGAGTGGAGGAAATGAGCTGTTTAAAAATGGACAGTTTGGAGATGCAGTGATCAAGTACACAAAAGCCATTGCAGAGCTATTTGAATCCGGTAAGGCAGTGGCGTTCTAATCTATTGATTTTCTGTATGTGTATGCACCTATGTATTCGGCTCATTTTTATGATGTGATATAGAAACCTGAGGGTTAAAAATGTCTTCAAGCTTTTGGTGCTATAAAAAACATTACTTTTAATCTGTTTTAAGATTCAATTTTGTAGACGTGGTGTGAGTAGACTAGGGATTTAAATTTAAAGGTATAATCAATATATTTGTTGAGCCAGATCAGAATTCACCTGAAAAACATTTATTATATCGTATTGCTGACCATCTCATTTACTCTATACACAGTAGAAAGACGGTTTATAGGCTGCAAAGATTGACAGTGAAATCGAATTATTGTAAAATAAATGTGACAGTGGAGGCATTTGTTCCTGTTGTTTAGTTATAAAAATGCATCAATTTTTATTTTACGTATCATCAAGGATCTTGGCAAATCAACAAATCTAATTTTAAATACATAGCAACTCAAATTTTCAAAAAAAGTCTCCAGTTTTCATCACTGATTTGTAATGTGCGAGTTATTCTTGGATGGGTGTGGATTGGTCACGGCGTCTGTGTTAAAAAGGGGAAGAAGTGAGTGATGTCTGTTGCTTTTGCTTCAAAGCGCCAATCTACCCATGATTTTTTTTTAAACAGTCTGTGGATCTGAATGTGATGCCCCTCAAAGTAGAACAACCAACTGGCAATCTATATAAGAACAGATGCCAATGGAGTGGAGGGTAGCCAATAAAACTTTGGATCACCAGCTTCAAAGAAAAGGAAGAGAAAATTATAGATGGAGGAGAAAGTAAAAGCATACTTGTCTACAATCTAGCAAAGAAAATCAAGGCTAAGATTTATGAGAGTTCATTATATTGGTTTTAGAATTCTAATGCGTGAAATTGCAAATCACATTTGCGTAAGAAAATAAAAAAGAAACTCTGTAGCTAATGTTACATTAATCTGTTTTGTCACACACTGACTGACTGTTCAAACAAAATTTCTGCTCCCATCCCCAAAGTGAACATCTGAGCTCAGCTGAAAAATCTGCAACGTAATTTAGTAGAATGGAAAGAACGTTAGAGGAGTCACTTTTTGATGCGGAGATGATGCCTGTGACACCTGCAGTGGTGTTGAAAGAGGGATGGGAATCGGATTGCCTGCCACCTTTCTCGGGGATGCAAGGGATGATTGAAGAAGAGAATAAGAGAACTTCAAATACATATGTTCATTTATTTTTCCTCCATTTCAGAGTATGAAATTGGAGTAATTATGAGATGAGATAACAAGGTGTAGAGCTGGATGAACACAACAGGCCATACAGCATCAGAGGAGCAGGAAAGCTGACAATTTGGGTTTTCAGAAGGATCTAGACCCGAAATGGCAGCTTTCCTGCTCCTCAGATGCTGCTTGGCCTGCTGTGTTTACCCAACTTCACACCAGTTATCTCAGATTCTCCAGCATCTGCAGTTCCTACTACGTCTAATTATGAGATGCCTTTCTTTACATCATCCTCCAAATGATTGGCTAAATACACTCCATAGAGACTGATAACTTTTAAAAAGAATTTTGAACTTGCAGTTAATAGCTGAAAGAATGTCATGTAAAGATTTCATATTGACATTTACTGTAACAAATGGCTGAAAGTGCTGTTGACTGAACACCATTTACCTGTTGCAAGCGGCTTATATTTGATGAACATTCTCCTTTTTAATAGTTATTACATACTGCACACTCTACAGAATTCCTTGCCTTTTGACAAACTGTGCTTTAGATTTACTGAATCCCTGTTTCTCTGAGTAGTGGTTACAAGAGACAGTCTCCAGGCATTTCACACATTTTTGTTGAGTTCCTAAAATTCATTACCAGCAGTAAAGCATATTTTGATTATTCTTCATACCCTAGCTAAGCTGGAAAGGTCTCCCAGGATCTGTAGAAAACTGTAGAATGCATTGTTTTGATGAAAGAAATTCTTTCTAAATGTGACATAGCTCCCAAAACAAGCAGCTTCTTACTCTGTTGGCTACACAGGATCTCTGTCTTTCTATGATATTTGTTGATTTGTAAAGAAGCCTGTAACCTGATGTCATAATTACTTTGCCCTTCTTAGCACAATGACATGCAACACAGTATCTTGTGTACAGATAGAAATGATGATTAGCACTTCTTTATACCCTAAATCTCTCTTCATCTGAAAAATAAATGACTTTTTAATAAGTGATAATGGGAAATGCAGATGCTGGAGAATCCAAGATAATAAAATGTGAGGCTGGATGAAAAAGCAGGCCCAGCAGCATCTCAGGAGCACAGAAGCTGACGTTTCGGGCCTAGACCCTTCTTCAGAGAGGGGGTTGGGGTGAGGGTTCTGGAATAAATAGGGAGAGAGGGGGAAGTGGACCGAAGATGGAGAGAAAAGAAGATGGGTGGAGAGGAGAGTATAGGTAGGGAGGGGATAGGTCAGTCCAGGGAAGACTGACAGGTCAAGGAGGTGGGATGAGGTTAGTAGGTAGGAGATGGAGGTGCGGCTTGGGGTGGGAGGAAGGGATGGGTGAGAGGAAGAACAGGTTAGGGAGGCAGAGACAGGCTGGGCTGGTTTTGGGATGCAGTGGGGGGAGGGGACGAACTGGGCTGGTTTTGGGATGCGGTGGGGGAAGGGGAGATTTTGAAGCTGGTGAAGTCCACATTGATACCATTGGGCTGCAGGGTTCCCAAGCGGAATATGAGTTGCTGTTCCTGCAACCTTCGGGTGGCATCATTGTGGCACTGCAGGAGGCCCACCATGGACATGTCATCTAAAGAATGGGAGGGGGAGTTGAAATGGTTTGCGACTGGGAGGTGCAGTTGTTTATTGCGAACCGAGTGGAGGTGTTCTACAAAGCGGCCCCCAAGCCTCCGCTTGGTTTCCCCAATGTAGAGGAAGCCACACCGGGTACATTGGATACAATATACCACATTGGCAGATGTGCAGAACACCTCCGCTCGGTTCGCAATAAACAACTGCACCTCCCAGTCGCAAACCATTTCAACTCCCCCTCCCATTCTTTAGATGACATGTCCATCATGGGCCTCCCTGCAGTGCCACAATGATGCCAACTGAAGGTTGCAGGAACAGCAACTCATTCCGCTTGGGAACCCTGCAGCCCAATGGTATCAATGTGGACTTCACCAGCTTCAAAATCTCCCCTTCCCCCGCCGCATCCCAAAACCAGCCCAGCTCTTCCCCCTCCCACCCACTGCAGCCCAAAACAAGTCCAACCTGTCTCTGCCTCCCTAACCTGTTCTTCCTCTCACCCATCCCTTCCTCCCACCCCAAGCCACACCTCCCATCTCCTACCTACTAACCTCATCCCACCTCCTTGACCTGTCCGTCTTCCCTGGACTGACCTGTCCCCTCCCTACCTCCCCACCTATACTCTCCTCTCCACCTATCTTCTTTTCTCCATCTTTGGTCCGCCTCCCCCTCTCTCCCTATTTATTCCAGAACCCTCACCCCATCCCCCTCTCTGATGAAGGGTCTATGCCCAAAACGTCAGCTTCTGTGCTCCTGAGATGCTGCTGGGCCTGCTGTGTTCATCCAGCCTCCCATTTTATTATCTTGACTTTTAATAACACAACTTTTTATAACCCAGTACCTTTAACAACTTTCTGGGACTTTGTGAGACTCAATTTAAATATTGCAAATGACTATTAGTCAAACTTCAGACCAGGCCACACCACTCCTATAATTTACCATAAATTTAAAGCCAGATGCCAAAAAATAATAATCTTACAAATCTCATAATTGAAACAACTGCCACCAAATTGAAGAAATTCCTGTCTGGTCTGTTGTCAGTGCTATGCTAGAGATCAGTGAGAGTACTATAGATTGCATTGATATCCTTGGACAAGGAGGAGAAAATTCGCCAGGTCTCAACTCCTGTTACTTAAGTGTCCTCTGCACATTCATAGATTAGAAATTGACAGCAATTCCTGCCTGGAGTTTTTTTAATTTTCTCATGGGAAATGGGCATTGTTGGCTGACCAGAATTTATTGCCCGTTCCCAGCTGCCCTTGAGAATGTAGTAGGGCACTACTGCCTCGAACTGCTGCAGTCACATTCTATAAGCAGACCCACATTGCTGTTCGGGAGTGAATTCAATGATTTTGACCCTGTGATAATGAAGGAATGCCAATATATTTCCAAGACAGAATGGTGAGTGGCTTGTAAGGGAACTTTCAGCTGGTGATATTCCCATACATCTGTTGCCCTTGTTCTCTGAGATGGAAGGCATCAAATGTTTATAAGATGCTATCTAAGGATCTTTGAATTTCTGCAGTACATCTTATAGATCGTATACACTGCTATTACTGAGGTTCGGTGTTGAAGGGATTGGATGTGGTGTCAGCTGAGAGTGTGGCTTTGTCCTCGGTGCTGTTAAGCTTCTTGAGTGTTCTTGAAATGCAAACATCCAGGCAATAGGGAAGTATTCTATCACACTCCTGACTTGTGCCTTGCAGATGATGGACAGGTTTTGTAGGAGTTAGGAGCTGAGCTACTCGCTGCAGTATTCCTAGCCACCAACCTGCTGTTGTAGCCATTATATTTCTCAATTCCAGTTGAGTTTCTGGTCATTGGTAACCCCTAAGATGTTGATAGTGGGGTATTCAGCGATGGTAACACCATTCATTGTCAAGGGTGGTGGTTAGATTGTCTCTTATTGGAAATGGCCATTGCTTAGGTTTAATGTTACCTGCTGCTTTTTAGCCCAAGCCTCGAGATTGAACCACTTCAGTAAGGTGGCTGTCACTTTGAAGTAGATTGCTGGCCTGCAAATGGAATTGTATCCCAGCATACATTCAGAAAAGAAGTAAGTAAATGCTCTTTTGTGTTATTTCTTTTCATTAGGGGTAGAAAGTCCACAAGAACTGAGCATCTTACATTCAAATAGAGCAGCATGCTATCTGAAGGACGGAAATTGCACTGAGTGTATCAAGGATTGTACCAGGTGAGAATGTATATGTTTTTCTTGACAGGACCATGTTTTCAAGTTAATACAATAATGTGCCAGGTATGAGAATAATACAGCACATATATGCATGTACTCCAGCAAAATACTAGTTTAAAGAACATATGTTGAATTATAAGAGTAAACTTAATTTTAAAATTAATGGAACAGGAAATTATAAGTTATAATTAATGCTTATAAGCTATAACTTATGCATGGTAACCCCCATACTCAAGATTCTTAAATATGCTGGCCATGCATAAAGCCCTGCACAGCTTGTAAATTGAAAAATTATTTCTCCTCAGGGCCAGAGGCATCAACAGTGTGACTCACTGGGAGTAGCTCACCATTCAGTTCACTGAACAAAAATATTGAATGACCTGACCTAGGGTATCCTAACTTTGAGAAGTTAGGAAGGAAATTGCAGGGTCCGTTGCAGAAATATTTATATCGTCTATAAATAGGACCGACCTATCCCCTCCCTACCTCCCCACCTATACTCTCCTGTCCACCTATCTTCTTTTCTCTCCATCTTTGGTCCGCCTCCCCCTCTCTCTCCCTATTTATTCCAGAAGGACTGGAGAACAGCTAATGTTGTGCCTTTGTTTAAAAAGCGAGGTAAGGAGAAGCCTGGGAACTATAGATCTGAGAGTCTGACTTTGTTGGTGAGTAAGTTGTTAGAAGTGATTATGAAAGATAGGAACTATACACATTTGGAGAGGCAAGGAATGATTAGTGATAGTTAGCATAGTTTTGAGTGAAGGAAATCATGTCTGACAAACTTGGTTACTTCCTCAAAAATCTCAATCAAGAAGTTTGAAGGCAGAGCAATGGACATTGTTTTGATAGACTTGTACACGACTAAAGCCATTGACAAGGTTCCACATGGTAGACTAATTAGTAAATTGGATCACATGGGTTTCATGGGGAGGTTGCTGATTAGAAACAAAATTGGTTCAACGGCAATGATGGGAGGTTGTTTTTCGGACTGGAGGCCTGTGACTAGAGATGTACCACAGGAATTGGTGTTTGGTCTACTTTTGTCATTTATGTAAATGATTAAGATGAGTATATTGAGGGCATGGTTAGTAAGCTTGTGGATGGCAGCAAGATTGGTGCAATAGCAGAAAGTGAAGAAAGTTATCTCGATCAATTGAGTCAATGAGCTGAAGAGTGGCAGATGGTTAATTTACATAAGTGCAAGGTATTTTACTTTGGTAAAACAAACCAGGACAAGACTTCTGCAATTAAAAGTAGGGCTTTTGGGTAGTCATCCAGCTGTACAGCATGGAAACAGACCCTTTTGGTCCATCCCAACCAGATATCCTAAATTAATGTAGTCCCATTTTCCAGCATTTGGCCCATATCCCTCTAACCCCTTCCTATTAATATATCCATCCAGATGCCTTTTAAATGTGGTAATTATATCAATCTCTGATGAAGGGTCCAGGCCCGAAACGTCAGCTTTTGTGCTCCTGAGATGCTGCTGGGCCTGCTGTGTTCATCCAGCCTCACATTTTATTTTCTTGGATTCTCCAGCATCTGCAGTTCCCATTATCACTGTAGACTCGTGCAGTTGTTTCGTAAGTAACTTGATGTAACTTTGGCTTGGCTCAGCATTATCCATTTAAAAATTACAGACAAACTACAATGTGGCTGCAACAATATGAATTCTGCCATTTGCACTAATATTAATAGACAATACAGGTAAATGTACTTCACATGTATACCTTACCAACCATTTGCCACAATACAATGATAAAGTTAATCTTTTATTTACACTAAAGTTTGAAATTCTGTCACTAATTTTTCAGATGCAACTTATTTTTCTATGATTGCTAAGAAAGTTGACTTAAACACAAAGATGTGTCTGACCCATCCATCCGGATAGTGGTTTGATGCTGCTTGCCTTTTGCCCTGAGAAGGCCCTCTTGGAACTGCCTGTTACTGGTTGGGAGTATTTTCTTGCAGTGGCTTGGAGTGGCTTTTCTAATTTATTGAACAGAACACAATGACTAGTCATATTCATGACATTATGTTATTGCTATTTGTGCTGTTCAGTCAGGCATTTTATCCCTTGTTGCATGCTGTTTTTGTAGCTGACCAATAAGCTCAAATGACAAATATTTTGGGTGCTTGAGCTATAATTCTCCAAGTCTTACTAGCTCAGTTGATGTTATCAGAGAGTCGGAAATAGAAATTGTTTCACGTTTATTCAATAAAACAAGAAAAAACTGCAGGATCAAGTTGTCTGAGGCCAAACCAGACCTTTTGCAACCTTTGTTTCATAGTTGACTCAGAGACGAGTTCGAGGCCTCATGTTCACTGCATCATCCTGACCAGTTAGCTTACCTTCCAAAACGTTGCCTGAGCTTACATTTGCCTCTGCCTGTCTGCTGCTGAAACCCCCGTTGTTCTTTTATTACCTCCTGGATTTGAATATCATAATATTCTACTTGCCAGCCTTCAATCTTACACTCTGTATAAGCTTGAGTTCATTTAAAACTCTACTGCCTGTTTCTGACACACTCCAAGTCCCTTTTTCCCAACACTCCACTACCTGCTGATGTATGCCTAAACTCGTACCGCAAAGTCGTCTTTTCAGTATTTGCATCCTTGTTTATAAATCCTTCCATGGCCTCACTGCACCCCACCTTTGTAACCTTTTCAGCCTTCATCCATTCAAACCTCTGAGATTTCAGCGCACTCTAATGCCTGATTGTAATCACCACCATTGGTAGCCATCCCTTCAGCTGCCATTACCCTAAGCGCTGGATTTCCCTCTTGAAAACAATCTTCTAATTCAAGATACTGCATAAAACCTATCACTTTGAACAAGCTTTTAATCATCTTACCCAGCACCATGTGGTTTGGTGTCGAATTCATTTTGATACTGCTACTGTTAAGTGCTTTGGAACATTTAATTATGTTGAAGACAGATTGTAAAAGTAAGTTGTTGTTGAAACAAATCAAGTTTCAAGTAATTAATGCATCAGTAAGTTTAATGCTGCCAGTGGGAAAATTTCAAAAACTCAGCAGCAACAGAAAAACTGAGCATTTGATAAAGTTTAGAATCATGAGGGAGAGACAGAATAAGCTTTTGGAAAAGTAGATTATTATCTAACTCTTTGATAGATATATTGATTAATTTATCTACATTCTTCTGTAATTTTCTACTCCCTTCAAAACTTAGTTTAAATATCTGGTGAAATTTAAATTCCTCAGCATTAACCCTGAGGAATCAGGACTGCTGGGAGTTTAGATGCATGATGTCAAGATAAAAGGGAAATTGACAGATAATAACAAGTGATATTCCTTAGGGGGTATTTGGAGGTTTATCTGAGTAATCAGATATTCACCATTAACCAAAATTAACTGTTTGTTTTGGTTCTTCAGGAATATGAAGAAAGGGGCAGAAAACAATAGAGGGAAGTAGATAAATTTAAGCAATTTTTATTTTGGATGTGAGAATCATGATAAGATTCCAAATGGGGCATTATGGTGGGTAATGAATATTGGATTGTGCATCATTAAAAACTAGTATGTTACGTCCAGGCTTTTGTTGCTTATGTACTTGCCCTTTTGCCATCCCAGCTGCCATTTTTCATAAACCTTAACTTATCTAATATTCAGCAGTTTGTTCTCTTTCCCTCCAAGTCCTGTTTGTTCACTCCCTGTTATTGATGACTTGCGCAATGTCATCCTATTAAGTTGAGTAATGAATCATTTGTTCAGTAATTGCACTTCCTGTTTAGGTCCCAAAGTACGAAGTCTGCAAGGAATTATGGGTGGAAGTGAATTCTGCTATAGGAAAGATGTTATTAAACTCAAAGGTGCAAAAGAAAAGATTTACAAGGATGCTACTGAGACAGGAGGGTTTGAGTTATATGGAGGGACTGAATAGGCTGAGATCTTTTTCCCTGGAGCATAGGCTGAGAGATGACATTATGCAGGGCATAGATAAGGCGAATAGCCAAGGTCTTTTCTCAGGGTAGGAGAGTCCATAACTCAAGGGCGTAGGGAAAAGATTTTAAAAGGATCTAAGGGGCATTTCTTTCACAGAGGGTGGTGCGTATATGGAATGGGTGTTCGAGGTGAGCACAGTTACAGCATTTAAGAGATGTTTGGACAGGTGCACAGAAAGGGATTTAAAAGGATATGGACCAAATACAGGCAAATGGGACTAGTTCCATTTAGGAAACCTGGTTGGCACGGATGAGTTGAGCCAAAGGGCCTGTTTCTGTACTGTATGATTCGACGATAAGAGACATCCTTTACTGCAAAAAACAGTTCGATACTTTGTGTATGTAGATAAGAAACAGAACTCCAGCTTGATAGCTTTTGAGGTCTGAGGAAGCGTCTCTGGACCTGGAATGTTAGCTCAGATATTTTTCCAAAGGTGCTGCCAGACCTGCTGAGCTTTTCCAGCAATTTCTGTTTTTTTTTCTCTGTAATGATTATTGATTGCCCTGAGGAAGTCAGTGCTTATCACCTGCAAAACAAGAAAGGGAGTAATTCAGGTGGATATGGAGTTGGGTGAAACAGGAGTTCTCCTACTAACCCTACTTTAAAGCCTATGCCTGATCTCGCACCCACTTTTTTTCTGGCTCCTGCCTTTGCCTTGCCTAGTTTATATGACAATGATGTTTGCAGGTTTTGTCAAAAGCCTCACTAATCGAGCACAGCACTGATCATTTCTGAATGCCCAATACGTCAGATTCCTTGGCCAAAATGTGAATTGGAAAAAACCTGCCTTTATCTATAAATCTCATAAGAGTACCCCATCTGTCAATTGACTCCAGTTCTAAGTATCCTCACAAGTTTCCAGTACTCTGACTCTAGTCTTCTATGCATCTTCTCCTGTTCTTTCTATGCCACCTTTAAATTGCAGAATTTAAGCCAGTTGAGACTTATTCTTTGAAATGCCCCTCATAAACCTCTTCCCCCTGTTTTAACCACCTGAAGATCCATGTGAGGAGTCTTTGCACTTAGTCCTTGTGTGCTTTGCTGTAGCCTATTCCAAGATAAAGTATACGCATCCCCCTCCCAGAAGTTTTCTCAACTAACCAGGGAGAGTGTTGGGATAATGCATCCATTCTGTTAAAGGAAGGGTTTCTAAATAACAAAACCACAATTTGTGTTATGATTAGCAATCTTAACATGGAGCTTTGAGGCTGCAGCAATCAGAGAAATGGAGAAAGATCTTTGAAAGGCTGTTTCCCAGGTTTCTCGCTATTACCTGGTAGTGCTGCTGTGGAGTCTCAGGAGCTGCATGGAGATAAGCTGTTCATGGGCTGAGGGGAGAGGACCATTGTTCTAGCTCAGCAAGCATTGATGAGGGACTAAGCAGGGAATGTGGTCATTTCAGCATGGAGACAGTGCACCAAGAGGATTTGGAACCTCAGGAGGCCATAATGGATATGTTGCATAATACTTTAATGTGCCAAGTCCTAAAGATTGACTTTTCCAATTTTCTGATGCTCAATACTCCTCAAGTAAGTTCTAATCATTATTCTTTCTACAAACCCCTCTGAGCAGCCAAAATACACTCTCAAGCATTCCATTGCACCTTCAAATCTGTGGCCTCTCAGTTAGCTTCCACAAATGATGTCCTTTCTTCTCCAGACAACTTACTATGAATACTGTGCATTTCTCTGTCTTCTCGACTTACAAGAGAAGAGAGCACGTAACTTATGAGGCAGAGACAAAGCCGAACAAGCCCTTGTTCTACTGTTGCCTCGGAGACTCGGATATTTGCTGGCACATCAGGAACAGGTGCCCTCACCGGGAGATCCAGGGTACAGTAGTTTGGATTAAATAAATTCTCAATTACTAACCAAAAAAATCTAGTGGGTTTCCTCACTTTCAATTTTTAGCTCACAGAAATCCTGAATGGGACTAGATGATAATTTCAGGATTCTGATTTGATGCTAATTTTGGGCATGTAACTCCTTCATGCACAGACATGCCTCTCCTTCCCAAACTGGAATGTCTTCAATCAAGACATAGGAGGAACTGCAGATGTTGGAGATTCTGAGAAAACAAGGTGTAGAGCTGGATGAACACTGCAGGCCAAGGATCTAGGCCCGAAATGTCAGCCTTCCAGCTCCTCTGCTGCTTGGCCTGCTGTGTTCGTCCAGCTCTATACCTTGTTATTTTGTCCTCAGTCAAGCTTTTGGATAAGCCTCACCCTAATATTTCCTTTTGTCTCTTGTCTTCTGTTTTTGTTATGCTGGTTTCAGAATTGCTTTGTGATGTGTCTTTGCAATAGCAGTGTTTATATGAAGATTGGTTTTTATAATAATTGCACCATGACACTCTCTTTTTGACTTTTCAGTTTCTATGAGTAAGTGCTGATGCTCCAAAGTGATGGTGAAAACACACTTGGATTATCTTAAACCTGTGATTACTAATGTTAGTTTCAAATCCACTCAATTCCAGCTCAGTGCTGACACTTTTGTATTAGGAAATGAAAGACTTAGCTGCATAGCTTGCTGCCCTGTAGATTTGTGTGTGTCTGATGTGTGTTATGTGTCATGATTCATTGTTTGCAAACAAGAGCCTTCTGAAACAATGCTGTTTTGAAAAATCGGAATCGGTTTAAGCTTGATGTATCTACCACCTAGTAAAGTGCTTTCAGGAGTCAAAGATGAAATTAAGTTTGTAGTGGGAGGCAAATATGAAATCTTATTATTTGTATTGCCTTTAGTTTCAAAATGTGCGTATATAGAGAAACTTATCACAGACCACATTGTCTGCAAAGTCCCAAAAATGTCCTATCACGTTTTTAATTCAGATTTATTTCAAATATGTAATGAAGTCATTGGTTACTTATTGACAAAAAGCTATGGTTGCATACTGCAGTGGACAAAAAAATTGATTAATGCAGCAATTCTTGAGCTGCTGCAGCTACAGAATTGGACACTACACAAGGCAGCTTTCTAGTGATCAGTATATTGTAGCGTATGATACAGCATGTGCCCTGTTTGGTTAACCCATTTTTACGAAGTGAACTTAAAATTAAAGGCAGTTAACCTGTTCTTTGGTTTAGTATCGTGCATTTCTGTGAACTTAAATGCTTATATAGTCCTCCAGCTAACCACCTGATACCAGGAGGAATGTTGGTACAGAAGTATTTTGACAAATCTGTGCATTCACATTCTGAAGGAGATAGCTGAGGAGATTGTGGAGGCATTGGTGATCTTGCAGGAATTACTGGAGTCACGGAAGATCCCAGAGACTGAAAGATGGCTGATAAGACACCCTGTTTAGGAAAAGTGGGAGGCAGAAGTTAGGAAGATATAGGCTGGTTAGTCTCAACATGTTCATTGGTAAGATTTTAGAGTCCATTATTAAGGATGAGATTGTGGAGTATTTAGAAGTGCATGGTAAAACAGGCCTGACACAGCATGGTTTCACTGGGGGGAGATCATGTCTAACAAATCTGTTAGAATCAGTGTTGAGACCTCAACTATTCATGTTATCCATTAACAATCTGGACGAGGGAACTGGGGGCATTTTTCCTAAGTTTGCAGGTGACACAAAGGTGGAGGAACAGGTACTGCTGAGGATGCAGGGAGGCTGTAGAAGGACTTGTACACGTTAGGAAAGTGGGCGATGAAATATAATGTGGGGAAAATGTGAGGTTTTGTACTTTGATAAGAGGAATAGAGGCATGGACTGTTTTCGAAATGGGGAAATGCTTTGGAAATCTGAAGCACAAAGGAAGTTGGGAGTCACTTCAAGGTTTCATAAGGTTAACATGCAGGTTCAGTGGCAGTTAGGAAGTCAAATGCAATGTTAGCATTCATTTCAAGAGGGCTACAACACAAGAGCAAAGATGTACTGCTGCGGCTGTATAAGGCTCTGGATGGACAATATTTGGAATATTATGAGCAATTTTGGTGCCTAAGGAAAGATATGATGACCTTAGTGGACGTCCAGAGACTACTCATAACAATGATCCTGGGAATTAAGGACTTGTCATGTGAGGAGCAGTTGTGAACTCTGGGTTAATACACAATGAAATTTAGAAGGATGAGGGGAATCTCAGTGAAACTTACAGAACACTGAGACGCCTGGATAGAATGGACATGGAAAAGATGTTTCCATCAGTAGGCGAGACCAGGACCTGAGGGCACAGCCTTAGAGTGAATGGGTGACCCTTTAGAACTGAGAGAAGAAGGAATTTCTTCAGCCAGAGGGTGGTGAATCTGTGGAACTCATTGCCCCAGAAGGCTGGGGAAAAGTCAAGAAATGAGATTGAGAAGCACATCAGCCATGGCGGAGTGGATTTGGTGGACTGAATAGTCTAATTCTGTTTCTATATCTCATGGTATTATAGTCTTCATACATTCACATTTCTCTGCCCCACCCCTTCTTCTCTTGGTAGGATCTTGACTGTCTGCCCTTTAATGCAATCTCAATATATTTACGATTCTATTTCAACAATGCAGAAAAGGCAGCACTTGGAAAGTGTATTAATCAACTTACTACAAAGTGATATGTATCTTGACTGTGAAATATATTGCTGTCCCTTTTGTGTCATTGGATCAAAATGCTTGAACTCCTTCCTTAATGACATTGTGATCTACCTACACCAAATGGATTGCCATGGACCTTGAGGCAGATCACCATCTTCCCAAGGGCAGCAATGGATGGCAGTAAGCGCTTGCCCAGCCAGTATGTCCAAACACGTATTGCTAATCCACAGCCTAGACTGGTACTGGAATAATAGTACACTGTCTTTAAAACTGTCACTGCCATTTGAGGTGATGCAGCAAATGTATTGTTGGTGCAGTGCACAACTTTCCTTGGTTACAGTGGCAGGAATTCCTGTCTCAAGTGGTACACGGCTCATTAACCACCTAGTCAGGCCCAGATATCTAAAATATTGTTGTAACCTCTAAATACATTCTGGCGTATCAAAAAAAAGTCAGCCTGGAATTTGTTCAACAGGAAATATCATCTTGTACCCCATTAATTAGATATTTTCTCATACTTTTACCTGAGTATTTACTTCATAAGTTGCGGGTGGACAAACAAATAATTTGGCCAACTCTTGGACCTTGGTGGATGATTGGATCAACGGTCTATCATTTGAGGTTTAAGGATTGAGAAAAAAGCAAAGAAATGACAGAAAAAGAAATATAATGAATAAAACTGAGGAGTTATAGTAAATTTGGGTAAGGCAAGAGAAATGAGGAGATGGAAATAAAATTGAGAAAGAATAAAAGACGGAGGTTAAAGTAAGAAATAATTAAACATTTGCAATTTTAAAAAAAACTTCAACAGCATCTTACTAAGGATAGAAATAAGATTCCTTGCATTTAAATTCATCCCTTTTCAGACCTGGAATATATGGCCAGATTTTCATCATTGAGGCAGGTAAAAGGAGCTGATAAAATTCCTGGCTTCACGTGCCCACTGTGGGGATTTATTGGCTCTTTTAGTGTGATCTCCATTGGAAACAGGGACCAGCAACAGTTGGGCTTGCTGACTCTAGAAATATTTGGGCACAAAGGGAAATTGAGGACAATCTGCTGTCTTTGTGAGGCTTACTGAGAAGAAGCACAATGAAAGATTTTCTGAAGAAGAGTCCCGGTCCGAAATATCCTGCTCTTCTGATGCTGCCTGGCCGGCTGTCTTCCTCCAGTTCCACAATGTATTATCTCCTGACTCCAGCATCTGCTGTTCTTTCTATCTCTCATCAGTAAATCACTTGAGTTTTTCCAACAATCAACAATGGTTTCATTGCCATTATTGGACTCTTAATTCCAGATTTTTTTTTTAAATTGAATTCAAATTCCACCATTTGCCATGCCGGGATTCAAACCTGAGTCTTCAGAACATTATCTGGGTCTCTAGATTAACAGTCCAGTGATAATACCAGTAGGCCACGCCCTGTGTGCAATATGTGACAGGTGACAGGTCACAGTTCAGAAGTCAGTTTTTTGTCATAAGCTACTGGATGAATTCCACATTAATAACAACGAGTAACATTAAACTTGCTACCAGTAGAATCAGGGTCAGTGTATTCCTACTTTTGTACAAAGAGAAAATATGATGACTTTACATATACTCATATGTGGATTGGAACTGCATTCCATCTTCAGGGAACGTCAGGAATGTGTAGGGATACTTTCCGATTGCAGTTTCAGCAATATTCAAAAGCTCAACAGCACAAGAAAACAGCCTGCTTAATTTGAACTCCATTCACCATCTTCAATGTTCACTGTCTCCACCACCAATGCAAGGTGGCAGCTATGTGCACCACCTGCAAAATGTACTGTGGTGTCTCACCAGATCTCTTTCAATAGTACATTCCAAACAGCAGATGCAAGTGACTGATGCTGCACTTCAAATTACGCACGATCCTGGCTTGCAGCTATATCAGTACTTTTTCTCTTTAGTCAAAATCCTGGAACTCCCTCCCTGACAGCACTGGGAGTGTACCTGCACAACATGGATTGGTTCAAGAATATAGCTCACTTTCATAACAGCAACTAAGTGATTGGTAAGATAGCAAGGTCCATGATCCATAAATGAATAAAGTTTTGATTTAGTAATGATAAAACAGAGTTGTTACCTTCAGGTAAATGCCAGAATAACATTCATGATCAGCATCTTTAAACATTTAAGTGCAAACAAAGTTTGTTCATTTTGAGAAATGACCCAAAGTAAAATATTTTTCAGTCAAATTAAATGATTATTGCTTCTGAATAACATTAGTTACTACTCATTTCTACATTAATGACAGCGTAGATGAGGGCAGTATTTTTGATTATTGTATACTGGGACTTCAAGGCTTTTGATAAGGCCCTGCATGGGAGACTCATAGCAAAGGTGAGGGCTGATCAAATATAAGGAAATTTGGCAAATTGGATCCACAGTTGGCTGAGTTGCAGGAAGCAGAGGGTGATGATTGAGAGGACAAGAGGATAAAATGGTTAAGAAGACTTTTGGAAGATTTGCCTTTACCAGCCAAGGCATAGGATTTAAGAGCAGGGAGGTAATGCTGCATCTGTAGAAAATGCTGGTTATGCAATAACTATAGTATTATGTGCAGCTCTGGAATCCACATTTTAGGGAGGGAGGGGGGCACATGATCGCACAAGAGAGAATCCAGAGGAAATTTACTAGGATGTTTCCCTGTACTAGAGAGTTTTAGTGATGAAGGGAGATTGGATTGACTGGGATAGTAGGAACTGCCGATGCTGGAGAATCTGAAATAACAAGGTGTAGAGCTGGATGAACACAGCAGGCCAAGCGGCATCAAAGGAGCAGGAAAGCTGACGTTTCGGGTTGAGAACCTTCTTCAGCAATGAGGGACTGGAATGGGATTCTGAAATAAATAGGGAGAGAGGGGGAGGCAGATAGAAGATGGATAAAGGAGAAGGGAGGTGGAGAGGAGACAGACAGGTCAAAGTGGTGGGGTTGGAGCCAGTAAAGGTGAATATAGGTGAAGAGTTAGGGAGGGGAAAGGTCCATCCGGGGGGACAGTCAGGTCAAGGAGGCGGTAGGAGGTGGGAGTGGGTTTTGAGGTGGAAAGAATGGTTAGGGAGGCAGAGAAGAGCTGGGCTGGTTTGAGGATGCGGTGGGGGGAGGGGAGATTTTGAAGCTTGTGAAGTCCACATTGGATACCCTTGGGCTGCAGGGTTCCCAAGTGAAATAAGAGGTGCTGTTACTGCAGCCTTCGGGTGACAGCATTGTGGCAATGCAGGAGGCCCAGGATGGACATGTCGTCCAAGGAGTGGGAGGGGGAGTTGAAATGGTTCGCAACTGGGAGGTGTAGTTGTCTGTTGCTTTGGTTGCCCACTTCACTTCTACCCATTCTCAATCAAACTATGTTTTTTGCTTCCTTTAGAATTTTATATTGTACATTTTCATTGTGCACAGTACCTCTTCAAGTTCAGATTTTTGTTGAATCTCGGTCTGGTATTCAAAAAAAAATTGTTTCCAATCACATTTTGGCAAAAGCTACCCCAATTACAAGTATATAGCTGCAGCTACTGTTCCTCCATCAACCCAATATTTGTTGCTGAAATAAAATTGACAACTTAATTACTATGTAATGTACAGGAAGAGACTCATAAAACATACCTAGAAATATTATCTGTCCTTTACTTCCGTTAAAGTTCATATCCCATTCTGATCTCATTTCACAGTTGCTGCCTCACCAGCCAGTTCTTTTTTTCTGGTTTCTAATGGCATGTGAGGCAAATAAAACACCTACTTTCTTCTCAGTCTATAGCTAGATCCCTTTGGTTAAAGGTTGCTATCTGTCGAGTGTATACCGTTCTATCTAATTCACTGCAATCATTCTTACTTGCATTGCAGGAGTTGGGTGGAAAGTAGGATTGAAAACAATTAAGAGTTAATGAAAGAGAAGTTGAGGAACTTGGAGAAACAAAAGAAAGAAGAGACCAGTAGCAGAAGTCTCAGCCATTGTAGTTTGGCCACATTTGAAAATTTGAAGAAATCATGGGTGACGGTTGGCCAAATGATATAAAGCGCTAGGTCAGTGTTGCATTTTACAAAGGAATGTGGTCAACACCAGCACTAATTGAACAAGAATTATACTTGGGTTTATTGTCACGTACCCACATGAGTACACTTAATGACAACATAATATTTCATAATATGTAGCTTGACACCATAGTGAACAGCTGAAATGACTGATGTTGATGCCTTAGATGAGGCAGCTTGATAAACACCTTTCTGTTCTTTTGTCCCTTGTATGTTGATGAACTCAGATAAAAAATGTGTAGAGACTTGTGTAAGGCAAAAACAGAGTCTGTTGGCCTTTTCCTTGCGCTGTGAACACTCTGTAATAGTTTGATTTTGTTTGTCTAGAGCTTTAGAACTACAGCCATTTTCGGTGAAACCTCTGTTGAGACGGGCTATGGCTTACGAATCCCTAGAACGTTATCGGCAGGCTTATGTGGATTATAAAACTGTTCTTCAGGTGGATAGCCGGATCCAGCTTGCAATTGACAGTGTCAACAGGTGAGCACTTTTACATTTGACTAATGTAATGGCTGATCATTTTTGTTAGTGTATGAAGATTAGAGGTAAAGATTTCATACTTGCACAATATTTAATCAGACAGCCCTTGGAACTTTATACAAATTTTTCTCTGCTTTGCCAAAATATTTTGTGTTCACTTTCTTCAATCAACAAAAATGAGTCATATTTTACACGTTGATGGCCTGCTGGTAATCAAGCTTTTGCAAATTAAAAAAATCAGATTTTTAACTTATAATGCCCTCTTTCATCTATAATTTACACAGTTTCTCCTGGCATTTTTTGGTAGAAGATTTTTGGAACCATAGGAAGAATGATGTAAACAGATAATAATCAAGGCAGTGTGGCAAACGCCGAAATAATGTGATTGATGGGCAATTAAATAGGTTTCTGCAAAGAGAAGGGACTGAAGAATATGATGAGAAAGTGAGGTTATCCATCAAAAAAAGGCCACCTAGTTGACCCTCTTAGATTTTCTAAAATTGAATTTCGCTTCTTATGTGAGGGAAAAGCTGAAGGATACACATCAACTAGACATATCTCACCTCACATGGCCTGGTCTGTATGACTCTCCAGACCTACAGCAATGTAGTTGATTCTCAGCTGCCCCCTGAAATAGCCTAGAAAACCATTCAGTTGTATCAGTCACTATAAAAGTCTCAACAAAGAAATGGAATTGGATTACCACCTGGCGTTGACCCAGGCACACTAGAAAGGATAATGGTTCATACAGCCCTGTTGACCATGCAAAGTACTCCTTATTAACGTTGGATGATAGTGCCAAAACTGGGAGAGTTGTCTCACAGACTAGTCAAACAATTGCCTGACATAGTCATACTCACAGAATCACACCTTGCAGACAACATCCCAGACAGCACCATCAATGTCCTTGGATATGTCAAACCCACAAGCAGGACAGACTCAGCAAAGATGACAGCACATTGGTATACAGTGAGAAGGAAATTAGCCTGGGAGTACTCAACATTGACTCCTGATCCCATGAAGTCACATAGCTTCAGATTAAACTTGGGGCAAGAAAACCTCCTGCTGATTATCAGTTACTGTCCTTCCTCAGCTGATTTTTCGGTACTCCTCCATGTTGAATTACATTTGGAGGAAGCACTGGCTGTCACTAGGGCACAAAATGTACCCCGGATGGCAGATTTCAATGCCCACTGCCATGATCAGCTTGGCAGCAGCACTACTTATAAAGCTGGTCGGACCCTAAAGAACGTAGCCGCTAGACTGAGTCTGCAGTAGGTGCTAAGGAAACCAACAAGAAAGAAAGATATATTTAATCTCATCCTTATCAATCTGCAGTCTGCAGATGCAATTGTCCATGACAGTATCAGCAAGCGTGACCACCGCACTGTCCTTGTGAAGTTAGTCCTGCCTTCACATTGAGAATGCCCTCCGTTGTTATGTGTGGCACTATCGCCATGCTAAATGAGAGACTTCTTCGAACAGATGTAGCAACTCAAGACTAGGCATCCACAAGGCACTGTGAGCCATCAGCAGCAGAATTGAACTCCAACATAATCTGCAACCTCATGACCTCATATATCCCCCACTCAATAATTACCATCAAGCCAGAGGATCAACCGTGGTTCAATGGAGAGTGCAGGAAGGCATTGCCAGGAGCAGCACCAGGCATACCTAAAAATGAGTTGTCAACCTGGTGAAGCTACAAAACAGGACTACTTGCGTGCCAAACAGCATAAGCAGCAAGTGATAGACAAAAGTAAGCGATCCTGCAACCAAAGGATCAGATCTAAGCTCTGTAGTCCTGCCACATCCAGTAATGAATGGTGGTGGACAATTAAACGATTCATTTGAGGAGGAGGCTTAACAAATATCTTCATCCTCAATGACGTAAGAGCCCAACACCAGTGCAAAAGGGAAAGCTGAAGTATTTGTGACAATCTTCAGCCTACAGTGTCAATGGAAGATCCATCTCAGCCTCCTCCAATAGACCCCAGCATTACTGATACGATACCAGTCTTCAGCCAGTTCCATTCACTCCACATGATATCAAGAAATAGTTGGAGAATTGGATACTGCAAAGTATGGATTCTGACATTTCGGCAATAGTACTGAAGACTTCTGCTCCAGAAATTGTCATGGCCAAGCTGTTCCAGTACACTTACAACACTGGCATCTACTCGACAATATAGAAAATTGTCCAAATATGTCCTGTACATAAGCAAGACAATCAAACCCGGGCAATTACTACTGTATCGGTCTGCTGTCAATTATCAATAGTGTTGGAAGGTGTCATCCATAGCGCTATCAAGCAGCACCTACCAGTTTGGGCTCCGTCAGGGCCACTCAGCTCCTGACCTCATTGCAGCCTAATGATGAAAGAGCTGAATTCCAGAGCTGAGGTGAGATTGACAGCCCTTGACAGCAAGGCTGCATTTAACTGAGTGTGGCATCAAACAGCCCTAGCAAAACAGGAATCACTGGGTATTAGGGGTCAAACTCTCTGGTGGTTAGTCATACCTGACTCAAAGGAAAATAGTCATCATGGTTGGAGATCTGTCATCTCAGCTGTAGGACATCTCTGCAGAAGTTGTTCAGGCTAGTGTCGTAGGCCCAACCATCTTCAGCTGCTTCATCAAAAACCTTCCCTCTTTCATAAGGTCAGAAGGCAGGATGTTCGCTGATGACAGTACATTGTTCAGCACCTTCCTCAGACACTGAAGCAGTCTGTGTCCAAATGCAACAAGATCTGGACAACATCCAGCATTGGGCTGACAAGTAACATTTGTGCTATACAAATGCCAGGCTATGGGCATCACCAATAAGAGACAACCTAACCACTGCCCCTTTACATTCAATGGTGTTACCATCACTGAATGCCCCACTATCAATATCTTAGCAGTTATCATTGATCAGAAACTCGCCACCTGACTCCTGAAAGCCTGTCCACTATGTACAAGGCATAAGTCAGGAGTGTGATGGAATACTGTCCACTTGCCTGGATGAGTGCATCCCCAACAACCCTCAAGAAACTTGACGCCATTCAGGATAAAGCAGCCCACTCGATTGGCACCACATCCACAAGTGTCCACTCCTCCATCACCAATATTCAGTAACAGCAGTAAGTACTATCTACAAGATGCACTGCAGAAATTCACCAACCATCCTCGGGCAACAAGATCCCGAAACAAGTCTAAGCCCACGGTCATAGAACATAGAACATCAAAAAGTACAGCACAGTACAGGCCCTTCGGCCCACGATGTTGTGCCGTGGAATAATCCTAATCCAAAAATAAAATAACCTAACCTACATTCCCCTCAATTCACTGCTGTCCATGTGCGTGTCCAGCAGTCGCTTAAATGTCACTAATGACTCTGCTTCCACGACTACCACGGGTAAACTATTCCATGCGCTCACAACTCTCTGGGTGAATAACCTCCCTCTGACGTCTCCTCTATATCTTCCTCCTAACACCTTAAAACTGTGACCCCTCGTGGCAGTCAATCCTGCCCTGGGGTAAAGTCTCTGGCTATCGACTCTATCCATGCCTCTCATTACCTTGTACATCTCGATCAGGTCACCTTTCTTCCTCCTCCTCTCCAGAGAGAAAAGTCTGAGCTCAGTCAACCTCTCCTCGTAAGACAAGCCCTCCAGTCCAGGCAGCATCCTGGTAAACCTCCTTCGCACCCTCTCCAAAGCGTCCACATCTTTCCTATAATAGGGTGACCAGAACTGGACACAGTATTCCAAGTGTGGCCTCACCAGGGTTTTGTAGAGCTGTAGCATAACCTCGCGGCTCTTAAACTCGATCCCCCTGTTAATGAAAGCCAAAACACCATATGCTTTCTTAACAACCTTATCCACCTGGGTGGCAACTTTGAGGGAGCTATGCACTTGAACACCAAGATCCCGCTGTTCCTCCACACTGCCGAGAATCCTGCCTTTAATCCTCTTTTCAGCATTTAAGTTCGACCTTCCAAAATGCATCACTTCGCATTTATCCAGGTCGAACTCCATCTGCCATTTCTCAGCCCAGCTCTGCATTCTGTCAATGTCTTGCTGAAGCCTGCAATAGCTCTCAATACTATTAATGGCACCTCCAACCTTTGTGTCATCAGCAAACATACTAATTACCCCTCGACCTCTTCATCCAAGTCATTTATAAAAACTACAAAGAGCAGAGGCCCAAGAACAGAGCCCTGCGGGACACCTCTCAGCCCTGACCTCCAGGCAGAATACTTACCATCTACAACCACTCTCTGCCTCCTGTCAGCCAACCAATTCTGAATCCAGACAGCCAAATCACCTTGTATCCCATACCTCCTGACTTTACGAATGAGCCTGCCGTGGGGAACCTTATCAGATGCCTTGCTGAAGTCCACATACACCACATCAACTGCTCGACCCTCGTCAACCTGTCTCGTGACTTCCTCAAAGAACTCAATAAGATTTGTAAGGCATGACCTGCCCCCCTCAAAGCCGTGCTGACTCCCTTTAATCACGCTATACTTTTCCAAATAGTCATAAATCCTATCCCTCAGATTTCTTTCCAAAACCTTGCTGATTACAAACGTAGGACTGACTGGTCTGTAATTTCCAGGGATTTCCCTATTCCCTTTCTTGAAAAGAGGAGCAACATTTGCCTCCCTCCAATCTTCCGGTACGCCTCCTGTGGAGAGTGAGGAAGCTAGGATCTTCGCCAGCGGCTTAGCAACCTCCTTTCTCGCTTTCCGGAGCAACTTGCATCTAGAAGGATAGGAGCAGCAGATGCATGAGAACATTATCACCTGCAAGTTCCTCCTACATGTCAGTCACCATCTTGATTTGAAAATGTATCGCAACTCCTTGACAGTTGTTGGGTCAAAATCCTGCAGTTCCCTACTTTGGGGTAATGTGCATCAACCTACAGCATATGGATGGCAACTGTTCAAGAAGGCAGCTCACCAGCACCTTTTCAAGGGCAACTAGGGACAAGTAATAAATGCTGGCCAGCCAGTGAAGCCCACACACCAGAAGTAAAGAAAAAAATAACATGCTTGAAGGTTCCATACATATACTGATTGAAAAAATTATTTCATCATTTAAGCATTTTGAAACCTGACAATTGTTCATTGATATTTCTGAAAGCTCTAATTAAGAGCATTGGGAAGACTGCATATCATTTGTGTGTACATTTTTAAAATTCTAAATATAGCCTATCCGTTAATTTGCTTTAATGTTTCTCCCTTTTTAAGTTTTCTGAGATGAGATGCCTACTATTGGCGAGAGTTAGGTCTTATGGTGCATCATAAAAGCTATTGCTGAAATCCCATGACTGCCTCGTGTATTTAAACAACGGCCAGCTGAATATAACCAACATTTACAGCTACACCTGAAAATTGAATTGAGAGCTTTTGGCATTGCTGGGATGCATCAACCCCTATATTCAAGAGAGCAAGAATTGATGGAGGTCACTGTCATTCAAGTAAATAGCTATAAGTTGTTTCAGGAGATCATTATACTCGGAGTGGAGCAGAAGCCAGGGAATCGATTGGCCTGGCCCTTTCTTTGATTGTTTTGATAATTTTGACCAGCAAACACAAATTGTGACCCAAATCACCAGCAGTGAGACAGTTCAGAGTGTAAAGTTTAATTTCTGGTTTGGTTTATTCCTAATTATAAGTGATTCTTGGCACTTAGAAACTGAGTTGTTTTGAAATCATGAGCAAAAGCATAAGCACATATGGATCTAAAAGAGCTAATACTGAGATGAGTCATAAGCTCCATGATGATATCATTTATATTTATGGGCAGGACAATTTCAGATCATGAAGGAATAAGGCCTAACACCTGGCCCTCATCAAAGTCTCTAGATGTTATGATATTAATTTAATCTGTAGGTAGTTGGTAGCAAGCAATAAACTGTGTTAGACTAGGAAGTGGCTTGCCACTGTCACTCTGGATCAAGCAGCCCTATAGTTTTCTACACTTGAATGTTGCTAATAGCATCTCTTTATACTAAGCAGTAGCTCAGACAGCACAGTGTGCTAGCATGTCCACATATACTATGTTTCCTACTTATTGAATTTCCATAGAAATAGTACATCAAACTTTAAGATTGATATAGCAAGTAAGGAGGTTTAGAGGTTTTGGTGCCCTTAAAACTGGACAAATCCTTGGGTCCAGATAAGTTGTATGCCAGGCTCCTGTAGGAGATGGGAGGAAATCACCAGCCCAGACTCAAATTTTTAAATCCTCTCTGGCCACAGGGGAGGTGTCAGAGGGTTGAAGAACAGCTAATATGGTCCCACTTTTCCAGAGGGTGAGAAAGATAAAGCAGGGAATTACAGACCAGTGAGTCTCTCATCACAGGTAGGGAAGCTATTGGAGAAAATTCTGAAGGAAAGAATTAATCTCCATATTGAGAGGCAAAGTTTGGTCAGGGACAGTCATCATTGGCTTTGTCAAGGGAGATCATGTCCATCACGTCTGGTTAATTTTTTTTGAGGAGATGAAGGCAGTGCTGTTGATGCAGTTTACATGGGTTTCAGGAACGTCTATGACAAAATCCCACATGGCAGGCTGGTAAAGAAGGTACATGGTATCCAGGATAAATTGACAAATTGGCTCCAGAATTGACTTAGTGGCCAGAGGCAGAGGGTGGCAATGGAAGTTTGTGTGACCGGAGGCTAGTGTTCAACAGTGACCATGGGGATCAGTGCTGGGACTCTTTATTGTTTATGATATGTAAACGATGAAGATGAAAATGTCACGGAGATGATAAGTTTGCGGATGACAATAAGATTGGCTGTGTTGTTCATAGTGAAGAAAAAGGTTTTAGGTTACAGGAGAATATAAATGATTAGTAAGCTGGGCAGATCCGGGGCAGATGCAATTTAACCCTGAAAAGTACAAGGCAATGCACCTTGGAAGAACTAACAAGACAAGGAAGTATTCAGTGAATGGTAGGATAGAGGAACAGATGGATCTTGGGGTACTTGTTTACAAGTTCCTGAAGGTGGCTGGGTAGATTAGTCAGGTAGTTGGGGCATATGGGACACTTGCCTTTATTGTAGATTATAAGAGCCAGGAGATCATGTTGGAGCTGTACAGAATTTTGGTTAGGCCGTATTTGGGGTACTGTGTGCAGTCTGGTCACTAAACAACAGGAAGGATATGATGGCATTGGAGGGGATGCAGAGGACATTCACCAGGATATTGCCTGGGTTGTTGTGCTTTAGCTATGAAGAAAGGTTGGATAAGCTCAGGTTGTTTTCTTTGGAGCAGAGAAAGTTGAAGAGGGACCTGATAGTTGTATTAGATTATGAGGTGCATGAGCAAAGTGGATACAAAGAGGTTGTTCCTCTCAGTTGCAGAGGGACGCACTTCTTTTGAGGTGCAAGGCAGGAAGTTTAGAGGGGATTTGAGTGAAAATTTTTTTACCCAGAAGATGGTGGGAGTCTGAATTGCACTGTCTGGGAGGGTGTTTGAGGCTAGTAACCATACAACCCTTAAAAAGTACTTGGATAAGCACATGAAATGTCATAACATTTAAGGCGATGGGTTTAGTGCTGAAAAGTGGGACTTGTGTAAATTTGACATAGTTTTAGCGGTACAGATTTGTTGGAATGAAGGGCATCTTCTGGACAATATGATTCTAAGAAGCACAGTACCGTGAAATTCAATTGTATATGTTATCAAGTTGAGATTATGTACTTTCTGGATTTCTTTTCCTCAGTCCACTTAAAGACCATTTATTTGGCTTTTCTACTCATGCAACTTTCTTACTCTCTGTGGTCAGGTGTATTCTGCAGCAGTTATTGTGTTACGATTTAGAGTGTGCCAATAATCAAGCTACGTTATTCTGCAACCCAACACAAAGATGTAAATACACAAATAAACCAGCAAGATGATCAATTTGCCTGGCTGACCTATTCAGGATAAAAGCAATTGACACCGGGTTTGATCGTTAATAAGAAAATAACTCAATTTATTGTAAACACACTTAAGAAATGGCAGATGACAGAAGATATTTTATCAATCTACTACATGTCCCTTTAGGCCCCAAATAAACACAAATTCATTCATGAATGAGACAGAAAAAAAGTAGATGGTTTGACATAAATATTCTAGGTGGAAAAATTTTAGACAGATGAAGTAAAATTATAAAGATCAAGTGTCCAGAGCACAGGATGGGCTAATTTTTCTTTCAGTCCTTTTAATACCAATGACACATTGTTATCCATAGAGTGACAGTTATTCTTCAGTTTGACAGCTGATTGCATGAATCTAGGTCTTTCTGTCTATGAAAACCCTTTCTTTGAAATTTCATGGATATTCTGTCCTTCCACATTCCTGGAAATAAGCATGAAAGATGTTTTCTTGCTGGCTTGGCATGGTTCTGGTTGTACTGTTTCTGCCGGTCTGCAACAGATTGCAGCTTGACCAATTTAAGGGCTATCATCCAGATGGTTTTTCCTTGATTCAAAATTCCTGATGCTGCTCTGATTTGATAACACAATTTCACTGCTCTAGAAGCAACATTGTCTTTATAGAATTAAAAATGTGTAGCACTTTTTCCAGGTTGCAAAACTCTCGTGGTATTTTTGCTCTCTGTAAAAAAAAAAAGAAAAATATGTAGTCCCGTGCATGTTTCCACCCTTGAAGAGATAAAACACTTCATAAATGTGTTTTGTCACCAGGTAATCATTTCAAATATGGAATACTGCACAAGAAAATATTTATTCATCCTCATTCATTCTTTTTGCAGGATTTAAATAATTTCTTGTGATGTTCCTCCCAAATTTTAAAACTAATCCAGTACAATCACAATCTTGATAATACATGGGCAGTTACATTATTTTTTCCAACAGCATGAACTTTTTAAAAATATTAAATGGTTTTGAGAATAAGCTCCATCTCACATTTTTTGTCTTGAATTTCATTTCAAAAGCTAAGGGACTAAAGCCAGTATATTAGTATTTCTTTGCACCCGCTACAAATATAAACTTTATAATGTTGAAGAGGCAGTAAAATCATTTTTTCCATTGAACAGCACTTCTGGTATTGATTTGATTTCCTCGTAAAGTACTCCATTTGGCCTCTATCTCTGATTCCAGTGCTGGTGCAAGACAACGACTTAACTGAGTCACTACCGTCAGTTGCCATGCCAAAAGGTTTCATAAAGTCGGGACAGCCAGGATTGGTTCATTTGCTGGGATTACTGTCTGCTTAGCATTCTGTTGTCCTCTTAGCCTGTTTTCATAACAACCTTATAGGTAAAGCTATTATGCATAAGTTAGGCATAGGTTTCCAATAACACCCATACACTCCCAGAAATCTCATGATTTCCTGTTGCATTTTAGGAACAGGAAATTTGATCAGATTCAGTGTTCTTAGCAAAACTTGCTCCTGCCCTTGGTAGGTTACCCTCCCTTTTGAGAATTCATGCTTGGTGGAACTTATTACTAAGGCAACTAACTGTAGTTGCTTAAACAGGTCTTCTGATGGCTTTCTATGTTCTTCCCAAACATTACTGTATATTACAATATCATATACATAAACGAAAAAGTTAGCATTTTAGCTACAACTTGAGTCACAAGTCTTTGGAATTTAGTTCAGAGTTTTTAACCTTAAATGACACGTCTCAACATTGGTATAACTCTTTTGGTATCACACAGGCTGGTAACCCTTTAGTTTTTAATGTTAACGGTGCTTGTCAGTACTCTTTCAACAGATCAGACTTGGAAGGGAATGAGGCATTGCCAAAGCAACTGAGTATGGTCTATTTTTGTTAGTGCATTCATTTTTTTCTGTAATCCGTACAGAATCTATTAAATCCATCTGGAATCATAAAATCCCTAGATTGTAGAAGCAGGATATTCGGCCCATCGAGTCCACACTGACCCTCCGAAGAGCATCCATTCCAGGCCTACATCCTCCATCCCTTTAACAATGCATTTTTCATGGCGATTCCACCCAGCCAGCATATTCTTGTACACCATGCATGGCTGAGCCACCTAACCTGCACATCTTTGGATTGTGGGAGGAAATCAGACCACCCAAAGGTGATCCGCACAGATGCGTAGAGAATGTTCAGACTCCGCAGTTGCCTGAGGGTGAAATTGAACCCAGGTCCACGGTGCTGAAAGGCTGCAATGCTAACCACTGAGCCGGTGCGCTGTCCCATCTGGTTAACTCCAACTATTTTGGTAGGTTCGGGTGATTTTCCAGAATATATTCAATCTCCATTTTCACCTGAGTTTGTTTTTCCAAGCTTGACTGAAAAGGATGTTGTTTTACCAGCACTGCATCCTGCTCCACCCACAATATTTGTGGTTAACATTGAAGGAAATCTGTAGAGGTGTACAATTTCCAAAATAACCTTACTAGATCTTCATATTGCCTATCCTCTGATTACAAGATTACATTGCCAAACTGTCCCAGAACTTCAGCCTCGCTAGTTAGATTGTAGGAGATTCACTTTGTGAATTATCTATCTTGCTTTTATCTCACTGTCACTGTTCCTATCATACTCCACTATTCACCATATAACATACCTGCTCTTTCTTAACTTGCTTTTGATGATAATAAGCATTAAATGTGTTTATATGACATAATCGATTGTTCTTTGTGCAATCGGGAGTATTTACCAGATAAGTTACTTTACTAATCCTCCTAACTTGCTTTTATAGATCACTGATTTCATGTTTTCAAATATTCTGGCTTTAGCATGTTTATCTGCCCATTCTTTCATTTTTGCTTGTGTAGTTTCTAAATGCTCATGTTCCTGACAGTCTGTAACATTGTGATGTGATCTAACCTTGAGGATTCATCTTTTTTTGCCTAAAAACGTTTCCTTAATCAATTTTAATGGAACTCTTAGCACACGACCATAGATCAAATTAAAAGGACTAAACCTAGTAGGGTCATTTGGGGAATATCTCGTAGCAAGTATGTAAAATATGCAACTCCAGTCTACACTGCTGCAGTGAGCCTCTCCTACATACATTCCATCTGCCGTTTACTGTTCATCTATGCTTACCTTTACTCTGAAGCCGTAAGTTTTTCTACAGGTATTTAACAGTACTCTCAGTTTGGTAGTCCAGTGCACAGGAATAAAAGAGAAATTATTGAGGAGATAGTTCAGAGCTTGGATCTGTTTAAGTCTGCTGGTTATACTTTTCTCAATCTGTCTGCAAGAACTCGTTAGTTGTTGGCTACCAGGAATGTATTTTAAAACAAATTACAGTGAGTTACTTTCATCTGTACTTGAAGTCTGGTTTCATGTTCCTGGCTGTCATAATGTGAGAAATGTTGATTTAAATTGTTTAATGTCTTGCTGGAAATTGTCAAATATGTGTCCCAAAGTAGACAATCCTAAAAACAAGTAATGGCTGGTGATGCAGTGAGAAAACAAGACTATGAACTTGATTAAATCAAACAGCATGCACCTTTTGCTAGTTGTGGTTAGTAACTATTTGCTGGGTAAATATCAACTGCTGGCTGTCCCATTTCTACTAGAATGAGTCGCATTCAAGTAGTTGAAATTGGAAAGTGATTGCCTATCCCTGACTGTTTTGTTTACAGGGTTTGTTGAACCAGATTCACAATGCAAATTGACAATATATTGCCATTTGTGGAATCCCAGCTGCAATTTTTAGTTTCAAAGTGTGACTCATTAACACTCAGTATTGAGTAGCCTAAACAGCAACTGCTTAGATTTATATAGTGCCTTTAACGTAGCAAAACAGTTCAAGGCATTTTGTGTTAGGAAGCAAAAGCAGGCATTGATGCTCACAAACGAAAACCTTGATCAAAGAAATAAGTTTTAAGCAATGTATTAAAGGGAGAAAGAGAGAGAGAGAGAGAGTGCTGTAGACCCTAGGGCTGTGAAATGGCAGATGAAATTTAATTTGGATAAATGTGAGGTGTTACATTTTGGTAAGGCAAACCAGGGCAGGACATAATACAGGTAAATGGTAGGGTCTTGGGGAGCGTAGTCAAACAAAGACACCTAGGGCGCAGGTGCATAGTTCCTTGAAAGTTGAGTTTCATATAGACAGAGTGGTGAAGGTGTTTCATGTGCTTGCCTTCGGTGGTCATAACATTGAGTATAGGAGTTAGGAAGTCATGTGGTTTTACAGGACACTGATGAGGCCACTTTTGGAATCCTACGTATAATTCTGGTCTCCCTTCGATAGGAAGGATGTTGTTAAACTTGAGGGTGCAGAAAAGATCTCCAAGGGTGTTGCCAGGACTGGAGGGTTTCAGCTACAGCAAGAGACTGAATATCCTGGGTTATTTTCCCTGAAGCATCGGAGACTGAGAGGTGACCCTTTAGGTTCATAAAATCATGAGGGGCATGAATACACTGAATAGCCAAAGTCTTTTTCCTCGGGTTGGGAAGTCCAAAACTACAGGGCAGAGGTTTAAGATGAGAGGAGAAAGATTTAAAAAGGACCCGAGGGGTATCTTTTACACGCAGATGGTGGAGTGTGTCTGGAGCTGCCAGAGGAAGTGATGGAGGTGAGTATAATTACAACATTTAAAAGGCATCTGGATGAGCATATGAATAGGGATGGTTTAGAGGGATATAGACCAACTCCTGACAAATGGGACTGGGTCAGATTGGGATAAGTTGGACGAAGGGTCTGTTTCCATGCTGTATGACTCTGACTGTATGACTCTATTACTGTTACCAGGATACAGTTAATCATTAAATCCTTTCCTGTTCCGATGTAGCAGACTTCATTTGGCCCACACATCTCACTTGTTGTTCCTTGTTGAGATCTGGTGAAAGGTATTGCCCACTGACCATCCGGGGCATGTATGGCTTTCTGCCGAGCCCTGATGTCCATCTGCTCCCCTCCCCCTTCTCATTATTTCAATGAAGCTGTGTTCGAAGGAGAATGCCTATGAATATACTGTGTTTGGGGCTTATTGTATAAGAGATGTGATGCCAGGACCACATCTTCCAGTGCCTATCTCATCACTCCTTGTAGCCTTTAGCAACTGTAAATAACTTTGGAAAACACTGTATACTAACAACAGCCAGCAGGAATCAATCTGCAATTAATTTGAAAGTATTTGATGATCCCTTTAAACAGGACAAATGTGCATGTTTTTCCAGCTGCTGAACATGTGTTCAGTCATAAGTAATTAAGATAAAGCATTATTTGAAGCTTTGAGCTCCGAAATGGCAATGTTCTTGTCTGGTCAGCTCTTTGCACTGATTGACATTGCAATATTCCTACTCTGTCTTCACCTTGGAAGTGTATCTGTATGGTGTGGACACCATTTTGGCTTCCTATTTTGCTTATTTATTCAAAAATCAGGCACTACACATCCATATTTTGCATCAGTAGAATTTACATCATAAATACAAGTCATTCAGCTCAACAGGTCAGTGCTATACATTAGCTTTCTCCCACTCTGTTTACTTCATCTAAGCCTGTTGGCCTTTCAGTAGATTACCCTCTTCTTCATGTAGCGTCCCTTTATCCGCATTCACGCTATTTATTTCAACCACACCATGAGGTAGCAAGTTCCACGTTCTCTCTTAAGAGAGTTAATGTATCCGGCAGTGATCTTCCATCCCAGCCTCCTGCCCATTGCAGCTATATTAATATCAAGACCAGTGTTGCCCCTCCAGTTGCAGCTCATTCAGCATTTTCACACTTTCCTCCCTAATAGCGGACAGTAATATTAAGGAAATATGATTTATGTTGTATTCTACCTTTATTAATGCATGTGTTGCATGATAAGAAATGCGCCTACATTGTCAGGACTAGCAGGATCCCTATTGGCAGTCAGTAAGAACTAAGAGAGTTGCTATTAGTTAGTCATGCTTCACTGTTTGTACAAGTTCCCCACTGCATATCTCAGTGGTTTGAAATCTGGCCAGTGACAGACAAAAGATTGAGAAAGATCAGGAGATGGATGAAGTTTCTAACAGTTTGAATTACCTTGACCTCCCCTTTATAAACTAGTTGAATGTCATCCTCCATTGTGTGGCAATTGATAAAGTTGTGCTGGTTATTTTAGTAAATCCCTTCATATGGCTGAACTCATCAGCTCTTCGGCTGAAAACACTTAATGAATGCATCCTCAATTTGGAGGTCCTCATCTGATATCTGCTTTTGCAAAATTGAATTGTATTAACTGTAACCTTTTAAAGTGTGTTTGTAGCATTCTACAGTCTGATTCCAAAAGCATGTTGCTATTTAAATCACCATAACCTGTACTTTGGGGACATATCTTGTCCAATAACTTAATCAAAATAAGTTAATCGCTTGCACCATGGTAGTTATCTCTGCATGTTATTATAACTAACCATGGGCACTCTTCTAGCAAAGTAGTAGTGTTCCTACTTCTGAACCAGGAGTTCCGGGACCAAGTCCTACCCACTCCAGAGGTCTGTAATAACATCTCTGAACAGGTTGGTTAGGGAAAATAGGTATAACGAGCCAGCATTTGTGGAATTCTCAGCCTTTTAGTTTTAAGGGAAATTCTGCCTGAAATATTTATATAAGTATCTTGCAGACTTATTTTGAGAATGCCAAGATCCTGTGTCTTACACTATATTAATGACCTAGCTGAAACCCCAAGGCACACATCTGGTTAAAGTAAACATCTACAGTGGTTGATTGTCAATCAGCTAAACTCAGATTAGAGTTCTGACTGAGCATAACTCTAAGGTTGTGTTCACCTCAGAATCAAACTATGTGAACTTGAGTACCAGCATTTTCATCCCATTGGCAGGATGCATTTTGTCTATATAATAATGATTGTTATACATTTGTATTATGTGTGTTGGGAATTCAAATTGTAAAGCAAATTTATTTTAACAAATGTAAGTATTGCATGTTAAGAGATAAATATTATTAATTTGATTCAAAATGTATTGAGCATCATTAATGCAAGAGGGATGAGGAATAACAGTACACGTATCACTTTTATGCTGGCTCATTTCAGAATTTCACTGAGGTCATCAATGTTATCAGCCAATGAATCATTTATTGATGTATAAAGCAAATGCCCCGTGCCTGTTTGCTCTCTCAAGCAATTTATTTTTCTTTGGAAACCAGCAACCACAATGCAATTTTACAAACTGAATCTATACAACTCATTTATGCCATTAACATATTTCCCGACCCATACAAATTCTTTCTTAATACCAGTTTCTTTTTGTAACCATCACCAGTAAATTCTGATATCAGAGGAGAATTCTCAGGCAGGTAACACAATGTTTCTGATTTAAAACAGTTGACCATCCCTTCAAGTAATTGATAGAACCATACCCTTGTTAGTCCCTCTCTCCCTCCATCAGGATACTTCAAGATCATCCCACCTTGACTCTGGGCCAACCACCAGACTCCACTTTGAGAATCTTTAAAGAAAGACAGTTTGGAGGAAAATGAGCTAGCAACCCTGAACCCTGTGGCTTCACTTGTATTTGCATACAGCAGTCAAGAAATGCCAACAACAATGATTGAAAATGAAGGGGGATGGAAATATATTCAACTTAGCCATTCCAAAGGCGGTTACTGCTCCAGACAAGCAAATAATAATCCCATTTATCCATCTTATCTGCATAATCCCATAATTTCTTTTTCCTTCATCCATCTAAAATAATCTAGACTTTAATGTTGTTGAAGTTTCTGTCACAACAGGCTGCTTCACCCTTTAACCATAGAAATGATTTCAGGTTTATAGTTAGTAACAGAAAGATGTTTCTCTTGCTGAGTCTTCCATATCGCTTATATATAATCTTGTATATATGGTCTTACTTTCACTACCCCTTTACTATTAAAAATGCACTGCTTTGATTTTTATTCTGCTGTGTTGTGCATAATCTGCATTGTTCTAACAAAAGTAAGTTTAGAAATATGAGGCTGCTTTGCTGCCTAATTTATCCTCCTGTTTCTGGCACTATCCTTCCAAGAATGGTATAATGGGGGGAATTTTGACATAAGTGTCTGAGTACCTCATGCAAAAACAAGACCTCCTTCAGCAGAGATATTAAGAATTCCCGATGCTGGAGTTAGAGATGGTACAGTGTGGAGCTGGAGCACAGGCAGCATTAGTGGAGCAGGAAAGTTGACAATTCGGGTCGGGACCCTTCAGCCGGGATTGTTTATGATTCCTCTGCTCAATCCAAATACATTATTTGAATAAGGATAAAATATCAGCTGATCACAGTACCTGTGCTGAATCACTACTTTGGGTTCTGAGACCTAGTGATGTGCTACTGAGCAGCACTTACAAGGATGGTGATAATTTGGTGCTCATTGTGAAACTTTGCCCTGGAAAAGACTGATTCCCAATCGCATTAAGTGGAACCCTAAAGCAGAATGTCCTAAGGGCTCAGCAGAGGAGAACAAATAGAACCATTCAAGAATATGATAACTCTTGAGTAGGAAATGTACAGGTGACCAGCTCCTCAGTCATCCTGTATATATTCATGCCACACTCTTAGAAATAAGCACTCACTTACAACACATTACATTTTTCATGTAACTCTTAACTATGTTGTTTTATAACACCCAATGAACTATGCTACAGAATTTTGCAAGAGCATTCTTAAGCATCATATGCTTAAATTTCAGTGCAACCAGGTTTTTAATTTACCTCAAACTAAGGATGCTGGTGAAACTCAGATTGATGAGTTACATGAGGCTTGACAAAACAAAGATTGTTTCTCAATTTAGGAGCAAATTACTGCAGATGCTGGAATCTGAAGTGAAAACAAAGTGCTGGAGAACCACCTCCGGTCAAGCAGCATCCATAGAGAGAAAGCAAGCTAACGTTTCAAGTCTACGTCACTTTTCATCAGAAGTGGGCAGGTTCTGGACAAATGAAGAGAGAATGGAGTCAAGGTACCCTGACTCCACAAGGCCGCACTGTGTCCACCTAAATCAACAGTTCCTCTGATGCCCTCTGCCAAATTGACAATTTTCAGTTCCCTGGCCCTTATTGCTCCCTATTCATCAGGGATGTCCAATCCCTCTATACCTCCATTCTCCATCAGGATTGTCTGGGAGTTCTCAGCTTCTTCCTTGACTAGGAGTCTAGACAAACCCCATCTACCACTAACTCTCCTCCATTTGGCTGACTTGAGCTTTCACTGAACAATTTCTCCTTTAATTCGCTTCTGCCAAGTCAAAGGAGTGGATCCCAGTTATGCCAGCTTCTTTTATGCGGTATATGGAAGAATCCTTGTTCCAGTCCTACACTGGCCTCCTCCCACAACTCTTTTTCTTTGGCACATTGGCAATTTGTTTTGGTGCTGCTTCAAGCTCCTGCCTGGACCTTGAAAAATTTGTTCATTTTGCCTCCAATTTCCACCCTTCTATAAGTTTCACGTTGCTCATTTCCAACACTTCCCTTCCTTTCCTTGACCATTCCGTCTCCCTTTGGGGAAATAAACTACCCACTGCTATCTATTACAAAGCCACTGACTCCAATAGCTGTTCGCACCCCACATCCTTCAAGGATTCCATCCCATTCTCCTTGCTCTTTCACCTGTGTCATATCTGTTTGGTCAATGCTACCTTCCAAAACACTGCTGCTGACATGGCTTGCTTCTTCTATAACCGTAGTTTCCTGCTCACTGTGGTTGACAGGGCCCTGAACCGCATCCGATCTATCACCTGTGAGCTTCCACCCTTGCCCGTTCCCATCATTCTCAACAGTGTGATGAGTCCCCCTTGATTTCACTTTTTTCACCCACCAGTCTCTGCATTCAAAGGATCATTTTCTGCTATTTCAGGCAACTCGAGCAGAATGTCACTACCAAACACGTCTTCCCCTCACACCCCTGTCTGCATTTCGCATGGATCATTCCCTCTGTGACACCCTAGTCCATTCCTCGACCACCAACACTATTTCCCCCCCCCCTTCCCTAATACCTTTCCGTGTGACCACAGAAGGTGCAATACCCGCCCTTATCACCACCTCCCTGCTCACCTTCCAAGGGTCTAAACCGTCTGTTTTGGTGAAGCAGCATTTCACCTGTACCACTCCAATCTTGTGTGTTGTGTTCACTGCATTCAATTTGGCCTACTCTATTTAGAGAAACTAAACGCAGACTGGGCGATCACTCACTTTGCAGAATACACCCAGCCTGTGCGCAAGCATGACCCTGACCTTCCCATAGCCAGTCATTTTAACATTGGTCTTGCTCACGTACCCACTTGTCTCTCGGCATGCAACAGTGCTCCGTTGCAATATCTCATCTTCAAACTAGGCAGTCTACAAGCTTCTGGACTCAAAATTGAGTTCAACACCTTCAAGTTGTGCATACATTTCCTTCTGTTTCTTTTAGCTTTGCTTGTTACATTCTGTCACCCTCTCTGCCCTCCACCCACTCCAGTAGGACTGTCATTTCTTTCCAGTCTGGCAGTTAAGCATACCATTGTTCTGTTATTCTCAGATTCCAATCACTTAATCTTAACTGTCAACATATTTTCTCCCACAGCACTCAAATCACCTCTCTTCTTCCCCCCCCCCCCCCCCCACCGCCCCCACTAAATCTTACCCCCTTCACTTCAGCTCTGATGATGAGTCATCTAGACTCAAAATATGAGTTTGCTTTTTCTTCATGGATGCTGCTTGAACTGCTGTGATCTACAGCATTTTTTGTTTTCAGTTCAAACTTTGTTTCCATCTCCACAAATGCTGCTGGACCTGCTAAGTTTCTCCAGAATTCATGTTTGTTGCAGATTTCCAGCACCAGCAGTATTTTTCTTTATTCAAGTGTATCAATAAACCTGTTTGGTGAAAGCACACTTTGTTTTTTGTCAGCAACCTAGTCACTCGCTATGTACAAATTTTATCTCGGTATCAGGGGATGTGTGGTTGAGTCAATTAAGTACTCCGGGCATGGATGATCCCTGCCCTGTGTCCAGCTAAGGGTCAATGCTCAGAGCTACGAGTTATGGCCATCAACAGAACAGTGAATTTTTGCAGAGATGAAGGAATAGCTAGAACACCCAGGAAATGGCTGCTTGCTTGTGGAGGATCTCTTGGGAAGAGAATTTGTGTTTTATTTAAACACAGACAAGGAAGGCTGTGAGAAACCAACTAATGCATTATTTTCTTAGGTAGAAGTTGAAAATAGGAGGCTGTTATGAATAACTAATGAGTATTAAACAGTACAAAAAAGTTATGTTAGACAGCAAGTATTTGAAAGGAATGTCATTTGTTATAAATGCAAATAATTTGAAAATAAAGTCTGGGCTTATTACAAACGTGCTCAAACAGTAAAATCTCACTTTAGAAGAGACACCTGGAAAGCAAACAGGAATTGGCTTATGATTCAAGATATCCCAGAACTTTTCACATGTAATAGGTTTATTTCAAAGTTAATACCATTTGGATGAACACTGGCATGAGCTTGTTTGTTGTGTCAAGTGACCTTTCTCTATGTTGCATATCCTATATAATATGTAAAAGCATACAGACATTATCACAAAGGACAATAAACAGTAGTTAATGCCACTCAGCCTATTTGTTGCAGAATTTCTTGATTTAGTTTATTAAAGTGATTGCCTCCCAACCACAAACATGGAATTTAAACTTCAAGAATTTAACACTCAACTGCAATGTACCCACATACAGTTTTCATAATGGAGAATAGGGAAATAATCTGCTCTCTTGAGACAAGTCTGTAATTTAAACATTTTAAATTCACAGTGTATGTCAAATCTAATGAATTTTTTTTAATGCCACTTAAAAATACAGAAAGCCCAGCAATTGGAAGGCATGAAGGTACAGGACCCACCTGTTAAGCACCTATATACTGCTGCACATGGGCCAGGAGAAACAGAAGTGCTTCCACTTACTTGAACCAATGTAACATTCTTCCCTACCTATTTTTGGCTCTGTTACTTAATCCACTAATTGCCTCAATTTTCTCTCTGGCTTGTGATCTTCTCTCCTTCCTGTGATCTGCTCTCTATCTCTTCCCAACCACTGACTGCTGCAGTTACCCATGATCTCTCACTCTTCTCCATTCCCTGACTGTAACCTGGTGCTGCTGTCCTTCCGACCCAACACACCCAGTTTCTTAAACTGTTTCGTTGCTATCCTGGGAGCAAAGGTAATAAGAAAAATGTTTTAATTAGGTTTTGCCATTAAATTCAGCTTGAAATCTCAGTTACAACTGTCTCTCCCTCCCTTTAACTATCAGAACTGTGTTCTTTAAATTAAGAGAACAAAAGCAGGAATTGGAATTGATGTTCATAATGGAGTAATCATTACCAGAGTTTGAATGGAATGATATGTTGAGTTAAAAGGCTTGGCCTTATTCCTGAATTTTAAATCCATTTTTAAAAGTGAAAATCAACCAAGAAATGGTACCTTTCTGAAAGTCCTTTTTCATATCTATTGTATTGATTGTACTTCTAAAAAATTTATAAGTTACCTTTTCAGAGATTTGTCTTCTACAATGTTGGTATTTACAGTCTGTGCAAGACACAGTGAGACAAAACTGAAAGTTGGGAGGAGGTGAGATACCTTGAAAGTGTACGTCATTGAATAAAGTTGTAGAAAAGAATCAATAAGCTGTGAGAGAACAAGATTTATACAGGTCTTTCGGCCCACTAAGTCTGCACCGAGGTAACTACCACTAAAGGTGCACTAATCCCAATTTCTTGTGCTGTACCATATCCCTCAATATTATGATATCTGAACTGCTCCAAATATTTTTTTTAAAGCTTGTAAGTTTTCTGGCCTTCATTACTTTACTACGCAGTGCATTCCTGATTCCTACCACATGCTGAGTGCAAATGTGTTTTTTCCCAAATCCCTTCCAAGTTTCCTGCCTGTTATCCTAAGACTGTGCCCTCCCGTGAATGATCCGTCAACCAAGAGGAATCACTGCTTTCTATCCGCCCCTTCTATATCCCTCATAATTTAATACACATCAATCATGCCCTCCGTCCGTCTCCTCTAAACTGAAGAAAACAATCAAAGTCCATTTAGTTTCTTCTTACAGCTGAATTTCTCCATCCCAGGCAACATCCTGGTAAACTTGCTTTGTACCCCCTCTAGTGCTATCACATCCTCCCTGTAGTGAGGTGACCAGAACTGCACACAGTACTCCAGCTGTGGCCTAACCAGTGCTTTGTAGAATTCCAACATTACCTCCTTGCTTTTTTACTCTATGCCACAACTGATGAAAGCAAGTGTCCCAAGTGTAATTTAGCAATCAGAAGGGAACAAGAGTAGCAGCAAACAGTTAGAGTCATACAGCATGAAACAAACCTTTCAGCCCAATGTCCATGACGATCAGGTTTCCTAAACTGAACTAGTCCCATTTGCCTGTGTTTGGCCCATATCCCTCTGAACCTTATGTACCTGTCCAAATGTCTTTTAAGTATTGTAAATGTATCCACCTCCACCACTTTCTCTGTCCACTTGTTTCATATATGCACCACTCTCTATGTGGGAAAAAAAAGTTGCCCCTCAGGTCCCTTTTAAATCTTGCCCCTCTCGCGTTATCCTAACACCATCCAGTATTGTGCTCCACATCCCTGGGGAAAAGATAGTGGCTATTCATCTTATCTATGCCCTTAATGGTTTTATAAACCTCTATGCAGTCACCTTCAGCCTCTTACGCACCAGGGCAAAAGGTCTCAGTCTGTCCAGATAACTGAAACCTTCCAGTCTCGGTAACATCTTTGTAAATCTTTTTTTTGCAACCTTTCCAATTTTATAGCAGAGTGACCAAAATAATATGCAGTACTCAAAATGTGGCCTTGCTATTGTCTTGTACAGCTGTAACATGACATCCCAACTCCTGTACCCAATGCTCTGACTGAAGAAGGCAAATAATACACGCACCACCTTTTACCCCTCTGTTTACCTGTGATTTCCTAGGTCTCTGTTTGACAATGCTCTCCAGGGCCCTGCCATTAACTGTGTAAGTTGTTAGTTATACTAAAATGCAACATCTCACATTTATCTAAGTTAAACTCCATCTGCCATTCCTCAGTCCACTGGACCAAATGATCAACATCCTGTTGTAATCTTAAATAATCTCTTCACTATCCACTATACCACCAATCTAGGTGTCATCTGCAAAAGTACTAACTATGCCTCTTATATTCTAGGTGTCACCTGCAAAAGTACTAACTATGCCTCTTATATTCGCATCCAAATCGTTTATGTAAATGACAAGCAATAATGGACCGGCACCAATCCTTGCAGTACACCACTGGTCACAGACCTCCAGTCTGAGCAACAACCCTTTACCACAATCCACTGTCTCCTCCTATTGTCAAGGCAAATGTGTATCCACTTAGCTAGCTCTCCCTGGATCCATTGTGCAAGTACTGTGGACAGGTTGTAAACAGTAATAACAAGAGCTGAGAGAGCCATGGGTACCTTCCTGACAGCCAGAATGTCAGACTGCTGAACTGCTGGTATTGGAAAACAAAAGGTGAACAAATATCTGCCCTGCCTTCACTTCAGTTTTCTGTTGGCAAAATTGCTTTTTAGCTACAAATCAGTGCAAGAGTTGGAAAATGTGTAGACTTAATCCCTTGTAATCACCAGTAATAATAATTTCCTGAACCTTGGTTTAATTTATCCTTTATATAAGTAACTAGAACTTTATTCATGTTGCAGACTGTTTTATTATGAAATTATGGTAAAAGCTATGTAACATTGCAATGTGATTGTGTATTCATTTGTCAATCCATCTATAAATTTGGCAAATACTTCCTGAAACCTGTGCGTATCTGATTAGAAAAATGTGCAGAGATTCGAACATTTTAGTTCTTTGCCCATTTTTACAGTCTGATTATCATATATATGCTAGAAAATTGGCATTGCACCACTGGAAAATCAGTACTAAATTCTGTGCTTTTGAGCAATATCCTTTAGATAAGTTAAAACTGTTTTCAGTAACCATGCAATTACCCTTACAGGATAACTAAGACACTAATAGAAGAAGATGGTGTGAAATGGAGAGAAAAAGTGTCAGCAATCCCAGTAGTCCCTGTATCTGCACAGCAACATAGGTGGGACAAAGATTCTATTTCCTGTGCTGCTGAAAGTAAAACCCAGATGACTAATGAAAACCAACACACCTCTCCAAACAAGGGTAATGGCAAAACTCATCGACTATTGTTGATGTCATCACAAATAATTTTGACTTATTGTTGTGAAATATTGGTCTCATCATATATTGAAACTTGTCTAGATGACCAGAACGAATATTTACTGTTGCACCTAAAACAAAATTGCTCTGAGTTTTTAGTGCATGTCGACTTCAATCTAACACTTACAGTCAAATTGGTAACTGGAGCCAGTACTTCTGCATCCCATTGCAAGAGCTGAATGCATAATCCAAGTCAATGCATTAGTGTAGTGCTGTGGGACTAATGCATTGTTGGAGGTGCTACCTTTTGAGTGAGACTATATCTGATATGTCTGTTCTGATAGACATAAAATGGTTGTCTTCTTTGAAGTCTGATATTCTGGCAGCAACTTGGCCGGCATTTAGCCTAGATTCAACAAAAGTTTTTATCTTTCTTTTGCTTTTGTGGGGCTTTGCTATGGTGAATTTGACTGCCACATTTGTCAAAACACAATAATAACTAAGTTACGTTGAGATATGTGGAGAACATAAAAGATACTACAAAACTAAGTTATTTCTTAACTTGCTGTCTGGCATAAAAATGATGTTGCAATTTAAAATTTTGCATTTATACAGCCCTTTCATATTTCACGGAGACATATCCAGACAAAAAAGTGAATGATAAACCTTAAAAAGTGAAACCAGGAGGTTTAGTCTAAACAAAAACAGAAGTTGCTAGAAAAGCTCAGCAGGTCAGGCAGCACCTTTGAAGAAAAAATCAGAGCTAATCTTTTGGTCAGAGATAATGTGAACTGCAGATGCTGGAGAATCCAAGATAACAAAGTGTGAAGCTGAATGAACACAGCAAGCCAAGCAGCATCTCGGGAGCACAAAAGCTGACATTTCGTGCCTAGACCCTTCTTCAGAGAGGGGGATGGGGAGAGGGTTCTGGAATAAATAGGGAGGGGTGGGGGAGGCGGGAGGCGGACCAAAGATGGATAGAGGAGAGGATAGGTGGAGAGGAGCGTGTAGGTGGGGAGGGGATAGGTCAGTCCAGGGAGGACGGACAGTCAAGGAGGCGGGATGAGGTTGGTAGGTGGGAAATGGAGGTGCACCTTGAGGTGGGAGGAGGGGTAGGTGAGAGGAAGAACAGGTTAGAGAGGCAGGGACAAGCTGGGCTGGTTTTGTGATGCACTGGGGGAAGGGGAAGAGCTGGGCTGGTTTAGGGATGCAGTGGGGGAGGGGGAGATTTTGAAGCTTGTGAAGTCCACATTGATACCATTGGGCCGCAGGGTTCCCAAGTGGAATATGAGTTGCTGTTCCTGCAACCTACGGGTGGCATCATTATGGCACTGCAGCACCCCAGGATGGACATGTCGTCTAATGAATGGGAGGGGGAGTTGAAACAGTTCACGACTGGGAGGTGCAGTTGTTTATTGCGAACCGAGCGGAGGTGTTCTGCAAAGCGGTCCCCAAGTCTCCACTTGGTTTCCCCAATGTAGAGGAAGCCACACCAGGTACAGTGCATGCAGTATACTACATTGGCAAATGTGCAGGCCCAGTTCTGAGGATGGGTCACTGGACTTGAAATGTTAACTCTGATTTTTAGTTCACAGATGTTGCCAGACCTGCTGAACTTTCCAGTATTTCCTGTTTTTGTTCCTGATTTACAGCATGTGTAATTCTTTTCATTTTTATTAAGTATAGTCAAAAACTTGGTCAGAGGTGGCATTTAAAGATTGTTCTAAATAAAAGACAGGGCAAGGCTGTAATATTAATGAGGAAAATCAGGGTGTGGGCCTAAAAAGCTGAAATCCTGGTTACTAATGAGGAATTTGAGCACTTTTAAAATAAATTCCTTTGGTAGTGTTCATAGCTGTTTATTTTGCATATACCGAATAAAAATTATGAATAATGAGCATCCAAAATAACTCCTGTATGGGTATTGTGACTGACATCTGTTTAATGTTAATGTTTTCCCCACCCTGTCATTTTTGAGATGATACATAAAATATAATAAAATTGATTATTATTTACCACTCAATAACTGAACGCCACAATCTTAGGCTCTGTTGTACTCACCCTGAATTCCAAGTATTTCTAAAACCAGTTAACTCCTTGGACCAATGTTGTTGAGTTGATTTTTACAATGAATGAGAACTATTAGCACTGCTGATCAGACAGTTGTTGCCTATCCTGATGCGACTTGCCACCTGTGTCTAGCAGCCTTGTGCATCCTTTGTAGAGCATCTCACTTTGCCTTCCTATTCTGCCCTGTCTAGCATCGACTGTTCCCCATATAAACACCACACACAATGCTACATGCATGCTTGATATAGTTGTTGCCTTGTCGCATACTTGTCTGCTGTATTGCATGAGCATTGCTTGCCTTTCACTAAATCCATATGTGCTTGGGCCAGGTACATCCTCTGCTGCAAGTCTCTGCTGTTGGCCAGGTACTTGTGCAAGAGATGTCTCTGTTCCCTTAGCTGTGAAATTTGTTTACTTAGTCTCTTGTCTCTGCAAGTACAGCATGGCCTTTCCATCCCTCCTTGTAAGTTGTCTCACAAAAACAATTCACACTTTAATGAGATTATGCTTGTGTGTTTTTAGCAAAATTGTAATTTTCCATGTACTATTTCTAAATCAGCTGCTAAAGATTACTCCCTTAACTGGACCAGAGTGACAGGCCAGCTTGAAAAAAATGACAATTACTCATACCTGGAACAGGAAAATCAGGTTGTTGCTGCTGCTGCAGCAGCAGTATTATACTGTCTCAGGTTGTTGTCACTGATATTCCTCCACCTTCTTAATCTTTCTTCATTGCCATGTGGATGATGACATCAGGTATGCATCATTTTTTTCAAATGTTGAATGAAAAGACGCCTCAATTGGGAGAAACAAATGATGCCCTCATTTCCCTGCTTTCAATAATTTTCAAATTGTTTAATTTTATTTGCTCCTCTAAACCATTCCTGCACTTGGTACTGTTCCAAGTGCAGTACAATAATAGCTAATGCAATGCTAAGAAATTGATGCAAAAAAAATGTTTTTTAAGCTGTCATTATGGTAGCTAAGTTTTCATTGGTCTAATAAATTTAAGAACTCATGGTGACGAGTTTGGTGTTTCAAACTCCTTTTTTTGGAAAACCCCAGTAAAGCCCTGTACTGCTGTACCAAAATGTTTTTGCTGTCCCTTTATTTTGATTGATTATGTTAGCTGAATTTCAATTAGCCTAATCAAGGAGGTCATGATTATTATATTGGTGTATCACACCCTCATCCGAAAACTCCAGAAGAGTGAGTTTTGAGAAGATTTGTAGCTCAGGTTGAGGATCTGGATGTGAGTTTGCTCGCTGAGCTGGAAGGTTCGTTTTCAGACGTTTCGTCACCATACTAGGTAACATCATCAGTGAGCCTCCGACGAAGTGCTGGTGTTATGTCCCGCTTTCTATTTATCTGGTTAGGTTTCCTTGGATTGGTGATGTCATTTCCTGCATTGGTGATGTCATTTCCTGTTCTTTTTCTCAGAGGATGGTAGATTGATTTGGAGCCAATGTGTTTGTTGATGGAGTTCCAGTTGGAATGCCATGCTTCTAGGAATTCTCGTGTGTCTCTGTTTGGCTTGTAACACCAGCGCTTCATCAGAGGCTCACTGATGATGTTACCTAGTATGGTGACGAAACGACTGAAAACGAACCTTCCAGCTCAGCGAGCAAACTCACATCCAGAACTCCAGAAGAGCTTCACATAAAATTTGCCTCATGCACACATCAAATTCATTTATAGTAGATTCTGAAAGACCTTGATAATTTCATCGCAGACATCAAAATTCAACAGTATTTCATTAGTATGGAACCTTGTATGAAGTTCTTAAGCATTGAAGAATATTGAGAAATCTTTACTCTAACAGGCTGCAAGCAGGAACTCTGATTAGTTTAACCTTTGTGGCTGACAAATAGTAAATAATAGTGTAAATGGTCAGTTGGAAAGTGTTGTCACCCTGAACAGAAGATAAATGAAATAACTAAATAACTTGATAGAAGTTTCTGAGAGGGGAAACCAGGAGAGTGATGTGGAAAATGCAGTCTAAACACACAGATTTTAGCAATGGCTGACTCCTCAAAGTTGAAATTTCATGGGATCCAAGGAAAGGCGGGAAGCTGTGTGCTGACTTTATTCAGGGCAGGAAGGAAAAAGTAATTATTGAGAGACGTTTTTGTGATTAATAGGGTTCATTGGCCTCCATATTTTCCTTGCATTTCATGTTATGTACAAATTGTTTAGTCTTGAATGTAGGGAATCTCATGAAGAGATTTGTAATCAGTAGTAAAGTTCGCCATATGATGTAATGAAGAAAGCTGCATACTGCAAGAACATATAGGAGGATATCAGAGGGTCAGAAGAATGGCAAATGAAATTCAGTCAGGAGAAGTGTAAGGTAATGCATGTAGGAGAACAAGCAAGGCAAAGGAATATACAATAAATAGTAGGATCCTGAAAAGTCTGGAGGCCCTAAGGGATTGCATGTCTGTTAGGTCACAGGAAAGGCCGTTAAGATGCAGGGGGCATTGTTTAGCTCATTTAGCTGGATGGCCGTTTGCAATGCAGAGTGGGCCAATAGTGCAGGTTTAGTTCCCATTCCCAGGTAACCATGCAAGTCCCATTGGTGGCTGAGGTAGAAAGCGTCATTTCATTAAAAAAAAAGCTTGGTGCCAAAAACTAAAAAGTTCCACACCAAGACCACGAAGGTGTGGTCTGGCAGGATGACGTATTGTTTGGCTGGCACAAACATGATGGACCAAAAGGCCTACTTTTTTGCTTACATTTCTACACGTAATAAATATTCTGATCACAAATGCAGCATCACGTACTTGAAGAACTCGAGTTGCTCAGATTTTTTTTACTGAAGATTTGTTTTAAAATTTTCTGTTCTGTTTGAATTCTTCCAGGCAAAAATGTAGAAGAACATTTTATTTCCTTGAAGCAGGAAGGTAATTGTTTTGTGAAGAAGACCCAGTACAAAGAAGCCATTGCAAAGTATAGTGAATGCCTAAAACTGAAAAATGATGATAGCACCATTTACACAAACCGGTAAGAAATATAGCTTTATACTCTGTTAAAATTTATAACTTCATAGTACATTATGAAGAAAGAACTTCTATGAACAAAATCAGAAGGAAGGAGCTCCCATGGTAGCTGATGCATAGGAATAGTATGAAAACTTAACAAAACATACATGTGGTATTTGAATTCTTTCAACACCAATTTAGTCTTAAGTACCCTTTCTGTGCAATGGTATGTGTAGTTTGAAGTCAGTCACACGTGTGTCCCCCTAGTAAAGATTAATCCTCTTATTCAGGGTAGCTTTTCTTCACATTTTATGAAGAAGAACCAAATATTTATAGTCATGAATACTTTTGTTGCAATACTAGTATCACCTGTATGCCAACTTGGCACACACGTAACTCAAAAAAAGTATAGTCTAAAATTTTTGGCAGTATAGTGCCTCACACGGGTAAATGCAAGTTACAAAATCAGCCCTGGAGGCACATGTGCAATTTTGACTTTCTGAAAACAAACAGCTCTCATTTATAGTTTCAAACATGACATTAATTGACCCTGTGCCAAATGCTACATTCTGTTCAGAAGTTTTGCACGATACCCAACTTACCCACATAAAATAAGCATGATGTAATTTAAACCCTTGAAATTGGGTTTGTAAAAGTTAACTTGTGTTGGTTTAGTTAATTTTTTTCATACAAAATATTGTTTGGATTTTCTACGTGCATCAATCTCTGTTGTATTGGAAGTGATGATTTTGCATCTTCCTTATTTGCAATTTGAATTTGCAACAACGTAGAAGCTTAGGAATGGTAATTCATTTTAGGATTCCTGTAGCACCACGAATTTAGGTGATTTAACAAAGGAACACCAAAGGTAAGATGCTGACTCCTTCAACATTGAGTACTTCAAGATTTACAGACATTCCTAGTTGGGGATATAAAACGAAGTTTGTCATGCATGCTGCCACTACACAATTTCTTAAACAGCAATGACCAATCCAGTAGCTGTGAATGCAAGAATGGTGCTAATAGTTAGAGCCACCTAATCCTTCTAAGTTTCAAAACTACCATTGCCAAATCAGGCATGTGACACATACTACATTTCCCTAATGGAAAGGAAGCATCAAGTGGATTGGGTATAAAACTCTTATCAAGTGCTCGGATTCTCATCTCATCTCTTTCCGTAAAATGTCCCACGAGTTTAATTCCTGTTTTAAAAAATGAAGAAACAGGTGCCCACCCCACCAGAAAAAGTCGAATTTGGTATTCTTGCCCCAGAAGTGCAAAGTAATGCTCATCTTCAACAAGTGAGAATGTAACCACCTGCCCTCTACAATGTAGAGTTAGCAAAGATAGTAACATATTGACAATATCACTGGAGAGCAACTAATGGAATTTAAATCTAATTGAATCAAGAATTGAAAGCTAATCTTGATACTGGTGATTGAGAAACTATAATTTATTGTATAAAAAATCTGGTTTACTGATGCCCTTTAATGAAGTAAATCTGCCATCTCTACCAGCAATGTGGTTGACTCTAAATTACCGTTTGAAAAGTCCAGCAAGCTGTTAGTCCAAGAGCATTTGAGGATGGACAACAAATGCCTAAATCCTATCGAAAAATAATTTTAAAAATTATTAATTACCATTACTGAATCCCTCACCTCCAACATCCCACAGGAGTTAGCATGGACTGGAAACTAAACTAAACAGGGCATGTGAATACTGTAACTCCAAGAATATGTCAGAGGCCAGGAATTCTACAGTGTATAACTCGCCTCCTAACATCCCATTTCGAGTCCAACATCTAGAAGTCACAAGTTAGGAGCATGATGGAATACTTCGATGATTGCAGCTCTAATTGTACTCAAGAAGGGTAATATCATATAGGACAAAGCACCCCACTTGTTTAATTCCCCCCATCCACCACCTTTAACACTTACTTCCCACACCACTCTCATGTAGTGGCAATAGTATATGCCACCAACAGGATGCCCTACAGCAATTCACCAAAGCTCCATCAACAATATTTTCCACACCTAAAACCTTCTACTGCCCATAAGGATAAGGACAGCGGATGCATAGAAACATGACTCTTTGTACCTTCCCCTCCTAACTATGTATCATTCTGAAGTCATAGACAAGGTAATCAAGAAATGAGTCAAAATCCTGGAACTCTGTTCCTAGCAGCATTGTGATGTAACTATTCCCCACCCCGAGTGAATGTCAGTTCGAGAGACGGCTGAACACCACCTTCTCAGTGAAAGATTAGCAACAAATGCTGGCCTAAGCAGCAATGCCCTCATTCTGTGAATGAATAATAAAGATTCCTGATAATAGAAATTATGTTTCTTATTTGCTTCCAGGTCCAGCTATTTTAACTGTCTGTGCAATGTCCTTACACATAGTATATAACTTTGTTTTCACAGCAATGTACCCAACAACCCCCCCCCCCCCCCCCCCCCACACCCCTTTGCCACTACAAATCCTGCAACAAGCTTTCCAGGGCCTGTCAGCAATTGCTAGTTATTGCATTAATCAAGTTTATCACATTGAAAAATCACTTCAAGTTTTTAGGTGAAATGCAGTCATGAGCCAGCCTGTTGTAATACTGCTCAGCTAGGAGATGTGCTGTAGCAGTCCAGCAGTGACTCTTTGTGTTTATTTTTGCCCCTCCCTCTCTGAGGATGCACTAGACTCCATTCAGTGATGTTCAACGCAACTGAGATCATGATCTAGCAGTGTAAATCTATACAGTGTGGAGATTACTTTATTTTATTCATTCACGGGATGAGGGCATCGCTGACCAGCATTTATTGCCCATCCCTAACTGCCCAGCGGGTAGTCAGAGTCAAACACATTGCTGTGGGTCTGAGGTCACATGTAGGCCAGACCAAGGTAAGAATGGCAATTTCCTTCCCTAAAGGGCATTAGTGAACCAGATAGGTTTTTCTGACAATTGACAATGGATTCATGGTCCATATTCCAGATATTTATTGAATTCAAATTCCACCTTCTGCCCTTGCGGGATTTAAACCCGGGTGCCCAGAACATTATCTGGGTCTCTGGATTAACTGTCCAATAAGAATACCACTAGGCCATCGCCTCTCCCTGACCTGGAGGTACACAAGAGGGTCAGGCAGTATCAGAGGAGCAGGAAAGGCAATGTTTCAGGTTTACATCCTTCATCAAGCGGTGTGGAAGTATTGAGTGCGATCATTCCGAGGCTTTCCATTTTTGTGCCTTCAGCAACGAAACCCTGCTCCTCCTCCATCTTTTTTCAACAGCTGTGCTGCAGTTGAGTAAAAATATAGTCAAAATTTTATTTTATTTTGAATTAATTTTGGAGGATTTAGTTAGTAAACTGGCTGTGGTTGATTTGCTCCCCGAGCTGGTTCATTAGTTCACAGATGTTTCATTACCCTGCTGTGTAACATCAATGCAGCCTCCAATGAAGCATTGTTGTGTTTTTCTGCCTGGTATTTAAACTCTGGGGTACGTTGGAATTGGGTACCTCATTTCCAGTTTTTGTTTGCCATGGTGTATATATAGGGTCTAATTCTACGTGATTATTGATGGCCGTCTTGGTGGACAACTAAGCCCGTATAAATTCCCATCCTTGTCTATGTTTGGCCTGTCCTAGTATCCTGATGTTGTCCCAGTTGAACTGATGGTTCTGCTTATCAACGTGATTGGAAATGAGTGAGTACTAGTCATGTCCTTTTGTTGCTAATTGGTGTTCATGTATTCTTGTGGCCAGTTTCCTTCCTGTCTGTCCAATGTAGTGTTTATCACAGTCGTTGCATGAGATTTTGTAAATCACATTGGTTCTGTGCGTCGTTGGTAAAGGGTCTTTGGTTCGAGTTAGCAGTTGGCATAGGGTTGACATCGGATTGTATGCCACTGTGATGCCCAATGGTCGTAGGAGTCTTGTGGTCAGTTTGGATACATTCCTGATATATGGTAACATGACGAGTGTGTCAGGGCATACTGTATCTTCCTGTTATTTGTGTGACAGGAATCGTCAGACCCAGCTGTTTAGGGATCCGTTGTCCTTAAATACTTGGTAGAGGTATTCCCCTTGTTTTGGCATAGTTCAATTAGGACAACATCAAGATCCTAGGACAGGTCAAACAGAGACAAGCACAGGAATTTCTAGAAGCTTGGCTCTCCACCAAGAAAGCCATCAATAAACATGTAGAATTAGACCCTATAATCTATACCACTCCCAAGAAATACTGGAAACGACATAACCAATTCCAACGGACCCCAGAGTTTAAACACCAGGTGAGAAAACACAACAGCACTTCATCAAAGGCTGCGCTGATGATGGTGCCCGCAAGGTAATGAAATATGTGTGAACTAATGAACTAGCTCAGCGAGTAAACCAATCACAGCATCCATAACCTAAGCTACAAATCTACTCCAAGAATCTTAGTTAATAAACCTTACATCAACAGTTTGAATTTGTATGTCGTGGCACATTTAAATAGAAAAAGTCATACCAAACTGTTTCACAACAGCACCATCCCAAATGAATATCAAACCAAAGAAGAAAATATTTGAAGACATGATCAAAACCTTGACGAAAGTTGCAAATATTAAGGATTACCTTAAGGGACTGGAAGGTGGAGACACTTTGGAATATCAGAATGTTGGACCCAGATGGCTGAAGGCACTGTCGCCAAATTAGGGCCCAGGCGAAGATTCGGACTTCTATGAAGATTTCTGGATTTGTAGAGACGATAAATGTTAAACTGGTGGGAAGTGTTTTCAAGTGTAAATCCCTCAGAGACCAGATCACTCATTTTGAAGAATTGTGGGTGCTAGGTCCATTCTAAATTCATCACACATAGCACAGGAACACAAACAGAAGTTGTTGGAAAAGCGTGGCAGGTCTGGCAGCATCTGTGAAGAAAAAAATCCAGAATTAACGTTTTGGGTCCGGTGACCCAATTTTTTTTTTCTCCATTTTGTTTCTGAGGAAGAGCCACCGGACCCAAAACATTAACTGATTTTTTTTCTTCACAGATGTTGTCAGACCTGCTGAGATTTTCCAGCAACCTCCGTTTTCATTCCTGATTTACAACATCCCCACAGTTCTTTTCAGTTTTCACTTAGCACGGTGTTCATGCCACAGTGGGTTAAGAGTCAGTATTGAGGACTCTCAAAGCAATTCTCTCTTGATTGTAAGTCATTGTGCCACCACAATGGTGGGTCTACCCTCAGTGAACTACACTGCATAGGTCTGGAATTATATGCAAGAACAGTGGATTTTCTTCTCTGCAGACATTAGTGAATAATGTCCCAATTGTTTTTATTACATTTTACTGCATTACTGAAACTAACATTTAATTACATATTTAATCATGAAATTTATATTCTACCAGCTGCCATGCTGCAATTTGAACCTTTATATCCCCGAGGTCTAGGCTGGGCCTCTATTAGTTGTTCAGTAACATTAGCACTATGCCACCAACCAGTTAATCTCCGTGGTCTCTAATCGACCATACCAGGGTAATCTTTTTGTAAAATGCATGAAACTGTAACTCTACTCCAGTGATCCCAAAGATAGACTTGCAAGGGCTAGATTTTATGGGCAACATGGAGGTGGCGAAGTACATAACTTAGGGGTCTGTGCAATTGGGTACCTACCCTACTACGATGTTATGAATGGCAGGGGAATCTTCAGGTCTACTACCCACTCAAGGTCAATTAAGGCCCTTAAGTGTGTAATTAACAAAGTCACCCCTTGCTGCTGCTCAGATTTAAGACAGCCGAAGAGGCCTGAACCCATTCTAGCCCACTGGGTTTGTCCCTGAGGATGCTGGCTGTTACAGATTTGGGGTGTTTCTCAGGTCCTTTTCCCTACATGTGTAGGAATATCTGAATCCCGGATTTTGTAGTTTTGTTACGAAGGACATTGCATGTGAGCAATTTACCATTTTTCTTCCCAATATTTGGGATCGTTAGTTAACTAAATCAATCTGAAAGTTCCTCAAGATGTCACAATTGAGCATTTTTGAAGAAATGTGATTTATTTTGCTTTATATTTTTCTTAGAGCACTGTGTTATCTGAAACTGAATCACTATAAGGAGGCTGAAGAGGACTGTAACACAGCTCTGCAGTTGGAGCCCGCTAATATAAAAGCATTTTACCGAAGAGCCTTGGCTTACAAAGGGTTAAAAGTAAGGCACTGGATTAACCATCTAAAATAAACACTGGAATTTTATCCATTAGTGAATTAAAGCTGTGCTGGTGTGCAGAGAACTTGCCAACATATAGGATTCTGAAAACGCTGTACTAGGACCTTATGATGACCCACAATGCAATATGGCAACCCTGCATGCTCAGATACGACCGGTGATATTAAATGGCTGTAGCAGGATCTGCCACATGCCATGAGCTCAATAATCATCAGCACAAGCGCTACTAATGAGGGGTCATGGAAACGAGGCAGTGGCTTGGGCTCCAGTGGGAGCAGAACAGAAGGTAGGAGTGGGAAGAGAACAAAGGCTATGGGTAAAAGTTGGATTGTGGGAGGCCAAGATTTAGAGGTGTGATGTCCTGCACCAAGAGCAGTGGGGAACCATCCTCTTGCTTTGCGATAGGAAGCTTGGAGAAGATTGGAAGGCTGCTGGATAAGTTGAGAGGGACACTTAAAACAAATTCAGATCCATGCCGTGAAAGGACAATGTTAATTTTAAGCCCAGAATTTTAGGGACCAGAAGCAAACAACATATTGGCAACGTCTGAAAGATCATGAACATTTCTAAAGGTACTGGGCACAGAACTCAGTACAGAAAAGAAAATAGTCCTTTGAAGTTACCTAGTAAAAACAGTATATTAATACTCCCATTTTTTCATGGGTGTTGAGCAGCAAGTGATGTCCAGATACTCCAGCCACTTTATCAGAAGCTGTCTTATTTAGGATATTTAAAGTTCATTACATGATCCTTCGGCATAGATCCTTGTTCTTCAAAGTATTTTTCTCTTCCAGTGCTACACATCCAGTATCGAAGATCTCAGTAAAGTACTGAAGTTTGATGTAAATGTTGCTGAAGCTCAAAAAGAATTGCTAGAGGTAACAGAACTTTTGAAAAAGGAGGGAGAAGGAGAACCTCTTTACAAAATCCGCAACCAAGAGAAAACTAGAAAAAACATTGAAATACAGGAGGTACTTACTTTTTCCAAATCAGCTGATGAGTTTACAGGATATATTTTGTCATTCCCTAACAGAGGAAGCATCTTATTACATCTACCCTGAATATCCCTTTAAGCATATTAGAACATAGAGAACATAGAACAGTACAGCACAGTCCAGGCCCTTTCGTCCACGATGTTGTGCCAATCTATTTGTCCTAATAAAATCAATCTACCCTGCATACCCTACATTTTACTATCCTCCATGTGCCTATTCAAGAGTTGCTTAAACGCCTCTTAAGTATTTGACTCCACTACCACTGCCAGCAGCACATTCCACGTGCCCACCAATTTCTGTGAAGAACCTACCTCTGACATTTCCCCTATACCTTCCTTGAATCACCTTTTAAAATTATGCCCCTTCATAATAGTCATTTCCACCCTGGGGAAAAAGTCTCTACCTATCCATTCTATCTATGCCTGTCATCATCTTGTAAACCTCTATCAAGTCACATGTCATCCTTCTTCACTCCAATGAAAAAAGCCCGAGCTCCCTTAACCTTTCCTCATAAGACCTGCCATCCAGTGCAGGCAGCATCCTGGTAAATCTCCTCTGCATTCTCTTTAAAGCTTCCACATTTTTCCTGTAATGAGGTGACCAGAACTGAACACAATATTCCAAGTGTGGTCTAACCAGAGTTTTACAGAACTGAAGCATAACTTCACGGCGCTTAAACTCACTTCCCCTACCGCTGAAAGCCAACACACCATACACCACCTTTACAACCCTATCAATTTGGGTAGCAACTTTGAGGGATTACGGGATTATGGAATGCTTTGCCCCAGAAGGCAGTGGAGGCCAAATCTCTGAATAGTTTCAAGAAAGAGACAGATAGAGCTCTTAAAGATAGTGGAATCAAGGGTTATGGGGATAAGGCAGGAACAGGATACTGATTGTGGGTGATCAGCCATGATCATAATGAATGGTGCTGGCTCGAAGGGCCGAATGGCCTACTCCTGCTATTGTCTATTGACCCCAAGATCACTCTGTTCCTCCATACTGCCAAGAATCCTGCCATTAACCCTGTATTCTGCATTCAAATTCATCCTTCCAAAATGAATCACTTCACATTTTCCTGGGTTGAATTCCATCTGCCATTTCTTTGCCCAGCTCTGCATCCTGTCAATGTCCCATTGCAACCTATAACAGCCCTCCATGCTGTTCACAACTCCACCAACTTCATGTCATCGGCAGACTTACTAACCCACACTTCCGTTTCCTCATCCATGTCATTTATAAAGATCACAAAGGGCAGAGGCCCCAGAACACCACTGGTCACCAAGCTCCAGGCTGAATACGTCCCATCTACTACCACCCTCTGTCTTCTATTGGACAGCCAGTTTTGTATCCAGAGAGCCAAATTTCCCTTACTTTCCCATGCCGCCGTACTTTTCTGAATGAGCCTACCTTGTGGAACCTTATCAAAGCCTTGCTAAAATCCATATACACCACATCCACTGCTGTACCTTCATCTGTGTTTTCTTACATCCTCCAAAGAATTCAGTCAGACTTGAGGCATGACCTGCCCCCCTCAAAGCCGTACTGACTGTTTCTAATCACACTATGCTTTTCCAAATAATCATAAATACTATCTCTCAGAATCCTGTCCAATAATGTGTCCACCACAGAAGTAAGACTGACTGGTCTGTAATTTCCTGGATTTCGCCTGTTCCCTTTCTTGAACAAGGAAATGGCATTTGCCACCCGCCAATCTTCTAGAAATACTGCAGTGGATGACGCAAAGAACATTGCCAAAAGAGCAGCAATCTCTTCCCTTGCATCCCGTACTTGGCTATATCCCGTCTTGCCCAGGGGAATTATCTATTCACACGTTTTTCAAAATTTCTAACACACCCTCCTTCCTAACATTAACGTGTTCGAGTATATCTGTGTGTTTCATGCTGTACTCTCAAACGTCAAGGTCCCTCTCACAGGTGAATACTGAAGCAAAGTATTCATTTAAGGACCTTCCCTATCTCCTCTGACTCCTCACACAAGTTCCCTTCACTATCCCTGATTGGCCCTACCCTCACTCTGGCCATCCACTTGTTCCTTGGGGTTTTTCTTGATCCTACCCGCCAAGTTTTCTCATACCCTCTTCTACCTCTCCTAAATCCATTCTTCTGTTCCTTCCTGCCTATCTTGTAGACATCTAGAGCCCTGTCCGATCGTTGCTTCCTTCTTTCTCTTGACTAGTTGTTCCACATGTCTTGTCATCCAAGGTTCCTTCACCTACCATCCTTTCCTTGCCTCAGTGGGACAAACCTATCCAGTACCTTTAACAAATGCTCCCTAAACAATCTCCACATGTCTATCGTGCATTTCCCTGAGAACATCTGATCCCAATTGGCGCTCCGTAGCTCTTGTCTAATAGCATTGTAATTCCCCCTCCCCCAATTAAATACTTTCCCATACCATCTGCTCCTCTCCCTCTCCGTGCTATAGTAGAGGACAGGGAATTGTGATCATTATCACTGAAATGCTGTCTCAGTGAGAGATCTGAAATCTGAGCTCGTTCATTGCCAAGCACCAAATCCATTATGATCTCTCCTCTCTTCGGCCTGTCTACATATTGAGAGAGAAACCCTTCCTGGACATACCTGACAAAATCTGCTCCATCTATTTGCACTTAGGAGGCTCCAGTCTATATTAGGGAAGTTGAAGTTGGCCATGACAACAACCTTATTACTTCTGCACCTTTCCAAAATCTGTTTCCCAATCTGTTCCTCAATGACTCTGTTGCTATTGGGGGTGTCAATAGAAACCTCCCAATAAAGTGACTGCTCCTTTCCTGTTTTTCTGACTTCCACCCATACTGATTCAAGGGAGGAAACCTCCTCTATGACCTCCCTTTCTGCAGCTGTGATGCCATCCCTGATTAGCAATGCCACTCCCCCACCTCTTTACCTCCCTCCCTAGATGTTCTTTTGAAACATCTACTCCGGAACATCCAACAAACATTCCTGCCTTCTGGTTATCTAAGTCTCCACAATGGCCACAACATCGTAGTTCCAAGTACTAATTCATTTTCTAACCTTGGCACCCTTATTCCTGATACTTGTTGTAATGAAGTAGACACACCTCAACCCGTTACACTGACTGCCACTTTGCCCTATCAATGGCTTATCCTTCCTCCATAGTTTCTCTGCTTGCTCTATCTGTCTGTACTCTGGCTACCCCATCCTCTGATCTGTAGCTCTGGTTCCCATTCTCCTGCCAAATTTTGTAGGTTTCAATGAGATTACTTAATTCCTTGAAACTCTAGAGAATACAGAGCCAACTTTTAAAAATCTCTCTCTGTTGGACCATTCCAGGAAAAAGTCAATGCATGTAGCATTTCCTCTGGCAAAAGTATTCTTCCTGAGATAAGGAGATGAAACTGAACTCAAGTCTTCATTGTTCTAACCAAATTTTTCTTCCGTTGAAGAAAGACATCACTACTCCTGTACACACAGCCTCTTACAGAAATGCTATAATTGCATTAGCCTTCCTAATGTCGCACCTGCGTGTTGGTCTCTAATTATTTGACAAGGACATGTAGGTTTCTGTGTACATCTAGATTTTCCAGCTGCTTACCATTTTAAAAAATACTTTGCACATCTGCCTTCCTACCAAAGTGGATACATAACCTTAAAGTTTTCAACATTTGTACTCCTTTGCCATGATCTTGCCCACTCACTAAATCTGTCCAAATCCTCCTCATACTAAAATGTGAGGCTGGATGAACACAGCAGGCCAAGCAGCATCTCAGGAGCACAAAAGCTGACGTTTCGGGCCTAGACCCTTCATCAGAGAGGGGGATGGGGAGAGGGAACTGGAATAAATAGGGAGAGAGGGGGAGGCGGACCGAAGATGGAGAGTAAAGAAGATAGGTGGAGAGAGTATAGGTAGGGAGGGGATAGGTCAGTCCAGGGAAGACGGACAGGTCGAGGAGGTGGGATAAGGTTAGTAGGTAGATGGGGGTGCAGCTTGGGGTGGGAGGAAGGGATGGGATGGTTTCCCCAATGTAGAGAAAGCCACACCGGGTACAGTGGATGCAGTATACCACACTGGCAGATGTGCAGGTGAACCTCTGCTTAATGTGGAATGTCATCTTGGGGCCTGGGATAGGGGTGAGGGAGGAGGTGTGGGGGCAAGTGTAGCATTTCCTGCGGTTGCAGGGGAAGGTGCCGGGTGTGGTGGGGTTGGAGGGCAGTGTGGAGCGAACAAGGGAGTCACGGAGAGTTTGGGGAAACCAAGCGGAGGCTTGGAGACCGCTTTGCAGAACACCTCCGCTCAGTTCGCAACAAACAACTGCATCTCCCAGTCGCAAACGATTTCCACTCCCCCTCCCATTCTTTAGATGACATGTCCATCATGGGCCTCCTGCAGTGCCACCATGATGCCACCTGAAGGTTGCAGGAACAGCAACTCGTATTCCGCCTGGGAACCCTGTAGCCTAATGGTATCAATGTGGACTTCACCAGTTTCAAAATCTCCCCTTCCCCAACTGCATTCCTAAACCAGCCCAGTTCGCCCCCTCCCCCCACTGCACCACACAACCAGCCCAGCTCTTCCCCTCCACCCACTGCATCCCAAAACCAGTCCAACCTGTCTCTGCCTCCCTAACCTGTTCTTCCTCTCACCCATCCCTTCCTCCCACCCCAAGCCGCACCCCCATCTACCTACTAACCTCATCCCACCTCCTTGACCTGTCCGTCTTCCCTGGACTGACCTATCCCCTCCCTACCTCCCCACCTATACTCTCTCCACCTATCCTCTTTACTCTCCATCTTCGGTCCGCCTCCCCCTCTGTCCCTATTTATTCCAGTTCCCTCTCCCCATCCCCCTCTCTGATGAAGGGTCTAGGCCCGAAACGTCAGCTTTTGTGCTCCTGAGATGCTGCTTGGCCTGCTGTGTTCATCCAGCCTCACATTTTATTATCTTGGAATTCTCCAGCATCTGCAGTTCCCATTATCTCAAATCCTCCTGATGCTGCTTTATAACTTCCTCGCAACACACATTTGCTTAGCAAGTGTATCATCCACAAATTTGGAAATATTTTTACATTTGGTACCCACATCCAAATCACTAGTACCAGCTGGGGCCAAGTACTGATCAGTGTAGTACCCTGCTAGTCACAGCCTACCAATGCATGAATGGTCCATTTGATCTCGCTCTCTTTTCTGTCTGTCAGCCAGTTTTAATCAGTGCCAGTAAGTTACTTCCGACCCCAAAGGCATAATTTTGCTAACCAATCTCTTGCAGGGGACCCTCTGTATACTCTGTCCATTGACTTGCCTTTATCAATCCTGTTAGTAACTGTCTCAAAAAATGTCCAACAGGTTCATCAAATATGACTTCCTATTCACAAATCCATGTTGACTATGCCCGATAAGTTCATTACTATCTGACTGTCCATTTATTACATTCTTTATAATAGACTTCAGCATTTGTCTACTACTGATGTCCGGCTACCACGTCTGCAGTTCCCTGTTTTGTCTTTGATCCCTTCTTAAATAGTGGGGTGATAATAATTAGCTTGCAATCATCAAGAATTATTCAGGAATAAGTAGAATTTTGGAAGGTGATTACTTAAGCATCCACTGTCTTTGTAGCCACCACCTTCAACAGTCTGGGTTATGGAATACCAAGGCCTTGGGAATTTATCACCTTTCCACCTCATTAGTTTCTACAATGCATTGTTTTTATAGATACTAATATCTTGGATCTTTAATTCTGGGAGATTTATTGTGTCTTTCTTTGTAAAACTCAAGTAATCATTTGGCTTCTCTGACCTTTCTCTACTGTCAATTATAAATTCTTATCACTTCGCCAGTATGGATCCACATTATTCTCAGCAAAATAATTTTTATGTATTTGTAGAGGCTTTTAAAGTCTGTTTGTCTGCATTTGTATTCAATTCACCCTTGTCTTCTCAGTTTCTTGCCCCTCCTTTTCTGCATTCTAAAAATATTTCACTTGTCAGATTTACTAATTCAGGCAACTTTATCAGTCTATCCTTTTAATCTTACTTAATCCTTAACTTCCTTTGTCAACCACATTTGGTTGGCCTTTATTTTGAGTTTTTGTACGGTGAAGGAATACGTAGATGCTGTAAGCCCTGCAGCAGTTTTTTCAATACTACGCATTGTCCATATACATTCATGCTTTTTGTTGAATTTTCCCAGTCCACCTCAGCCAATTAGTGCATCATGCCTTCATAATTTCCCTTATTAAAGTTTAACATCTTTCTTTGGATTGAACCACTCACTTTCAGACATAAAATTAAATGTCTATGGTCATTCATCCATAAAGATTCTTTTACAACAGATTAATTCACCCCTTTTCATTACGCTGATCCAAAATAATACATCGTCTATTTAGCTCTTCAATGCGTGGCATGAGAAAATAATCCCCAGTGTTGCGGAGAAAGAATAGCCGAACCCCTCTGATAATTAAACTAAAACACAAGCCCATTCTGTTATGGCAGGAGTAGGGATTGCCCTGTAATAATTACCCTGAAAAACCCAGGGAAGCCCATCTTTCCCTTCGTTATCTATTAAAAGAAAGAAAATCCTGATTTCCACTTTACAAGTAACAAGGAACAATTTATTATTTAATCCAACAATGAACAAATTAACAAAATCGCTAACAAACCGACAATTCCCCCTTAGACTACAAAGTAATCCCTAACTGGCCTAAATTCTATTGGAATGCTGTTTAAATAAAGACAAGGCCCACTAATATAAACACAGTTAGTAAAAAGCAATAAATTATAACTTAATCTCTCCAAATTCACACAGACTGTCTTCTAAATATTCTGTCTTTTCTGCTGTCTTCACAAATACCTTTCTTCCATTAATTCTGCTTCAGAGATATTTTATCTGTGTAATTGCTTCAATGAGGACTGAGCTAAAATACTGTGGCACCGTTGATTAATTAGATAGCTTTCATTAAGAGCTGAAGTGGTGCTAACTCTGGCATGTGGCAGATGGCTGTGTTTTTCAGATGGCAGTTGCCTCTCCCACCTTTCCAAATGCCCTCATCTTATATACCCGTAATGATATATTCAAATTCTTATAATGTGCTTGGTTTCAGATTGTCAACACCGTCAGATTTAAATTCGGTTGGCTTTCTGTGTCTGGGTGACATTCTTGACCTTGGCTCCATCCTGGAGTCAAGTTTATTGCCATGGAAACATCTGTCTGATCCCTTCCATTCTTCCCAAACACAAGCACATGGTACAGCTGAAATGCCCGTGATGCCACAGCTTTAATTCTGGTTGCATTCTCCTGAAAAGTAATCACCAATTAGCAAGCAGAATCCAGGGATGACTCTTCTACCTGGCTGAATCACCTGATGGTAGTCACCTATTTTCACATGCACACTGCTAGTCTTCATTCCTTTCTCCTTCTCCACTCTAATTCTCTTGACTTCATCTTTTTGACATCTAGTCTTGGATAAGCCATTGCTTTCTCCAGTTCAACTTTGGAAAAACTGAGGCTGTTATTTTCGTGCACACCACACAAATTTACTACTAATTTTGTTGCGCTGTCTGGTTGCTTAAACTAAGCCAAACTATTTGCAACCTGGTTTTCTTTTCATTCAAAGCTGTCAGTTGTAGACTGGAATAACTGAATCTTAACTTCCAAAAACAGCTGGATTGTGGTGGGATCACATCTTAAAAATCACATAATCTTAAACAGTAATCCAACCTGCTTGTTTTTTATTTTAATTGTATGAAGAACAAGTGATCTCCATACAAAGTTTCCAATAAGGAGAGGAAGTAGACCATTCACCCCCTCAAGGCTTGCTCTGCCATTTATCACAATCATGGCTGAATTGTTTCTGCATTTCAAATTCTACATTTCTATCTACTCCCTTGCCTAACAAGAATTTATCTTCTTCTGTCTTAAAAAAAAAATCGATGACCTTGCGTGTGTCACCTTCTGAGGCACATTTCAAAGCCACAATATCCTCTGAGAGAAACACAAGGATCCTCATAAAAAGGTGATCTGATGTTTTTTTTAAAAACAGTGCCTCCTTGTTCTGGACTCATCCACAAAAGCCTTTTCACATTCATTTTAAGGTTTTTTAGGATCTTGTATATTTCAATCAAGTCACCTCTCAATCTCCTAAACACCAGTGAAAACAATTCTAGTCCATTCAATATACAGCCCAGCCAACATTCAACAAAGATAAGGGCTTCAGATACATGAGAATATGATTGCCAACAAATTCCCTTCCTAGTTACTCACTGTCCTGACTTGGAAATACATCACTGTCACTGGGTCAAATTCCTGGAATTCCCTTCCTAAAGACATTGTGGGTCAACCTACAGCATGTATACTACAGCGGCTCAAGAAGGCAGCTCACCACCGCCTTCTCAAGGGCAGCTAGGGACAGGCAATAAAAAATGCTGGTACAGCCAGCAATGTCCATTTTTAAAATTCCCCATAGGACAGCTGGCTCATTTCAAATATCAATCCACTTAACCTCCTCTGAACAGCCTTTGACCTCAATTATGGAAGCCTTAAGGTGCAAAGGAAGGCGTTTCAATCCATCATGCCTGCACCAGCTCTTCAAACAAGTACCATTGACATGAAGTAACCTCCTGCTTTTCTCCTATACTCTTGAACTTTAGTTTTATCCAAATTATCATTTCAGTGCCCTCTTGAAATGTTCCAGTTGAACCTGCCTCCACTACATTTCCAGACCCTAATTATTTGTTGATTGAAAACATTTTGTTTCATGTCACCCTTGCTTCTTTTGCAAATTCTTTTAAATCTAAGAGCTCTTGTCATGGCTCCTTTCACAAGCAGGAAGTTTCTCCCAATCCACTTTTTCCAGCCTGCTAATGATTTTAAAAACCTCTATCAGATTTCCTGTCAGCTGCCTTCTCTCCAAGGAGAACAGTGCCAACTTCTTCAAACTGTCCTCAAAACTGAAATTTCTCATTCCTGGAACCTTACCTGTAAATCACTTCAACACTGTCTTCAGTCTGTTCACATCCTTCGTATAGTGTAATGCCCCAAACTCTACGTAATGTTGTGGCTGAGGTCAAACAAGTGTCTTGTTCAAGTTATCATACAGATGTAAGGTAATTTGGTAATAGAATAAACCTAAAAGCTTTATATCTGAATGCACAAAGTATTCAAAAATAAAATTAACGAAATAACAGCACAAATAGACAAATGGTTATAATTTGGTGGCAGTTATTGAGCTATTGCAGGAAGACCAGATTTGGGAATTAAATATCCAAGCTTACTCAATGTTTCAGAAAGATAAGCAGGAAAGAAACGGAGGTAGTATATTATTGTAGTAAAGAAATAGATCAGTGTTGTAGTGAGAAATGAAATAAACATTGGAGATTCAGACACAGGTTCAGTCTGAGTAGAAATAAAAAAAATAGCAAGGAAGAGAAGTTCCTGGTGAGAGTAATCTATAGGTCCCCAAACAGAAGTCCCACAGTGGGGCACAGGAAGTACTTAGGGCTAGTGAGAAAGGTACAGCAATAATCATGGGTAATTTTAATATGCATATAGATCAGGTTAATGAAATTAGCAATGTTAACCACAAGGAAGAGTTCATTATCTGTATTAGAACATTGTTTCTTGAAACCACATATTGGGGAATCAACCAGGAGCAAGTTAATTTGGATCTGATCGTGTATAATGAAGTGGATTAATTCTTGATCTCATTTAAAGATTTTCACGGGAGGAGTGATCAAAGCATGCTAGAAAATTAAATGCTGTTGGAACGCGAGAAACTGGAGTCCCATACACTTGCATTTGGAGTTGACAGAAGTAATTACATAGACATGATGACAGATTTGACCCTGGTGGACTGGGCAGGAAGTCTAAAATGTAGGATATTGGCAAATGTTTAAGGAGATACTCAATTGCTCCCAATTAAAGTCTTTTTCAGAAAAGAAAAAAGATTGTAGTGAAGGAGAAAAATCATCCATAGGTAAGCAAGGAAATCAAAGATACAATCAAAAATTCAGATTTTAAACGAAGATGATAAATTGCTTCTCTCAAAGGTTTGTAAATCTGGAATTCAGTACCCCAGACTGGGATGATTGCTGGGGCATTGAGTACATGTTTTAAATACTAATGGCTTGAAGCAGTATGGAAAGTGGATAGGAAAATGGAGTTGAGGCCAAGTAGAGATCAGCATAAAAATGGCACAGTAGGCTCGAGGAGCTGAATTGCCTACCCTGGCCCTTAGTTCTTAGGTTCAACATCATACTTAAGCCTCGATTAATAAAACTAAGGATGCTGTATACTTTACTGACTGCTCCGTCTACCCCTCCTGCTGCCACAAATTATCTGTGCAGATATATACCCTGGTCCTTCTGATCCCATATTTCCTTTAGAATTGTACCTTCTTTTTTATTTTGTTATTCAGTCGTCTTCTTTTTAAAGTGCATCACCTCAGACTTCTCTACATTGAAACTCATCTGCCCACTCCACCAATTTGACTTTGTCCCTCTGGAGTTCTGCACTGTCCTTGTCACAGTTTGTAAATTTTCCAAATTTCATGTCATTTGCAAATGTTGAAATTGTCCAATGCACATCAGGACCTAGGTTATTAATGTATATATCAGGAAAAACAAGGGTCTCAACACCAACCCTGGGGAATTCCACTACAAATGTTCCTCCAGGCCAAAAAAATCTTTTGACCATGCTCTCTGTTTCCTGTCACTCAGCCAAATTTGTATCCATGTTACTGTCCTTGTTATTCCATGACCTATAACTTTCTTCACCAGCCTGTTGTATGGCACTGTATCATGCACCTTCCAGAGATCCATCTATATTACATCAAAAGTGTTACCCTCATCTGCCCTTTCTGTTACCCAAAAAAACTCAGTTAGTTAAACACTATTTTCTCCCTAGAAATTCGTGCTGACATTTGCTAATCAATCCTCCTTTTTCCATGGGTCTACTAATTCTATGCTGACTAACTGTTTCTAGGAACCTCCCAACTACTAATGTTTAACTGACTAGCCTTAGGTCATTTGGCTCATCGAGTTTGCTCTGCCATTCAATCATGGCTGATATGTTTTTCAACCCCATTCTCCTGCCTTCTCCCTGTAACCATTGGCCCTCTTACTAATCAGGAACCTACCTACTCCTCCTTCAAATACACCCAATCACTTGGCCTCCACAGCCTTCTGAGGCAATGAGTACCACGGATCTATCACACTCTGGCTGAAGAAATTCCTCCTCATCTATGTTTTAAAAGGTAATCCTTTAACTCTGAGGCTGTGCCCTCCAATCCTACTCTCCTACTCGCGGAAACATTTTTCCACATCCACTCTATCCAGGCTTCTCAGTATTTTAAGTTTCAATAAGATCCTCTATCATCCTTCTAAACTCCATTGAGCATTGACTGTTTTCAACTGTTATTTAACCATTCCTGTTATTACAACCCCTTCATCCCCGGGATTATTCTTGTAAACCTCCACTGAACCTCCTCTGATGCCAGTACATCCTACCTCACATATAGGGCTAAAAGTTACTCTCAATATTTCAAAAGCAATCTGACCAAAGCCTGAAACAACCTTAGCAGTAGATCTCTCCTCCTGTATTCTAGCCCTCTTGAAATGACTGCTAACGTCGTATTTGTCTTCCTAATTGTCTACTGAACCTGCATGTTAAGGTTAAGAGAATCCTGAACAAGGACTCTTAAGTCCCTTTGTGCTTCAGATTTCTGAATTCTTTCCTCATTTCGAAGACAGTCTGCACCTCTACACTTCCTACCAAAATGCATAACCTCTCGCTTTCCCACAATTTGTTCCATCTCCTCCTTCTTTGCCCACACTCCTATCCTGTGTAGGTCTACCTTCAAATTTAGCAACAATGTGCTGAGTTCATTTGTTCAAATTGTTAATGCCCCTCAACTCATTTAAGATTAATCTGGATTTGTACTTGAAACACTGTAATCAGCAAGGCTACGAACCAAGTGCTGGAAAGTGGAATTAAAACAGGTGAATAATTTATTCAATTTGCATAGAAATGTTGGACCGATTGGCCTTTTTCTGTGCTGTAACTTCTACTTGGTCCTATTGTGTTCCCTGGCCCTTTGGCGGCATTCTCCTCTAAATCAGAAGATATAAATATTGTAATATGCTAGTGTAGATCCCTGAAGTAGAATATCCTGCTGCATTACACACTTGCTACAGTATAATGTTTCATTGTCTTGGCGGAAGTGGAGAAGTTCACTCTCAAACAGTGACAAATTTGATTCTTTAATATACTACATCCATAGGCTTCTCATTTTCTACATTTACTTCTGTATATTTCATAGGTTGTATGTAGGGTCCAGATAGCAGTGGAGGGAAGCACAACAAAATCTTTTACATCAATAATTATTACAGGTCTCAAATGAGGCATTTTCCTAGCTAAGAAGGAACAGTATGTACCAGCACCGCTTGAGTTGCAGCGACCCAAATGTACAGGATAATTGTTGAGCCTTCTAAAACCAAGGAAATTCCAACAAGAGAGAATTTAAATACTTTGCATTGATTTGTAACGGTACTACTATCACTGTGAGTCCCACATCAACATCCTGAGTATCACCAAAATGATAACTAGACCAGCCTCATAATTACTATAGTTGCAAGAGCAGGCCAGAGGTTGGCTCACAAAAACCTTCCACAGAAATAGTGTTGTCATGAGACATGAAGGATGGGGAACCCTGGATCCTGAACCAACAATGCTCTTTTCAGTCAATTGCCTGGACTTTCAGCAACCTCCCTACGCAATCCAGTATCCTATCACCATTTCTCTATTTATTCATGGGCTTTGGTTATTGCTGGCTAAGCCAGCATTATTGCCAATCCCTAACAGCCCTTGGGAAGGGATACAGACCCCCATATTGCTGTCAGGAATGAACTTGCAGGCTTTTGACCCAGCAACAGGTAAGGAACAGAGATATTGTTCCAAGTCAGAATGGTGTGTAGCTTTGGGCGGAACATGCAGTTTGTCCTGTTTCCTTACATAAGTCGTATCCTTCTCAATGGTAAAGGTCATGGAATTGAAAGATGCTGTGAAAGGATACTTGGTGACTGTACACTTTGTATTTTGTCAGATTTTAAAAATAACTTTCAGATCATGTTTAATGCTGCTGCTGTTCTTAAAGACCACGCGTCTTATTTTCAAATCATACCATTTTATCTTTGAAAGATTGCTGATAGTGATGAAGAGGAGGAGAAAATAACCAAAAAAAACAGTGAACAAGAAATTCTAAGCAACCCTGAAACTGGACAAATGGATTCTGTAATAGCTGAGGATGCATCAACTCAACATGGAACCTTTGAAAATTCTCAACCACTGTCAGAAAAAGGAGCTAATTTGAAGCCAAAAAATGCATATGAATTTGGCCAAACCTTAAATCTGTTGCAGGCCAAGAACAATCTTGCTGCCTGTGCAGAGCTACTAAAAAATGTGGAACCACAGGACCTACCATCCATGATGAGCAACAAACTAGAGGGTGATGTATTCACCATGATCATTCAGACTTTGAAAGGACACCTTTTAGAAAAGAAGCCCAGCCTTGTGTATGAGCACCTTGTTCATCTGTGCAAAACAGAAAGGTTTAAGGTATGTATTGTTTAAAGTTTAACTACATATTTAAAAGTTGCACAGAATTTATAAACTATTCCATTCAGCAGATCTGTGGGAATGTGTATGTTCTATAGAATCCTCCTCACATTTATTTCACTTCATCCTATCAAAATATTAATTTGTTTTGTGCTCTCATATTTATCTAGTTTCCCCTTTTAAGTGAATCTGTGCTATTTGCCTCATTTCCCCATATGGCCGGAGATTCAACTTTCTCTATTAAAGGATGATACAACAAAACATCTTTACTACTACCTCATTAAATCCTTTGTTAATTTTCAAGTTACCACCTCCAATCCTTTGGTCTTTCCTGAGGGCCTCAATATTCAAAACGTCACCCAGCATGGCAGTTACCACTGCTGCCTCACAGTGCCAGGCACCCAGGTTTGATTCCAGCTTCAGGCAACTGTCTGTGTTTAGTTTGCATAATTTCCCTGTGTCTGCATGTGTTTTCTTTGAGTGCTCCAATTTCCTGACACAGTTCAAAGATGTGTACTTTGGGTGGATTAGCCATGCTAAATTGTTGATAGTGTCCAGATATATGCAGGCTTGGGTCAGTGGGTCGGAGGGTCAGAGTGGACTTGATGGGCCTGCTCCCACACTCTATTATATAATTCTATTATCATCTTTGTAAATCTTTCTTTTCCAGTTCTTCATATCTTTTTAATTTGAAGACCAGAACTGAACACATTGTGAAGGCTCTAGAGAGCCTACAGGAGAAGATAATGAGTGGTTACAGGGATGTGGAACTTCAGCTTTGTGGATAATTGGAGAAGCTGGCTGTTCTCTTTGGGGAAGGAAAGATTTAGAGATGTGGTAGAGGTGTTAAAATTGTAAGAGATCAGGAGAAAATAGGTGGGGAGAAACTTGCCTATCGGTGGAAGAATCCAGTACTGGGATGGAGGGTGGGGGGTGCTGCGAAGAACTACAGATGCTGGAACTCTAAAACAAAATTAGAGATTGCTGGGAAAATCAAGTCTGGCAGCATTCAGTGATCCTTCTTCAAACATTTCGATGAAACAAGCTTAATGTTCTGTGTTTTACTTTGGACTTCTCACTCTTTAAATTCTCATAGCAGAATATCATTCTTAGATTTTCTTATATTGTTGCTTCCTATGCAGGCCATAACAACCAGATTCTCCCCCTCCTACTCCCAAACATACCTGACCAGAAGTAGCTAAAACCCTGGCAGCTGGTAGGCAACACATCTTTCGGAATTCCTGGTTGTGGCAGCAAGGAACATTTTCTATTTCTCTGACTTTACTGCCCCTGCCACTATCTCTCACCTTCTCCCTCCTCCTACTTGAATGGCTTACTCTCTTTATGAAGCTACATTTTTGACAATCACAGGATGGAAATTAAATATTGATAATCCATTTTTTAATCACTGTTATAACAAGTACAAAAGTTGGGAAATCTTGGTACAAGGATGTTGTTGAGACCAGGCCTGGAGTTGTAAGCACAGTTTTGGTATCTTTACTTAAGCAGCCATCTGCTTATTTTGGAAGCAATTTAGATAACACCTTTATCCCAGCCTAATGAATTTTATCTCATTAGGAAAGATTGAGTTGGATAAGTTACACTTACGCTAATTTGCACTTTTTTTAAAAAATGAGTGATTTTATTGAAAAATGTAATATTTTAAGGTTGGGGTTAGTGCTTGGCTGGGTACATTCTGAGAAGAATTTTCCTCTTATGGGAGAATGTAGAGCTGAAAGGTACAGCTTAAAAGTAATGGGTCAGATATTCCACAGAGCAGCTATCACAGTCAGATTGCCAACTCTACTCCTTTTTAATGTTGACAAAGAGCTCAATGTTTCTAACCAGAGATCCCAATCAAAGTTCCTTTAGAATTGCAGAGCATACTTTAACTCAGGTCCCATATAGTACAGGCTAGCCAGTGGAAGACAAATCGCATCTCTTTCCTTTACCTGAGTAAATTGTAATATTTAGTATTTTAAAGATCCAGCATCACAGACAACTGTGAAAGAGTAGGTACGTATAATCAGTGTGAAGTTGGGTGACCAGGAGGATAGATCGCTAGCTGAGTAGTTGTTCAGGTGCCAAGTGGGTAGGAGGTAGGAAATAAGGGCTCAAGGGGCCAGTTAAATTATGGAACATTTAGAATAGGTCGAGATGGGCAACAGATATTGGGTTCAGTGACTGGTGTTCAGGGTCCAAGTGGAGAGAGGAGGTTGGTCCTGAGTTGAGGCATTATGTCCAGTGATGGCATTTTCAGGTTTGGAGGAGGTGGCCGGCAATGTCAGAGTGGTTTGGATGACCGGTGGGAGTGGATAAGTTTGGTGTCCAGTTAAATAGCTACCCCAAAGTTGTATTGATTTTTTAAATTGAACTGAGAAGCCTCAGTACCAACTGTGCCTCTTTCCATAGATGCTGTCAGACCTGCTCAGTTTGTCAAGCAGTTTCTATTTTAGATTTTTAATTGCCTAGGTTTTCCAGAGTAACTATTTGCTTAATTTCAGTGGAACTCTCTGAATTCTCCAATTCCAATGGATACTTTTGGAGGGTCTCATACATAGGACAATTTCCGATCAGAATCTTCAATTCCCTAGGTGGTTCCCTTGGAATCTGATATAGTTTGAATCCCACAGAGACCTGATTTGCTTTTCCCACTAAAGATGGAAAAGAGCAGGAATTTCTTCTTCCAGAAGGTAATTGGTGTTTGGAATTTTTATGCAAAGACAAGCATTGGCTGAAACGTTTAATATATTTAGTACTGAAATAGACATTTTTTTTTTAATCAACAAAGGGACATGGGGGGCAGACAACAAAGTGGAGTTAAGGCAACAATCAGTTTAGGTATAGCCTTCTCGAATAGTGGACTGAATGGCCTCCTGCACATTTCTTAAGAATTTATTATAGATCTCAGATCATGTGCATTCATTTCAGACAATACCTTCAGATAGTACCAGAGTAAACTATATATTGTACTAAGCAGGCATCTAGAACGCAAGAACTAGGATCAGGAATCAGCACTTACAGCACCATTTAATACAATCATGGCTGGTCTCATTTTGGCCTCAACTCCACTTTCCTGCTGCTCCCCTCAACACTTCAGCCAATTGATAATTCTGTCTCCTCCTTAAATCTACTCCATGTCCCACCATCTATCACACCTCTGGGGTAGTGAAAACTATAGATTCACAACTTTTTGAAGATTCCCCTAATCTCAGTTTTAAATCTGCTATCCCTTATCCTGAAACAATGACCTCTTGTACTATATTGCCCCATATGAGGAAACATCCTTTCTGCATTTACTTTGTTAACCCCCTTTAGCATCTTATAAACCCAATTAGATTTCCTCTCATTCTTCTAACCTCCAGTTATATACCCAAATTGCACAATCTCTCTTTATAAGACAAACCCCTCATCTCTGGAGTCAATCTAGTGAACTATCTCTAATGCAACTATATCTCTCCTCAAGAGGACAAAAATTGTACGCAAAAGTCCAAATCCGGTCTCAGTAAATCCTTGTACTGTTGCAGCAACACTTCACTGATTTTGTACTCTCTGCCTTTAGCCTGGCAAGGCATGAATCTTTACAGTTCTTCACAGTAGCGGGGTGGGTGTGGCATGGTGGCACAGTGGTTAACACTGCTGCCCCACAGCACCAGGGACTTTGGTTCAATTCCACCCTTGGGCAACTGTGCAGAGTTTGCACATTCTCCTCGTGTCTGTGTATGTTTCCTCCAGGTGCTCCAGTTTTCTCCCACAGTCCAAAGATGTGCAGGCTAGGTGGATTGGCTATACGAAATTGCTGATTGTGTTAAGGGATGTGTAGATAAGGTGGATTATAGGTGAATGGGTTTGGATGGGCGCTCTGAGGGTTGGTGTGGACTTGTTGGGTCAAAGGGCCTGTTTCCACACTGTTGGGATCCTGAGAGTTCAGAAAAGAGCCTAATCTTTAAATAATGCTGATCAAATGACTGAGTCCGAAAATCGAGTGGAGAGGACATTGTCAACTCAAAGTAGATGGGAAAGAACCATATTAACAAAATGGCATACTGTCATTGCAGGAGAGAGGGAGATGCATGTATAACCACATAGTAAGAAGAGACCTTCAAATTATTATCATATAAGAGACAGAAGGTTTGTGACAGCCAAGTGTTAAAATACTTGCTTAAAAATAAGCAGTGATAACAAGACATGAGACTGGCAATCAAGCAATCTTCACAAATGTGGTTGCATTATATCTTGCGCCAGGATATAATTAGTACCTTTGTATCAAAGTGGGAGAAAACTGTCTGACAGGGACGCAGACTTATACAAGTCCTGAATTGGGATCTAATTAACAAGGCGACAAACAATTGCCTGAAGTCTCAAGCTGGAACCTAGTTCCAGCAACTGCACCTGCTTCACATTCGGAGCAAGGTACTGTTTTTAACTTGTATTTTAGTGGCAGTCTTTAGAAATTGGAACCACAAAAAACAGGCAGCAAACAGCTTAGCAAAAGGGCTTGAAACAGATGGTAATGCCTCCATCTGCAAAGGTGTAGCATCTAACATTAATTCCTCCAGATATTCTGGATAACTCAAGGGCACATCATTGAATTTGGTGTGGATTGAGTGTACAGTGTATTCAATTTGGACCCCTCAGTTCTTGTTTTTCTACCCCACTGCCCACCCACAAAAGACACCATTTTACAATCCAATTTCTAGGTCTTTTATTTACTTTATGGATGTTAATATCTCTAAAGAATGACTACAATTGGGAGGAGAGTTCTACTTTACATGAAACGATTACTAAATGAATGTTTGGCAAAATTATTAACAAATTGAGATTTGTATTTGATGTACCTACATATTAACTCGATGCTGGATAACAATATTACGGGGATAATTGACTAAAGAAAATTAATTTTATTTTTGTACAGATGGTGTCAGTGCTTGTAGGTAAAGAAAGAGAACAAGTGCAACAACTCTTCAGCTGTCTGTTACAAATGAAAAGTGATGACTTCACTTCTGAAGATGTACAGAATCTAGCAAGAAACTATGATATACAATGTTAGTTACTTAGCAAAAATCACAAAGTTAATATATTTTCGTGCAACTTGGGAGTTTAAGTACTATAAAAATGACTTATGCTACACATCTGATTTCTACTTTCATTTTCCTTGAAATGAACAAATACTGACCTAGAAGTGATGTTGCTAGTCTTTTACTCCTTATCCTTCACTTAACTGTTTAGAAGTACATGGCCTAAAGGTCCATGCATGTAAAACTGTTAAATAATGATCTCTCTTTATTTGTTAACCTATGCTAGTTTACTCAAAACGAACATCGAGTAATTTTCATTGTCGTGGACTTCATTTCCCGAGTATAAATGAGCAAGACCTGGTAATTCTTCATTCAAAAGAAAAATACTGCAGCTACTAGGAATCTGAAAGAACCTCAAGAAATGCTGAGAATAGTCTGGTAGCATTTATGACAAAAATCAGGAGTTAATCACCCAGAGATACCGAAGTGTAGAGCTGGAGGAACACAGCAGGCAAGGCAGCATTAGAGGATCAGGAAAGCTGATGTTTTGAGTTAGGACCCTTCATCAGAAAATTTTTGTTATCCCAGACTCCAGCATCTGCAATTCTTGCTATCTCAGTTAATAACCCACTAGTAATCCACTACAAAGATAGTCATTGCTGAAGTATACACTGAATGCCGAGTCTGTGCGAATGTCCTGTCACAGCTGACTGTCTAGAAACATGAAATTTTTGCTGGTCAGTTACCTGACATCTGGAACCCTCCAAAAATTCCCCAACCCCGAGTTAAAGTCAGCGACTTTGGATAGTTCTGACTTACTCACTTCACAGGTTAGCCAGGAAGAGAGAAAGGTATTAAAACCTCCACTAATTCCTGGCTGACTCTGCCATTGATAATAGCCACTGACCCCCCCTCATCCCAGACAACCCACAAATTCCTGTGCAAACTTGATTCTCCACCTCTATCCTGGTGACCTACACTAAATCCAGACTTGCCTACCTGCCACTGTATCCCTTCACTTACCTTACAAATTTATCTTCTCAGTAGCTCTCAAAGTAACTATGGGAGCTTTTATCCACAGAATATGGCAGCTGATGCTGTGGTTTCATCACTGATCCATTCCACTGCTGCTTGATTAGATTGCCACACTTTTCTGTGTAGCTTCAGCTGGGAAGGTTCTTGCCCCATGGTTTCGGCCAGAATACTACTATCAAGTTAAGTAGGCAACATCTTGTCTGATTTGTCAGAAATGGGGATTCCAACCCAGATTGGAAGATTTGGGCCAATGTTGCAGTGAAAGGTCATCAATGTGAAATGTTAACTTCTTCTCTTTCCACAATTGGCCAGATTTTGATTATTTCCAGCATTTTCAGGTATTTCTATGAACTCTTCAAATTGAGTTAATCACCCAGAGTTCAACATGTTTTGTGTGTTCCTATTGGTAGCACAAATTCAATAACCATTTATTTTTTGCTGTTCTGTTCTACCTCTAGAAATATCACCTAGTCATTTAATTATAGATTTTTACAAAGCTCTAAATATAGAATAGGCTGTACTTGTAGCTTTTTTAAACTCCAGAAGTGGTTATACTCTGACTAATATTAATCTGGAACGGAGTAGCTTTTGTTTACGGATTGCCTGGCCCGGAATGTTACCTTATCCCTGTGAATGAACAGGAATTATGCTCAGCAAGGATAAACATTTTAAAAAAACTTGAACTTTGGATGTCAAATATATTTCTTTAGAATGCAGTAAATTTGTGCAGATGATTTTACTGCTGTAATATTTAAAATATTGTGGTGTTTAATAACTTTATGCACTGTAATGCATTCTCGCAGTTAAGGTCAGGGAAATGCAAAAGTTACATCAGCCTGTTGTATTTATGCACTGAAATAAACTATACTTGTTTTGATTCCTTCTTGTCTGTCCCAGATTATTTGTGCTGGTGAAATAGTAATTTTGCAAGGTGATATTCTCAGTCTGGACCTTTCTTCAGCAGGAACCTTGCACACTTGATCCCAACTGGTGCAGCCAAGAGTTCTTCACACAACTATCTCGACATCCGGCCTTTCAAGTTTTAAAAAATGTGGTACATTAACTATTGTAATTTTGTTTCAGTTCATTCACCATTGACTTACCATGTACACCCTCACTATCTTATGTACTTATCTCCACACAGCATGAAAATATTAAATATGTGTAACCATTTTTTGGTGGTGGAATACAAATCTACAAAGGCCCTAAAACTAAAACTCATAAGACACAGATTTTGCTCTTTCATTTCTTAGATAAGTTGCTGACCTTAGCTCTGCTGTGAATGCAAGAAAAAATGGTGCTTTAATACAGGAACCAAGTATATTGTTTTTAAAATGGATGTAATCTACCTGTTGACAAAAGCTGTAACTTAAGAACTGCCAGAGATGACGAAGGTAACTAAAGCAGAAAATACGTACCTTCCTTCGCTGTCTAATTTAACTATGTGTCAATGATTATCTGTGATCAGTTTAGTCATACAATTGTTAACTGCATACCGGACAAAAGTTACACGTTAGTTTTTTGCGAATGATGGGAGAAAAATATTTCATTATGAGAAGGGTGGTCAGCTTGCAAAACTGTATGCAGTTACTTAATGCTAATTAGACTGTCAAATACCCTAGGATAATAGTTGTCTTATTACACTGCTTTGGTTAAAATTTCATATCAGTCTGTTGATAACTTTCCATGAAATTTTTAAAAACAACTTTATTTAATTTTGCCAACCTATTAATGAATCTAGAACCACCTCAGAAATGGAAAAAATAAATAATGCCTTCAAAACATTCTTTTTTAAAAAGGAAACATGGCGTCAGATTTCAAAACTAATTAAATGCAAAACAGATGTGAACCTTTGAGCGGTGTTGGTCAACTTAAGGAAAATCACAATATTGTGAAGTGCATGATGAGGTTTATTCCTTTTTAGTTTTCAATGTCTTTTTCTTTTAAGTGAAAAGAACTGTAATTCACATAGAAAATATAGAGGAAAATTAGAACCTTTTGATCTAAAGACTTGTTTTTAATATGAGTGATTCGCTTGCTCACCCATGGATGATGCCCCAGATCAAATCATTCCCATTCATTGACAGCTAGGACCAAAAATTGAGAGCTAATTAGGTCCACTTTCTAACAACAATTTAACAAAGTCAAACAGGCTTTCCAAGAGAATTCAATCAAATTGGAGTCCTGCAAGTAAAGTCTGTTAATTTCTAGGTCTGTAGATATTGTTCTATTTTCTAGGTCTGTAGAGTAAGGTGCAGAGATGGCTCTCATTATAGTGATGTGCTCTTCCTGTTGGATTTGGGAGTTCCTAATGATTATGTCTGCAGGAAGTGTGTTTGGTTGCAAATCCTACTGTATCAATTGGATTGGTTGGAGCAGCGGTTAAAAACAATGAGGAATATACAGGAACCGTAGGGTGTGATGATGGAAGTTTCAGGTAGGTAAAAAGAAATGCAGATTCAGTCAGGGGATGGATAACCTCTAGGAAAAGTAGGAGAGATAGCCAAGTAGTGCAGGAGTCTCCTATGGCTATCCCCACCTCAAACAAGGATACCTTTTGGAAATATAGGGGGTGATGGACTCTCAGAGGAATGTAACACTGAAAGCCAGGTTTCTAATACAGAGAGTGACTCAACTGTAATGAGGGGTATGTCAGGATCCAGATGATTGATTGTAGTAGGGGATTGTCTAGTCAGGGGCATAGATAGACATTTTTGCAGCCGCCAACAAGATATCAGAATGATGGGTTGCCAATCTCCTTGTGTCAGGGTCAAGGATGTCTCCGGGAGGGTGCAGAATATTCTCAAAAGGGAGAGTGACCAGACAGTGCAGTTGAGAAGAACAGCAAGTCAAATAATCAAGGCAGTCAAGAGCAAGCAGAGAATGAGGTAACACTGATGAATTAAACTGCATTTATTTCAATGTAGGAGGCCTGACAAGTGAGGCAGATGAACTCGGAGCATGGTTGGGAACAATAGACTGGATATCATAGCTATTGCAAAAGCATGCCTCAGGGAAGGGTTGGACTGGCAGCTTAATGATCTAGGGTATAGATGCTACAGGAAGGATAGAAAGGTGGGGGCGAGAGAGGAGGGGAGTGGCATTTTTGGTTAGGGATACATCATGGCTGTATTTAAGGAGGTTATTCCTGGGAGTATGTCCAATGAAGTTATTTGGGTGGAATTGAGAAATAAGAAAGCGATAATCACCTTATTGGGATTGTAGCATAACCCCCCCCCCCCCACCTCCAATAATCAGCAAGAAATTGAGAAGGGAATATTTGTAAGGAGATCTCAGGTATATGTAAGAATAATAGGGTTGTAATGGTCAGGAATTTCAATTGTCTATACACTGTCTCAGTTCCAGTCTTTGTTAAGGGCTTGGATGGAGAGGAATTTATTAAGTTACACGAGAAAATTTCCTTATGCCGAATGGGGATGAACCCAGTAGAGAAGGAGCAAAACCTGACCTTCTGAAGGGAAATAAGGTACACCACGTGACTGAGGTCTGAGTGGGGGAGCATTTTGGGGCCAGTGATCATAGTTCTATTAGTTTCAAATTTTTATGGCAAAGGCTAGGCCTGATCTAAAAGTTAAAATTCTAAATTGGAGTAAGGCTATTTATGGTATTAGGCAAGAACTTTCAAAAGTTGATTGGGAGAGGCTATTCACAAGTAAAGGGGAGGTTGGAAAGTGAGAGGCCTTCAAAAATGAGGTAATGAGAGTCATGTATATTTCCAATTAGTATGAAAGGCGAGGCTGGATGACTAGAGAAATTGAGGCTCTGGACAAGAAAATGGTGAAGACATATGATTGGTATAGATAGCTGGGATCGAGTCAATCCCTTGAGTATAAGGGCAGTAGGAGTTTACTCGGGGAAATCAGAAGGGCAAAAAGTTGGTATGAGATACCTTTGGGAAATGGAGTTAAGGAGAATCCAAAGAGATTCTACAAATACATTACAGGCAAAAGAGTAACTAGGGAGAGAATAGGGCCCTTTTAAAGATCAACAATGGCCATCTGTGTGGAAGCGCAGGAGATGGGTAAAATTCTAAATGAGTATTTTGTCAGTATTTACTGTGGTGAAGGATATGGAAACTAGTGAACTTGGAGAAATAGTAATATCTTGTTCATATTACAGTGGAGGTGGTGCTAAATGTCTTAAAATGATTAAAGGTGGATAGATCCCTGGGTATCCCAGAACTTTGTGGGAACCTAGGTAAGTGATTTCTGGGCCCCCATGGCTGAGGTATTTGTATCATCAATAGCCATAGGCGAGCTGCTGCAAGACTGGGGGGTGGCTAATACGGTACACTTAAGCCCGGAAACTGTAGACCGGTGATCCTGACGTCAGAAATGGGTAGGTTGTTGGAGGGGTTTCTGAGTGAGGTGATAGCCTGGTGACATTATGGCTGGAATGAACTGCCAGAAGTGGTGGAGGCTGGTATAATTACAATATTTAAAAGGCATTTGGATGGGTACATGAATAGGAAGGGTTTATAAGGAAATGGGCCAAATGCTGGCAAACAGGACGAGCTTAATTTAGGATGTCAGATCAGTGCAGACGAGTTGGACCACAAGGTCTGTTTCCATGCTGTTGGATTCTATGACTCTTAAATAAAACCATCAAGACTGCTGCAGTTAGCTAAGCCGCAAAATATAACAACTTTTCATGACTCATGCATTAGAACAGGTAAATCCCTCTGTACCTTGGTATTCAGATGTCAGTTTCTGTTTAGCAAAGAAGGATGAGAGGTGACTTGATAAAGGTTACAAGATGAGGAGAGGTATAGATAGAGACATTTTCCCAGGGTGGAAATGACTATTATGAGAGGGCATAATTTTAAAGTGATTCGAGGAAGGTATAGGGGAGACATCAGAGGTAGGCTCTTTACACAGAGTGGTGGCCATGTGGAATGCGCTGCCAGCAGTGGTATTGGAATCAGATACTTGAGACTTTTATGTGACTCTTGGATAGGCACATGGAGGGTAGATTGATCTTAGTCAGATAATAGGTCGACACAACATCGTGGGCCAAAGGGCCTGTACTGTTCTGTGTTCTATTAACAGGCTCCCCTGTATGCACATTCTACGTTACTCCTTCAAAAACATCTCAACTAATTGATTAAACGCCATTTCCTTTCATAAAATCATGTTGATTCTTCCTGATTACTTGAGTATTTCTAAGTGCTTAACTATAACCATAATGTTTGATTCTAAAACCTTTCCCATGACACGTCAAGATAATTACATTTAGATCTCAATTTTATGGCTCCACTCTTGATTAGATACTGGAAAGTAGCAAATATAATGAATTTTGGAAAATTTATTAGTGCATATACTTTTAAGCCCCTAAGATGAAATCATCAGGATTTGCCCATCCACAGCTCCATCAGTTTGTTCAGTACCGCTTCCTTGGTGTTCATAATTTCACCAAGTTATTCCCTTCATTATACCCCCTGATTTACAGACATTAGGTTATTTTTTGTATCCTCTGTAGTGAAGACAGAAGCAAAATGTTTATTAAATTCATTTGCTATTTCCTTATTATCTGCTATTAACTCAGCAATCTCATTCTCTAGAGGATCAATATTTTTCCATTTTTAGATGAGAATACAGGAGGTAGGGTTAGTAAGATTGGAGATATAGTGGACAGTGAAAATTATGAGTTCAACAGGACTTTGATCAGATGTGCTGAGTCCAGATGGACTTTAATTTGGATAAATGAGAGGTGTTGCATTTTGGTAAGGCAAACCAGAGCAGGACTTATACAGTTAATGGTAGGGGTGCAGAGGCATAGTTCCTTTAAAGTGTGTCACGGGTGGTGAAGAAGGTGATGTCACACTTGCCTTCATTAATTGGTGCATCGAGTATAGAAGTTAGGATGTCACAGACTACTGTCTTCAATTCTGGTCTCCTTGCTATAGGAAAGATGATGTTAAATATGAAAGTGTTCAGAAAAGATTTACAAGGATGTTGCCAGGGTTGGAGGGTTTGTGCTGTAGGGAGAGGCTGAATAGGCTGGGGCTTTCTTCCCCCGCCTGGAGCAGTGGAGACTGAGTCATGACCTTTATAGATGTTTATAAAATCTTGAGAGGCATGGTTAGGGTGAATGTCCAAGGTCTTTTTCACAGGGTAGGGGAGTCCAAAACTAGAGGTCATAGGTTTAGGTGAGCAGGGAAAGATTTGAAGGGGACCTATGGGTCAACTTATACACCACCTTCTGTGTGGAATGTATGGAACAATCTGCCAGAGCCAGGTACAATTATGTCATTTAAAAGGCATAGGATGGGTACTTTTAATAGGAAGGGTTTAGAGAGGTATGGGGCAAATGCAACTATATATACACACTATATACACTTAAGTTTAGAAGGATGAGAGGGGATCCGATTGAGACATAAGATTATTAAGGGATTGGACACTCTGGAGGCAGGAAGCATGTTTCTGCTGATGGGTGAGTATAGAACCAGAGGACACAGTTTAAAACTAAGGGGCAGGCCATTTAGAACAGAGTTGAGGAAAAACTTCTTCTCCCAGAGAGTGGTGGATATATAGAATGCTCTGCCCCAGAAGGCAGTGGAGGCCAACTCTCTGGATACTTTTTAAAAAAAGGGATAGATAGAGCTCTTAAAGATAGAGGAATCAAGGATTATGTGGATAAGGCAGGAACAGGATACTGATTGTGGATGATCATAATGAATGGTGGTGCTGGCTCGAAGGGCTGAATGGCCTACTCCAGCACCCTATTGTCCAAATTAGGATACCTGGTCAGTGCCGATGATTTGGACCAAAGGGTGTTTTCTAACTCTAGGTGTAAGGCTTTTTTAAAAAAATACACAGGGTGGAAGGTGTCCAGAACATCTTTCCTGTAGAAGCAGTTACAGCATCAACGTTTGAGGCATTTAGACAGACAGGGAATAGAGGAATACAAACCATATGCAGGCAGATGGGACTGGTTTAGAATGGCATTATGGTCAATACAGAGATGGTAGGCTGAAGGACCTGTTCCTGTGCTGTATTGTTCCGTATCTACCCTGTAGTCCTTCTTAGCGGTTATTGATATTCTGACCAATCATCTGACCTTCCATTCATTTCTACATAATTGTTTTTCTTCAAGCAACCATAGGACATGGGTTCTTCCCTTCAAATTTTTCTTTAGAGTAGGAGTATGTTGACTATTTCAAAATATCCCCTTAAAATATTCATTACTGCTTCTTTATTATTCTACCTCATGGTTTATATTCAGTTCACTTCACTTCAGTTAGCTCAGTTTTAAATTCCCACATTATTGCCATTATATGTTTAAAATACTGGCTTTAGATGCAATCTGCTCCCTTTCAAACAATGTAAAATTCAATCATACTGGACATTGCTGGGACCTAGTGTTGCTTTTACTGAGATTATTGATGAATTCTGTCCAACTATGCAACACCAAGTAAAATATAACCTATTAAAATAAAATCACTGCAGCTGCTGGAAACCTGAAACAAAAACAAATTTCTGGAATATCTGTGTAAAGAAAACACTTAACGTTTCGATTCTGTGACCCTTTAAACGGTGTCCAAAGAAATTAACTCTGACCTTGCACTAAGCTTCCCAGGAGCACCACAACAAGCCCAAGAGGGAATATGGTTGTGTGTTCAGGGTCTGTTTTGTGGACAAAATGCTGCAATACAGTCACCTAGTCTATGTTACATCTCCCAATATAGAGGAGACCACATTGCGAGCAGTGGGTACAGGAGACTGCATTGAGTGAAATGCAGGTAAATTGCTGCTTCATTTGGGGAGTCTGGAGCCTTGGATAGCGAGGAGGGAGGAAGTGTCACATCTGCTGCAATTTCTTGGGAAGGTGCCTTGGCTTCTGGGAAGATTTTCAGAGTCGAGGAGACATGGACCAAGCTGTTTCGCAGTGAACAGTCCTGTGGAAAGCTGTCAAGGAAGAGGAGGAGAATCCCATTGGAGATGGCAGAAATGGTGGCTAAAGCTTTTAGATGTGAATACTTAGGGAACAGTGACTGAGGACCTGTTGTGGGAGGGAAGAAAGAAGTGTAGGAGATGTGTCAGACACAGCTGAGGGCCGGTTAACCTCTATGATAGGGAATCCTCAGTTGAAGAAGAAGGTGGATGTTTCAGAGGCCCCTTGTAGATGCTGGCATCATTGGAACAAATGTGACAGAGATGAAGAAACAGAGAATGAAATCCAAAGTCTTTACAGGAAGCAGGATGACAGTGAAGATAATTAGGAATCAGTGAATATATAGTGATTATTGGTAGCCAGCTTATCCCCAGAAACAGAAACTGATGTTGAGGAAGGGAAGAATCAGATGGACCAAGGTAGACAATGGAAGCCAAATATAAGCTTTTCCAACTCTGGACATGAGGGAAACAGCACCAATGATTTCATCACTTTACTGGAGAAAGAGTTGTATGGGTAGAGGTTGGAATAGTACTGGAACAAGAAATATTCCATGTACCCAACAAAGATTGTCATAATTGGGGCTCATGTGGGGACCTATGGCCCCACCTTTGTCCTTAAATAAGAGAGAGAGGGATAAAAGGAGAAGCTGTTCAAAGACAAGCTCAGCATAGTAAATGCTAATTTCTCAAATTCAGGTTCCTTACAGACAAACATCAAAATTGAGAGCTGAACTGTGAATTATAAGGAATAAGGTCAGAAACTGCACAATTAATCATTCAATTTGAATGCGTTCACAGCAAACTTGGCTTCTGGTCATCCCAATTAAAAATTAAATTAAAAGCACTGCAACACAATCTCGACAAAATACTAGAGCAAAAAACTCGAAGAAAAATGGTTTCACAACTTCTGTGCACACCTGAGGAAGTTAGCAGAGGAAATCAACAAGTGATTTCAAGAGTTTGATGTGATGGAATAAATCATCATGTTTGCCTCAAAACCATCTCCAAGTTGACAGTGAAGCATAGGCCACTAAATTCCAATAGGTGTTTACAAAACTTGAGTTGTTTATGGAGCTGTGACTGTGCAAAAATGATTGATTCTCACACGCTGGCTTTCAGCACTATCGTTAATGGAGACTCGAAGAGAAAAATACTCATTCCTATACTTTTAAGAATTTTTTAAAAAAAATATACCTCAAACATCATCCTCCCAAATGAAGACAATCAAGCCCATGATTCATTGATAACATTGCCTGTAATTTTGTTTGAAATTAGCCGCATGGTAGCAGTTTCTGGATCAATGTGCTGATACCATTTGTCAAGCACATAACTTGACAAGCTGCACGCATACAGCCACAAAGATTAGAGGGAACATTTCTCACAGATAGAAACTGATAGTCATATCCAATCCATCAAATGGCTAGCTGCCAATTCCTTGAAGTATGGATTGTAGTTAACGTGTAGTCACAGATGTCACACAGACTTGAGTTTATTTTATTTTCTAGGATAAATCGTGGGTTTCCAGTGGAGATCAGTTTGTACCATTATGCCATGGCTCAGATAGTAATTTGGAGATGTTTGGGGTTCTGTTTTTAAATTTAATCAATGCTTCAGTCTCCTAGTATAACCCCTTTCCTAGTTCTATCCATCATATGAATCATAACCACCATACCCTCCCCTTGCAAGTTCACCTCCAACCCAGAACAGATATCTGAAACCCTAGCACACCATTGACACTTCTCTGCAGTAAAGAAAATGAGTTACTCTCCTCACTATATTGTCACCTACCATGATTCTTTTGTTCCACCTCTGAATTGTTTACTGTACCATGGTGCCCTGCTCATCTACACTCATCCAAACAAGCTTAAAAAAAAACAAATGCCTATTGGACAAAACCAGAGGCTCCTCCACTCTGGTAACCTGCCTCATTTGTAGTCATAGCGAGCTTTCCTTGACTAGTAATCAAATTAGAACATCCTATTGTAAAGGAATGTGTATTCATCCTGGAATAAAGTGCAACTTCTCACTGCTGTCAGTGTCTTCAATTCAGCCTCCAGCTCAACAATTGAGCAGATGATTCTGTAGCTGCAACAAATCTACTGTATCATGTGTTAATTAAAAATTAGTGAACAAACCCCACATTCCCAGTAAGCCTTACAATAGTTACAACTATTACAAAAAAATGTAAATCTGGGTAAAGAGTTTTTTTTAAAAACAGCACTTTTTAAAATTGAAGTGACGAGTTAGTTCCCTTTTGCTAGAGTCTTGAAGGAAGCCAAGCGAGAAAAATATTCACCAAAATATGATTCAGCCTGGTCATGTCACCTTTAATTGGTCAAATGTGTTTCTTTTGGGGTGGGTGAGAGAAGAAGGGGGCAAGAACCTGGGCTTCAGCCAGTATTCAGAGTTGATTGGTTGCTGGTTCCCTATCCCCTCTCACTGCGGCTTTCCAACTCCCCTCTTGGAGACTGAGTGAAAAAAGTCTCTTATGCAGCCAATGCTCAGATCTACACTGTACAATTTACCTCTTATTTAAGAGTACTGAAATTCAAATCAATCTATCTGGCAGTTATATAACCATCTTAGTCCATCTGATAATTAACTAATCTATTGTTCCCTAGATACTTATTTATCCCTGCTGAAGCCTGTGAGAGAGAACTTAAATTTATTGTTTAACTTAAAATGCTCATTGCAAACAAGCAGTACCAGATTTTATAAAATAGGAAATGTACTATAGCCAAGTTTGTGGATGATACAAATAGGCAGGAAGGCAAGTGGTAAGCATGACCAACAACATCTAGAAGGATATGGACAAGCTAAATGAGTAGACAACATTTAACGGATAGAATACAATGTGGGAAAATGTGAGATTTATGCATTTTGACTGGAAAAGGAGCACTAAGTCATTTTTTTAAAAAAAATGAAACACTACGGAAAGCTGCAGCACAGATGGATTGAGTCCTCATGCATAAACCATGAAGCATACAAATTCAGCATAGGTAAGGCAATTGGAATGTTGGCCTTTATTTCAAGGGGAGTGAAGTATAAAAATGGGGAGATTTGCCAAAACCAATGCAAGGTATGACATGACCACATCTAAGATATTGTGAATAGCTTTGGTACATGTAACCAAAGAAAACTATACTGGCATTGGAGATAAACCAGAAAATGTTTGTAGATTGATCCTTATGAAGAAAGGTCAAGCAGGCTGAGCCTGTACGTATTGGAGTTAAGGCTAAGAGGACAACTCATTGACATACAAAGATAATTAGAGTGCTTGACAGGGTAACCATGGAGAGATTGTATTCTTGTCTCCAACGCATCTGCTCCAACAAGGAGACATCCCACTCTGAAACATCCCAGATGTCCTCCTTATTCAAACAACGCTTTTTTGCACCCGCATCATCCAGACAGCCCTCCTCCATGCTTCTTCTATTCCCCACTTCGCAGCTCTAAACAACTAACTCCCCAAAACATCAAAGATAGGGTCCTCTTTGTCCTCACTTTCCACGCCCCCCCCCCCCAGCCTCTGCATTCAACATATCATTCTCAAACACTTCTGCCCACTCTAATTAGACCCCACCACCAAGAAGATCTTCTACTCCCCACTCCTTTCTGCCTTCCGTAAGGACCATTCTCTTTGCCACTTTTAAGTTCACACCATACTTCCCCCCCAAACCCGCCCACCCCCAGCACCTTCCCCTGTAACCATAAAAATTGCGACACCTGCCCACACACCACCTCCATCCAGGACCCAACTAGTCCTTACAGGTGAGGCAGAGCTTCACTTGCATTTCCTCCAACCTAGTCTATTACATCCTGTGCTCCTGATGCAGTTTTCTCTACATCTGTGAGACCACACAGACCAGGTGACCATTTCACCAAGTATCTTCGCCTGGCCTATGAACAGCCAGCCTAACCTCCTGGTCACCACCCATTTCATCTCCCAACCACCCCCCACTCTGACATGTCCATCCATCCTCGGCCTCCTCCAGTGTCAGTGAATCAGATACAATATTGAGGAACAACACTATCTTCCGCCTGGGCACACTACAGTCTGGAGGACTCAACAATGAGTTCTCCAATTTAGAATAGCCTTCCCTTCCATCCCCTGTCTCTTTTTCCAGCCCACTACCTCCCTTCCATTCTGTTCCACTTTTGGACCCTCCCTTCCAGCCACCAACTGCGTTCATCCTTCCCATCGGTCAACCAGGTCATACTAGTATCCACCCATCAGCACCATTCCACTACCGGCCAGGCCCCACCCCAACCCCCTTTTATCTGCTGCTCCCCCTAACCCCCACATCCAGTCCTGAAGGTTAATACCTGAAATGTTGACTTCTTTCCTCCAGATGCTGCCTAGCTTGCTGTCTTCTTCCAGCTTCCTGTTTGTTTACCATGGACAGGTTGTGTTCTGTGGAAGAGTCCTCCCCCACATTCAGAAATTGTGATGTAACATTAACATCAATACCTTCAGACAATAATGTATTTCTTCCTCTCCTTTTGAAGGTTTTGGCTCTTAGCTAGGGTATAGTTTCTTGAGCATTGATTGCCTCATTAGTGTTTATTTCATTTAGTAATTTGACCGTCAAAAGTCAAATATTTTAGGTTAAACGGCTACAAAACTTTAATCAGGCACTGGAAAGCTATTAAAAATACTAAACTTGGTTTATATTCTTCTTCCTAGCCTGGACACTGAAGCCAAACAAGTAACACCTCACAGTATTCAGAGACTCTCAGAATTCCTAATGTGGAAGCAGGCCAAACCATAGAACCCACATCAACCCTCTGAAGAGCATTCCACCCTGACCCTTTACCCCTACCCTATAATTCTGCAATTCCCATGGCTAATCCACATAGCCTGCACATCCCTGGGCAATTTAGCATGCCAATCCACCTAACCTGCACATGTTTGGACAATGGGAGGTAGCAAAAACACCCAAAGGAAACCCACACAGACATGGGGAATGTTTCTGTGGATTTGCACAGTCCGAGAGTGGAATTGAACCCAGATCACTGGCGCTGACAAACAGCAGTGCTAACCACTAATCCTCCAGCTACCCTCAGAAAAAGCCTGTGTTTTTGATTTTCATGCCTCCAGTGACTGAACCAAGAAGGTGTGTACACGACTGATTTTCCAAAATGTCAAAATATTAACTATTAAAATCAAAACAAACCATATTGCAGATTAGAAGTTAAACATGAAGCACTGGTTCTTAATTATATTTTATTTTAGATATGCATCTTACAGTCATCCTGTTAGGCAAACCAGCTTGCAAACAAATATACAAAAAACAAAACAAGCATTATGCAACATACAGTGTAACTGGCACTATGTTCCAAAGCTTTAAAGAAAATTAAAAAGACTGCAACTTCCGACTTTGTTATTCTTCTGTTCAGAAGGAAAAGATTTCAAGCATTATCAACATGGCAACATAAACCAAACACTGCATAAATGCGCAAAACATACTCACATTTAATGAATTTATTTTGCATTTCAGTGAAGTATGTTGTAATTTTAACAGTGCACCATTACGGGCTGAAGACAGCCCTCAAGAGTTTTTTTTAGTGTCTTGCCACACAAGAAGAAAAAAGGCCATAGTCTTCAGCTATCTTCTCTAATGCTCCTAACAAAGCAAAGTGCAAATTTTACACTGTGCTTTCGGTCTGTAACAAACTGCATCAGCAGCATTCATTTGCTTTGAACGCTTGCTATTTCAGAACAAAGAACCCAGTTAAATCTGTTATGCAAAACATTTTCTAAAGCCTGAGTATTGTCTTTGGTAGGCTAATATGGGGTTATATTTTTTAAGATCTTCATTCATTATACATAACTTTAATCCAACTGCATTTCCTTAGCATTCTCCTGCAATATACTGTAGTCCAATACAGTTTTCTTTTTAAAGAGAAGTATAAATATATCCTTAATAACAGGTATTAAACAGACTTTTCCAAAGGCACCAGGAAACAGTGAGGGAGAGTCAATTGTTGATAACTGAAAGGAACGACAGTCAAGAAAGTGTTTCTTTCCTGACGTAACCTTCAACGAATTTCTGCTTGCACTTTGGGGTTTTACAAGCTCAGTTGCACATTCTTTTACCATTTTACAACACACCACACACATTTAAGTGACAGAGGAAGACCATCACTTTTCTCACGTCACCTGTGAGACATCAGCACTGTCCAATAAACACCTCTCACAAAACTGCACCTACTCATGTCCCCAGACTTTTACACTGAACTGGAGACACTCAAATGACATGTTTAACCCCTGACTGTCAAAATCCATGATCTTGTTGGTTAATAAGCACCGGTTTCAGTTTCCAAGTTATTGGTTTTTTTTATATCAATTATCATATAATCAACTGTAAGCAGGCCTGATTAGCAATATCATATGATCAGAATCGCAGCATGAAAGGATTAAATCTCAGTTTGAATTGCACTGGTCTGTTGCAACTGGTTATTATTGGTTACATTTTCTGCCTCTTCAGTGGCATAGTTTGATACTCCTGAAGTTGCAGCCCCGTTCTCCTCTGCAATGAAGCTCAACTGCAAGATATCTGCACTTGGCCCTGTTGTAACAGAAGCAATGAGACCACCTTGCGATGGGCATGTCTCTAGACGATCATTCTCCACCTCTGGTAAGGGACTGACTGCTGAAAACCGACTGTGGTAGTCACTCGAACCATGGCTACAAGAAGTCTTCATGCTCTCCATGTCGGATCCACTAAATTCTGAAAAGTGGCTGGAGTGAGAGTCTGCCACAGATGGAATACTGTCACTAAGTGACGGAGAATCAAACTCACTTGAATTGGTGCTTCTTTGTTCAAGTAACTGTGCATCCATTTCTTCCCGAGTTTCATTTATCTTCATACTGCCTCTCTTCTGCAGCTTTCCCTTGCACTTTTTTGTAGCTGCTTCTTTCGGCCACTTGGAAGCACTGCATCGATTGTCCAGGACAGGGGCTGTAGGTAAAATTGCTACACTACGACCAGGCATGCTGCTGTCTTCCACACTACTGCTTCCACTGTTGTGTCTGAACTTTGCAGGCTTTGATTCAATGTCAACTTGCACCTCCAAACTGTTGCCTTCCCTGAAAGCAGATGTACACACAAATGTCAAGTTCATTACAGGTGACTGTAGGAATATTCATTCTCAAAATATGTTCAATTGGAGCAAATTATGTAGCAAATGCATTTATTAACTATCAATTGGACAATTAAGAATGGGCAAGAGTCAACCACGTTGCTGTGGGTCTGTAGGCATATGTAGACTTGACCAGATTAGATTAGATTAGGTTACCTACAGTGTGGAAACAAGCCCTTTGGCCCAACAATTCCACACTGCCCCTTGAAGCATCCTGCCCAGACCCATTCCCCTATAACCCACACACCCCTGAACACTATCGGCAATTTAACATGGACGATCCACCTAGCCTGCACGTCTTTGGATTGTGGGAGGAAACCGGAGCAAACCCACGCAGACAGGGGGAGAATGTGCAAACTCCACACAGACAGTCGCCCGAGGCTGGAATTGAACCCGGGTCACTGGCGCTGTGAGGCTGCAGTGCTAACCACTGAGCCACTGTGCTGAGAGATGACAGATTTCCTTCCCTAAAGGACACAAGTGAATTAGATTGCTTTTTCTGATGATTGACAATGACTTTGTGATCATAATTAGATTCTTAATTCCAGATTCCTTATTGAATTTTAATCCTTCCATCTTGAACCTACGTCCTGGACTTAGTTGAGTTTCTGGACTAATAGTTTAGTGATAATACCACTGGGTCATTGCCTCCCCACCATCAACCCACCTTGCATCTTGTAATTCATTCCCTTGGTGCAACATCTCAAATTTATTTTTTGCTACATGGTAGTCACTGCTAATGCTTTGAATGAAAAGTGGATAAACAAATGATACCTCTACAGCCAGAAAGCTTTTGAAAATGAGAGTCTCAAGTAATGCCTAAATGCTAAGACTTAAACGAATCAATGTTTGAGGAGAAGCAGTACTGTCTGGGAGAATGTTAAAAGTGTGCTCTCCTGTAAATTTATTAACTGGATCCCTATGGAAAATACATATAGACTATCTGTCCAACTAATTAAGAGGAACAACCATCTGCAAACGAAAGAAAGCTTTACATTGAAAGCATCTGCACTAAATTTTAGTTAAGAATGTTTGTTTAAATGCAAGTTTTTCCTTTGCTGCCTTGGTATATTCAAAAGTTCAATATTTAACAGAATAAAACTTTGCTTTACATACAACATGTTTTGGACCAGGAGATCCAGAGATATTTAGTACAGAATGGTTAAATCTACCAGCATGTTCATTTACAGGGCTCCTTCTTACCATCAGAATTTCTGACATGGAGAGTCTTTCAGAGAACAGGCCATCAACAATCTTCGCAATAAATTACTTGAAACAAGGGAAAGACTAAGTTTTAAATCCAATTTTAATACAAGTGGGAAGTTAAAGGCTGCATGAAGTTGGGTAACAGACCACAACAACAGATTAAACCCAAACTCTTTCCAGTGGAAAGTGTAATTTATGTTCTCCTAACTTTCCCTTTCTAAACCTGAATATATAATTCACTGGAATACAGAACCAATGAAATAGATAATTTTCCTTACCTAATTGTTCATGTGAAAATATAGTCAAAGAAACAGATTTGCTGAGAACTATTATTTTTAAAATGAATTAGAATTAATATAACACTAACCAGAAATTATATTTTAAGAGTTCCGATGGAATTTTTAGCTATTGATAGTTAGGCCCAATCTGATTATAAATCCATGCAAGTGCCCTTTTAAGCAAAGCTCACTGAATAGAGGAAAGTATTGAAATAATTTTTCCACAACACAAATTCAGATTAGGGTAGTCATTTCTGCCAGTTTGATTGTTCGTTAAGGCAACATATCTAGCCGACAGGATATACACCTAATTCTGGTGAGTCATTAACCTGAAATGCTCTATCAGCAGGTCAGGCAGCTTTCGCGTAGAGTATTTCCAACATTGTGTGCCTTCTTAAATATTCCTACTACATGTCCGAAATGGAGTACAAAGATTTCTCAGCAGAAGTATTCTGTTTTGAGGAATACCATGGAGTTCATCTCATATGTAGGTTTCAAGTACAATAGATTTATTTAAACAAACAGACTAAGTGAAAACATTCAAAAGCATTTAAAATTTAAAGTTTTTGAGTGCAATTTAAAGAGTTCCACATTGAGAAGAGTCACCGTGTAAACAGCATCACGTGAAGAAACATGCCTGGGATCAGCATATGGGACTACTTATCTACATCTTTCGGTGATTTAACCTGGACTGTGTTCTTGCAAGCAGGTGACAAAAACAAAATTTTCAATACTATTTCATATTCAGTACTTGGTTAAATGCTGCAGAAATTTTGAAGTGCTCACTGGGCTCAGAATCAACATTGCAGTTTATTGCTCTGCGGCCCAAAAAAACAGATATATGCAATAGTTTGATTCAGTTACTAACAGGAAACGGTAAAAACTCGGATAACATTTCAAGTCTATGAGAAGTTTTTTCAGCATTTTCTGATTTTATTTTATATTAGTGACACTTCCTGATTGCTTCAACCTTTAACGTGGAAGATGCAAGGATAACAGATTTTATGTCCTGATAATCTGCAAGTAGTGAAGGTGATTTTATATGAGCCAAGGATCCACCTGTCCCATCAAGAAAGCACACAGAATCCAGTAACACTAGTTGGACAGAAGCAGAGGATTTTCCCAGTGAATGATCACAGGAGTCACATTAAAATGCATTACCTCATCATTTAAGTAATTGCTGCTGACAGGACTTTGCTGTTTGCAATTCTGGCTGCTGCATTTTCTATATTACAATAATAGGTATCACTGAAAGTACATAATTAACAGTGCCGTACTTGCGATTTTCCACACAGTATTGTTGCTGTCTATTATTGACTTTTATTACGGTAACAACTAGAGCACATTTTTCATTATATTAGAATTTATAAGCTGTACTGAATGCTACACATTTTCCAATCCTTGGTTTTTAAACTTAAAAACAATTATTAATCCAACTAGCATTAGTAATGTCATATTTAAAATATCACAAGCTAATGAATTGATTTTTAAAAAATGCCAAAGTGGTATACCTGTCCAATGGATTGTAGGAATTGATAATGGATCCTGCCATGGCCCTTGTGCTGGCATTGTCACTGATGGTCCCAATGCTGACCGTGCCAGATTCACCACTGAGGCTGCAGCGTTCCTTTTGAATATCTGCCTGCACCTCTAATCTAAGAGAATCAGGTCAAAAATGAGAGAGATAACAGGAAAAGTATCCTTCTCAACAAATACAAGATAATCACTGGGAAAACCTTGGGCATGAACAAAAACACATGTTTGTGACCTTTTAAATTTACCATGGATGGTAAATAAAGGATGTGAAAATAAAGAAGAAAGTGCAGTGTAGATTCAATAGGAAAGGCGATTATAGTAACTGAAAGAGAAATTGCAAACTTTTTCTCCATCACCTCACGAGAACCGAAGATATCAAGGTGCAGCCTGAGAGATACTTAAAAGTGTAAAGGATCACAACAAGTGGTCAACTATTTTAATCAATTAAATTATAGGGTATCAATATGCAATAGGCAAAATTAGAAGGTCCATTTATGCATTATTTTCAGAGGCTGGGCAGAATGTGAACTTTTGTCACAAAATGTTGTTGAAACAGCCCATAAATTCCATTAGAAAAACTGAATAGCTGAGGCATAGAAATGTTATGGAGATGGGGATTCAGCAAAAGAGGTCAGTGGAGGGTCAGTAGCACAGATGCGATGGGTCAAACGATCCATTTCCATGCTGCCATGATTCTTGGCCAAGGATGTGTCAATAACAATCACTATCAACATTCAGTTGTATTCAGTTCCTTTGCCAATGGTTCATTACCTCTTCTGGGTCAACTTCTGCATCAGCTTTTATTATTTAAAGGTTGAAAATATTGCAGCCAGCTAAAGGATGACTTGTAATTAAAAAAAAAGACAAAGCGGGCCTTACCTATTGAAACAATTGACCATCACACTTCCGGAAAGGCTGCCTGTGATACTAGCTCCAGCCAGTGCCATTGTGCTTGCTGTTTCACTCAGGTTGTCTCGTATCGCACCTATTCTATCCATGTGGCTGCCACTGGCACTCAAACTGCCCGTTAGGCCCCCAACACTGCCCTCTCCAATACTGGGGTTATTGCGAGCCTCAACAACAAAAGTGGTATCTAAATGGCAGGAAGAGAGACAGCAGCAGTTTGTTACCTTTGGTTCATTTCAGTTTTTGCTAGCAATTAAAACATTGAGTGGATGCTTTAAGTTACAAATATGAAATATCCTACAGTTTTCTTAAGTGTTCCTTACATGTTATGCTTTCAAACTTGCCTTACATTTAATGCACACAAATCCTACATGAGCACACACGTAAAAGAATCATGCAGCATCTATAAAGGAATGTTTTCTGCAAATTTGTAACGTCATGAGCCTAGCTAAGAAGCTTTGTAAGAATGGGCAGTACAAACTGAACAGTTCTGCAGGTGTGGAACCTAACTGAATAATAGGTGTGGCTACTCACACAAAGCAGGAACAATGAGTCACTGAAAAGCAATAGCATTGCACTACAGTAAGAAATGTACTGACCTATTATACAATTTGTAGTTGCAGAAACCAAATACAGAGACAAATGCACACAGCTAAACATGAAAAATAATTCACAATTGCATTTTAACAGGGAACTCTCCAGGCTTTTCAATACAGCATGATCCAGTAGCAGTGCGACCAGGGTAAAGATTTTGAAATGAAAAGGCTGATTCTTACCTATCCCAGGTGACTAATTTGAGACTAAGGGAGGGACATTATTTTACGAATTCATCATCCAACTGCAAACCTAAACCTGCCTCCCATTTTATGGGGGGAAATGGAAATATGACCTGTGTGCCCTTGGGCCCATCCCACCACGAATTTACCTGCCGACTCAAACCCTTCACTCACTGGGACCAGGCCAGTCAGACCTTCAGTCTGGCCTCTTCTTCATGCCCACTACACAAACCCGATGAAAACAGTTTGGAAACCCCATTATCTGAAAGTCCTACTGGCCACAGTTCCTCAAACTTAGATGTCTAGAAAAACCCTGCAATTCACATTTATTTGTTGTTATGGTGCAATTGATTGTGTGGGTCAAGATGATTGTCAAAAGGCTGCTCTTGATGTGGCAGATAAACCTTAAAATCAGCAAAAACAGAACTTCTGCAAATTTATATGAATACAGAATGAAACTTTTACATGCTTTCTTCCAACTCCCATTCTCCATTTCTCTTGTAATATACAAAGCTCCATGGTATACACCAATATCATCCTAAGTCTAAAGCCTAAATATCTTTGCACTGTACCATGAAAAACACTACCCAGCTACCAGCATGAAGAGTCAAACAAAAACTAAAAAGGATGATGAACTGGCAGCTGGTTACATACAGTAAAACTGGTTATTCAAACTTTATAGACAGAGCATAACAAAAGAGAAAAATTATCTCTAATATGCAGGGGTGATGGGTAGGTAGTTAAGCTAAAATGAATCTTTTCATCAATAGGCCTTTGTGGAGTTAAGCTGGCATGCTTTGGTACAATATACAAATAGCCCCAAGGTTAGCAAATAAACTGCTGAAATGACAGTAAATGTGTGCTCATGGAGGCATGTATTCGCTATTTCTCCTTATAAATGATAGGCAGCAACTAATTCTCTGTAGGGTAACAAATATAACAAAACTAGTGCTGAATAAAGTATACTCAGTGATAGACAGTTAACAGTGCTGCCTATAAAAACATGTTAAGGTGTTGCTTATTCACTTCTACGCAAAGAACAGCACAAATTAGAAGTATCTAAGCACATACACGATCATGTACATGGAGATGAAATCTATAGTAAGTGAACTCCCTTACCCAATGCTGCATTTCCTCCACCAGCATTATCATTTTCATCATCGAATTCTATCCGCACCCCCTTCCCAGTGCCAGCAGAAACACCACAGCCACCACTACGGCAGAGCGAGATGGGGACTACTCCATATACATATGCCAGCATAATGGGAACCCCTATACCTATAAAAGAAAAATAGGAAAAAAAACGTACTTAACAAAAACACACACATTTGATGCAGGAAATATCTGCCAGTGTAATAAATGTACAATTTCATTAACTAAACCAGGTATCACATCCAAATTAAAGACAGAATATTTGTCAATCTTTGCAAGGGCTAGATGTAGAGGTGGGAGAAAAGAGAAAAATATTGCTGGCCAAACCGAAACAAAAAACAACAAAATCTTTTGAATGGTCTGCGACTTAATAAGAGACAGATATAAAAAGACTAAATACCTTTTAAATATATTAGAAAGACTACAAGTTTAAAATGTAAGTCCTACAAAAGCAAAAACAATGTTATAAAAATTGTAGCTTGCACTCCAGTAGAAAAAAGTAACACCCACTATTCAGAGTAACATTGCAACGTACAAAAGAATTTGATGCTCTAGTTCTACATTCAGCAAAACTAGGAAATAATAATAGGAAGCAAAGACTTTGAACAAGTATTTTCTATTGGTCTTCACAACAGAACACAGATTCTCAGGAGTGGTAAGAAAGAATAGGACACAAAAGGGAGGAATACAGGTACAATCACTTGAGAAAAGTGTATTAGGAAAAGTAATGGGATTATAGTCTGCCAAGTCCCCAGGATCTGACAGCTGGATTTGAAAGCTTTAAAAAAGTGAATGCATTGGTTATAATCATCTGAAATTCTATAGATTCAGCAGATTGGAAAACCACAGATGTAACACCCATTCAAGAAAGGGAAGGAGACAGAAACCAAAATAGCACAGGTCAGTTAACTGGACATTTGTCATCAAGAATGCATTCAACCTCAATGTAGCTTGGACATTTAGAAAATCATAATACAACTGGAAAGAGCCAACATAGTTTTGCTGAACAAAAAGTTATGCTTAGCAAATTGAGAGCTATGAGAGAATACAAGTAAATTATTCAAAGGAGAAGCGGGATAAGCAATGTATTTGCATTTCTAAAAGGCATTAGACAAGCTTCCATGTAAAAAGGTTACTGCTCAAGATAAGAGCTCATGGTGTTGGAGGAAATGTATTAGCATGCATAACTAAGAGGATAAATGAATTATTTTCAGGTAGACAAACTGTAACAAGTGGAGTGGCAGAGTGATCAATGCTGTAAATGTTTTACTTAAGATCTGCATCAGTGCCTTTCATGAAAAAACCAACTACACCGTACACAAATTGGCTGATGATATAAAGACAGACAGGAGAGCAAGCTGCAAGAAAGATACAAAGTCTGCAGATGTACAAGGACAAAAGTTTGGAAGATAGCAAAACGCGGGAAAGTTGAGAATTCTCACTTTGCCAAGAACAGAAAATGGGATTTAAAGGGAGCAAAATTATAGAATGCAAATAGATGTCCTGCATACAAATCATAAGTTACTATGTAGATAAAGTAATTAGGAAGGCAAATGGAATGTTGGTCTTTATTTCAAACGTTCTGACTGACAAGAAAGCGCGAATGAGGGGAAAAAAGGGTGGGATACTTCACCCTGAGTTTTGGTGTATCTCCCTAATCCAATGTATGACTGCACCTCAAATTCTGGTGTACCAATCCAAGGTCGACCAAAGGATTTATCCCAATGCGGGTGGATTAGGGAGGTACAACCTATACTACGTACAGTTTTGGACTCCTTATTTAAGGAAGGATATGCTTGCATTAGAAGCTAGCAGGCGTAAACAGTTGTCTTATGGGAAAAATAAGCGGTTTGGACCCATGTTAGATGAACGAGATGAAGGATCTAAATGAAACAAGGGAATCTGAGGGAAATTGATATGACAGATGCTGACAGCTTGTTTCCTCTCATGGGGAAATCTAGAAACTACGGGACTGTTTGAAAATAAGTTGCCTCGTATTTAAAGCAGATAGAGTCATTTAGTCGTACAGCATGGAATCAGATCATTTGATCCAACTTGTCCATACTGACTAGTTACCCTAAACTAATCTATTCCAATTTTGCCAGCATTTGGCCCATGTCCTTCTAAATATATATACACCCATCCAGATGCCTTTTAAATGTTGCTATTTACCAGCATCCACCATTTCCTCAGGCAGCTCACTCCATACATGCACTATCCTGTGTGAAAAAGGTGCCCCTTAGGTCCCTTCTAAATCTTTCCCCTCTCACCTTAAACCTATGCCCTCTGGCTTTGGACTCTCCTACACTGGGAAAAGGGCCTTGGCTTATCCATGGCCAATTATACGAGGAAATGCTTCTATCAGGAATTTCCTTTCACAGGTAAGATTGATGGCTGGATATTTAGCAGTCAAGACAGAGTTAGATTTTTGATCAAATTGTGGGGTTCAAGCAGGAAAAAGTTAAGACCATCATTAGTTCAGCTATGATCTATTGAATGGTGGTACATGATGTGAACAGAACAGAATGGCCTACTCCTGCCGTCATTTCTTAGGATCTTATGGAAGCATTGTAAACACTTCTGAAGCGCTTACAGAAACTGCAGGGAAAGGAAATTCTCCTTCAATCAGCATCAGTAGCACGCCATAAATTTAGAGTCTAGCACCTGCCTGTGGATCAGCCTCTCTGACATCAACATGATCTGATCATAAAGACTGAGCGTGCACCGACAATTTCTGCACCCCTCATTTTCCAACACGACCATCTAAAATCAACTCAGATCAAAGTTTCCAGAAACATCATCTTTTCTTGATTGATAACTTGGTTCTTCAGTACGCAGGTCCATATGATCAAAAAGGTACATCTTTCAAGGTTTCAATTATCTGCTCAAATTTAAAGACCCAAGAGGCAGAACTTTCATCGATGACAGGAGTTCAAGAGAAAGGATAAATGAGGCTTTGCATATACTGGTGGATAATCCGTTATCACACAATTTGCATTGGTGCTGTTTATAAATTTGACAAATATCACAACTAGGGAATTCTCGCTGGTGTCTTAATCTTTCTGAATTAGCAAAATCAAAACCAAATTGTGGGGTCTGGCTACACAAGATGCAATCTTTTAAACAAAATTAATACATAAGAATTATACCACTAGTTGTAAGGTGCTTTGTAATGTCTTTTCAAAGGCAAGTCCTTTTGTTTCAAAATTTCAATTAGGATTTTTGTTTTTGTTCATTTTTGTCCACATTGTGCCAAATGAAAAGCAGAAATAGCCAAGAGACCTGGGGAAGCCAGAAACTCAAAAAAAGTGTTGCAGGAGTAGGCCAGAAACACTACAAAAATGTTCTGTTCTCAAGAGTGTTTCTTTATCCCTTTCAAGTCTAAAAATGTATAAACAAGGCCATGTAATACTAATACATTTAAGTAAACAATTCTTCACAGTTAGGATTGTGGAAAAGTGACAACAGTTTCCTCCCCACCCCTCTGTAAACGACAGACAGTATAATTTTAATCTAATATATTTGATAAAGATGGCAACTGTGTAATTTGGCAAATCATTACTATTCCAACAATAACTGAAGGAGCAAGTATACAGCTCTTCTCACATTTCATTGCCAAACATTCACAGGAAATGAAACCTTTGGCACAGTTAAAACAATAAATTTCCTTAACAAGTGGATAGTTAATATTGTGTACACCAGTAAACAGCTTCAGTGGAGGTACATCATAAAAATATGCTGCTGACAGTACAGATTCAACAACTAGAAACCTTGTAGCTAAGGAAATTTTTTCAGTCAGTGCTTCAGTTTTGAATAATGTACTTAAAACCAGTATTATCAAAAAACATAGCTATTACCCAATGGTTACTGAACAGACTTCTACATTGTTGAATGTCTGTTTCCTTACCTACAGTTACTGCAGCAACAACCGGAGAAACAATTACTGATAACGTCACGCCTCCAGTGATTGCCAAGTTCCGTTTATGCTTTGAAATATCTTTTCCTTCATAGCGATTGTGAATCTGAAATTTAAAAAAAACTTCAATGCGTAAGATGCTTTCCTTCATTACTCAGCATTCTACTACAATAACATACATAGGTTTGGGTTCTCCAATGGACAGCTGAAGAACAGAGGAAAAATGAGGGATCTGCCATCTTTTATCCAGTTCATCTCCTATGAAACAATGACTTGTTTTTACATTCAGAAATGCTATATGAATGCAAACTTCAACTGCAAGACAAATAGAAAGAAGTATGGGAGTAGGGCAGTGATGGGTCACAGATGATGTGTGGGGCAGAGTTGGGCAGCATAAGTAGAAGCAGGAGTAGAAAATTCAGCGTGGTCAATCAACAACATCGTATTTGAACTCCTTTAACAATTTTACTTTGCGGTTTTAAATGTACCTGAATAACTGGGTAATCACAGCACTCTAGAGTACAGAATTCCAAGGATTAATATTCCGTTTGGTGAAGGAATCTCTTACCTAACTTCCATGTGTTTAATCCATTCCAGACTCCTCACCAAGGGGTAACAGTCTCCTAGCATTTACCCTGTCAAGCCCCCAAAGAATTGTAATGCTTTAATGGAGATTGCCTGCATTTTCCTAAATTCTGGGGAACACAAAGACCTGGTCTCATCAATGTTTCCACTTAAGACAACTAATTCCAGGAACCCTTATATCACTTGGTCTAAAGAAAGAATGCAGTAATAACTAAATGTATTCCAGGAATGATCTCCACATAGTAGTTTATAGCAACTCAAATTGTGTTACGTTTTCAGTCCCTTAAATGGTCTAGCACACAAATATACTGTCTGACTGAGGCCTTCTCTAAGTAGTCCATTTTGTAATTTACAGGAAATTCCTTGGGTTTGAGAGCTTGAGCACTCCCCTCATGAAAACATCTTGCAATTCTAAACAAGAAACACTTCAACTAGCCAAAATAGCTTTTACAAATCAAAGATTAATTAATTTAATGTCGTCAGCCTGAAACATTAAACATTTGTTTAATGTTACCATCTTTAACAGAATCTATGTCGAACTAAACAAACTAGTACATTGGGGCAGTGGAGGTAGCAAATACTTTTATAGTGACAAAGTTCTATTTTAGGCCTCCCAGCAATAAACAGTGAGCCCAAATTGTCACTTTTCATAACATACATTGATTATAATGAAAAGCAACTAAGCTCTGTACAACCTTGTTTCAGCTGCAACCCAAAGACCAAAAAAAGGGCTGCAAAACAAATAAAATCAGACATGATAGTTGCACGCAAAGCATTAGGCTAGGCTGAATGCCACAGATATTGCATAATGCCAAAAAGTTCCAGAACTGGCTACTTACTACTGATTTCATATGTTTCCCGCTTACTGCTAAGGTTTATTTTGCACAAGCAAAAGAAAGAAGTCGTTTTTTAAAACCCATATGTGCATCTGCAAATATTTTCTCTAAAATAGAATCCTACTTTATGAAAATGTGAGCTTCATAAAGAAGTAAATGCAGATGCCATTCTCCCCCTCTCCCCATAGAAAAGATCAGTTTACTTTTTGTGGCAGAGTTATTCCTCCATTTAATTACTTTTCTTGCCTTACAGTCCTAACTCTGCAAACAAAATTCATAACTAAAATGTTACTATGTTGAAATTAAGCATTGGGCATGTGGAGGAAACTGAAAATTAACTAATCGATAAACCAGTGAGAGTAAGGGTAGTGCACTGTGCATCTCTGAACAACAATGAAGAGTCTGAAAATTAGGCCTCTCCCTTCAAGGAAGGTAGGAACACTGGAAATAGGAGGAGTAGGAGTAGGAGTAGGTCATTTGGCCCCTGAAATCTACTCCACTTTCAACCAGATCATGACTGATCTTCCACCTCAATGCCACTTCCCTGCACATCACCACATAGCTCAATATTTTTAATACTTAGAGATCTATCTATCTCGAACTTGAATATATTCAAATGTTTGAGCCTCAACAAACCTCGAGTCGAGAATACCGAAGATTCATCACTCTCAATGGAGAAATTCCTCATCTCAGTCAAAAACAGATCATTACTCATTACTGTAGTAAAGGTGGCATTTGGCACAAAACTTCATTGCTCAGACCACTGAATATAGGAGTTGGGACGTCATGTTGTGGTTACACAGGATATCAGTGGGGCCACTTTTGGAGTAATGTGTACAATTCTGCTATGGAAAAGATATTAATAAACTGAAGACAGTGCAGAAAAGATTGGCAAGGATGTTACTTGGACTGGAGGGTTTGAATTATAAAAAGGAGAGGCTCGAAAAGCTAGGATGATTTTCAACTGGTGAATAGGGGGTCGAGTGATGATCTTTAAGAGATTTATAAAATCAGGAGAGACATAGATAAGGAGAATAGAAAGGTCTTTTACTTAGGGTTAAATAGTTCAGGGAAACTTGCTCAGCATAGATGAGCTGGGCCGACGGATGTGGTGCCATACTGGACGACCCTGGCAGAGCCGATCGCGCGCGAGAGCCTGTCTCTTCAGAGGACTGGTGTGGACTCAATGGGCTGAATGGCCTGCTTCCACACTAAGAATTCTATGATTCTAATAACTCACTGATAGCAGCAATGAGCAATGCTGCACACATGTGGCTGAACACCAGGTCTATCCCTTTCCAAGATTCAATCTCACTTAGTGTCACTTTACCATAATTTGACAAACATCTTATTTTCTCCTCAAAACAAGTTGTTCCCAATAGCGGAATTTAAAAAGTGAACCAAATTGCTAATGCGATTTATGAAAATTTGTTTTTTCTGGTTTTAGAAATGAAATATTGACAAAAAAATCCCTGAGTATACCAGAGAGATTACTGTCTCATATTTAAAGATTAAAGTAACAACACTCTGCAGGTACAAATCTTTTGAGCCACAGACATGAACAGTCGAAAACCAGACAAGGGGTGCATGTTCTTTCCTTGCCCACATGTCGAATGCTGAACACTGAGTAGTATAACAGTCAGTATAAATACAGACTCCACACTCCTCATTATGGGACTACCTGCAATATTATGACTGTCTATAAGCTACAGGTTTAACTATTTTCCCTCAGCAAACACTTTTTCATAATTAAAAAAACTAAAATTAAAATTACAGTTAAAAATGAGAATTAAATATCAAATGTTTAACTTCCTGAACCTTGATAGGACCATTGTGGGAATTTCAAAAATCATTAGAATTTCTGAGTCTTAAACAAAATCCAACAATACATAGCTGTCAGAAGTCACTACTACAACTAACCAAGTGCTGCCCAAGACCTTTAGTCAACTAGAAAAACCCTAGACATACTATATTCTATCACACATCTTAAAATGAATTGTGAAAGGAGCAGCTTAAATATTTGCCATCTTTCACAACTTGTTCTGCACAAACAAGTTATTCTGAAGAACATGCAAGTGAAATTTTTCTTGGTTAGCACAGTCAAAATTATTTACCCTTTGCCCTGTCTTTTCCACTGTGGTAATTCCCAATAGATTCTACACAGAAAGAACATTTATTCTAAATACGTGCACAGTATTGTCTGTCAGGAGGTCTATGTGTGTGTTTTGGGATGGTTTGTTCAGCTGGTTGGATGGCCAATGTGTAATGCAGAATTACACCAAAGGCATGGCTCTAATACCCGTATGAGTTATGGTGGTCCACGGTTGCCCGTCTCCTTGCCTTGCCCCATGTTGGCAGAGTGGTGGTCTTTAAGTTATATATATTTTCTTTCTAATGGACAGTGATGTCTGTGACGCTTCATGGACTGGTTAATCACATTTCTTACAAATAAATATAGAGACCCCAAAAATAACTAACTAGTTACTTTACATCTCAAAAAGGGAAACAAACACGAATCTGATAACAGACAGCAATAAAGCCAAACCTCCTCAGAATGAACTGTAGTTGTCTGAGTTTTTAAACATTAAATAATACCTTTTTTTAAAAAAAGAACATGTACTCATGCTTTCCAAAGATCATTTCAAATTCTTTTCCATTAAATCCAGAAAGGGGGAGGGGCTTCAAACAAGAGGGTCAGTTGCTTTAGATGCACAAACTCTGCATCACAAAGACTTAAACATGCACAGTACACCTACTAGAGATTTTTGTCCTCCAAGAAAGGTTAGCATCAGGGACAAATTCTTTGAAGGATCACACTCAGAATTGTACAAAATTTAGGATTACCTCAATAGTTTGTTGGATTCTGTTCTGACAGGCCACTCTAAGTAAAAACAAGAACAATGCAACTAGGCAGAAACAGAATGGGGAGAAGAGAGGGGAATGAAAACCTGTACGTTCTACTATCCACCACGACAAATATTTTCTGAGATACCATTTTATGGAAAAAAAAAGTGTTATTTTTAAATGCAGTCTACTTCACAGATCTGCTGGACACAGAACTCATCTGAAACCTATTTTGAAAAATGCATTCATTTAATTAAAATTTAGAATATGGATTTAATATTATTTACACAGATGATTTAAAAAAGATTAACAATTTGACATGGCAAACATTTATTAGCACAGTTCACAACTTTTTGGCAACTGCGTCTAAGTGAAAATCTAATAAAGCCATGCAAAATATAGATGAACTTTTTTTGTTTAACATTCTGAAACTTAAATCGAATGCCAGAAACAAAAACGTACACAGTCCTCAAGAATACAAATTGGATTATTTTTGCCCTATTCCAATCCCCACTGTCCTGGTTCGCAATCTTTCCACTGCCTCCAAATCAAATCAAATCTACCATTAAAAAAACAAATAAGCTATTCAGACGTTCCTTTGTCTCTAAAAGAGAATGTTCAAATATGAGTAGTAGTACTTTAACAAACCTTCCTTAACAAGATAGAAATAGAAAATCAGAAGGGTGGGCCATTCAGCCCTTTGAACCCATTCCACATTCGGTTGAATCACTGCTAATCATCCAATTCAGTACTCTGTTCCCACTTTCTCCCCATACCCTTTAGCCCTAACATATAACTAACTTCTACCTGAAAACATTCAATGTTTTCCCTTCAAACGCTTTGTGGGGCAGAAAATTCCACACCACTTTTTTGGATGAAGAAATTTCTCTTCATCTTAGTCCTTAATGATTTACAAATGCATCCCAAGATTGTGACCCCTGTTCACTGGGAACATATTTCCTGCATTTACCCCAATATAGTATTGTTAGAATTTTATAAGTTTTTTAAGAGGTACACCCTCAATCTTCTAAACTCCAGTGAAGATAGCCCTAACTGACCCAGTCTCTCTTCATACATCTGTCTTACTATTCCAGAAATAAATCTGGCAAATCCTTGTTGTACTCCCTGCATAGCCAGAGCAATGTTCCTCAGACAAAGTGACCAAAACTTCACACAATACTCAATACGTGGCCTCACCAAGGCTATGTATCATGTCATCAAGACATCCTCGCTCCTACACTCAAATCTCGCCATGAAAGCTGATGTAGCTTTTTCACCACCTCCTGCACGATTATTTTCACCAACTGGTGTACAAGGGCACTCATGTCTCATTGCACCACCTCCCTTCTCAATTTGCTGCCATTCAAATAAAAATCTGCTGTCCTGTTTTCACTAACAAAATGTAAAATTTTTAATTTATCCAGATTATACTGCATCTGCAACTTGGTTGCCCACTGCCTAAATCACACTGAAGCATCTCTGCATCTCCTCACACCCAACTATGTCACCTGAAAACTTGGTGCTCTGGTATTAAATCTGTTATTGTAGATGCTAGCATTTTCCCCACCAATGTTGGGACTATGATTCTGGTCTATAATTCCCTGTTATCACTAACTCCTCTTTTTAAACAAAAAGGAGTGGAGTTTCATTGGAGCTACCCTCCAATCCATAGGAAACTTTCCTTGGTCTGTAGAATCTTGAAAGACGACCACTATTTCTATGACTATTTCTACGACTAATTCTAAGGCCACTTAAGTACTCTGGGATGTAGTTTATCAAGCTGTGGAATTTATTAGTCTTTAATCCCATCAATTTCTCCAATATTTCCTGACAAATATGGATTTTCTTCAGTTCCTCCCTCTCACTATACCTTGAGACACTTTTTGGGGATGCTATTTATGCCCTTTGTGAAGATAAACCAAAATATGTAATGAACTGGTCTGTCATCTCTGCTTCCATTATAACTTATCCTGCTTCTAACTGTAAAGGGACCTACATATAGCTTCACTAATTTTTTTTCTTCTCATATCTAGAGTTGCATGATAATGTACTATTGTGGGGAGACTCATTTACAAGTCAAGAGTTGCCATGTTTCAAATTCAGTAATCAAAACACAGGAAAAAGAGAAGATTCAAATTCCTCCAACAGGCATTGCAGCTTTGATTATTAGCAAGAAAATGAACTGACAAGTTCTAAATCAGCACAATGGATTTTAAAACATTCAAACTGAGGCCTTTACTGTACCTTTCGGCCTACATATACCGGAATCCCAATAATCATGGCTGGAATGGCAATCCCTGCAATGAGAGCTATTCCAACAGGAGCACCAACCAATGTGCCAAGCTGCCACAGAATCTTCTTTTTACGACTCCAAGGTTTCTTTCCCCAAAATGTACAGCCAGATGGACTAAATAGGAGATAAAAACATAAGTCAATATCAAAAAAAAATTCAATTGCACTTTTCTAACAACTTTAAAAAAGTGCATGTTTTTAAAGCTCACCACTTAGATATATACAGGACAGGATATTTATGGAACAAAGGCACTTAAAAATATTCAAGGGCTGACAAATAGGTGATCATTTGACACCTGAAATCCATAGTTAATACAAATTCACAAGGAGAAGGCATAAAAAGAAAATGACTTTACACCCTGCTTTCATTAAATGATTTCACATAGATTGAGATTTCACTCTTCATATGACCTGAACAAATCAGTGCAAATTACAAAAGCAGATTACAATCTTTCATCTGTTACCAGATATGCATGTGAAAAACAATTGAGGGCAGTTTCCAAATCTCACTCTGCAAATCACAAACCGAGGCTAAGGACAGCAACCGAGACAAATAATAAAAGTAGTTCCATCGCTTGTGCTTCAAATAGCAATGAAAATTGTTATTTCAATAGCACTTAGAGTTATCAACACAAATACAAACTGGATACTCTCCGTAAAATATTACCATAAATTATGGTAATTATGATGCAACTCTTTAAATACCTGTCTTACTATCTTGTGAGCAGTTTGACAAGAAAATGTGTTAATTGCAAGCTCCTTTGTTTGGAGGAAATGAAAAGTAGAAACAAAGTTGCTAAAATTATAAGAGGACGGAGAATATTTTTCCAAGACGACAGAACTAAACACAATTGGACAAACCCAAAGCTAAACACTGAACAAATGTCTTATCAGATTCATCGCTACGCATTGAATGGGAAGTAATTTGGTATTTGGAATATAATGTGGGAAATGGTGAAGTTATCCACTTGGTAAATATTATTTTATTTTTCTATTCTTCCTCCCAAAGATAGGCAAGAACATTGTGGCACACAGGGATCTGGATATCCAGTCAGTACATAAAAATCACAAAAGTTTGGCATTCAGAGACCCAGCAAATAATTAGTATAGCAAATGGGGCGCTGGTCTTTATTGCAAGGTGGGGATGGAGTATAAAGGCAAGGAGGTTTTGCTATAAGTATACACCTGGGGGCTGGTAAGACCACACCTAAAGTACTTGTACAGTTTTGCTGTCTTAGTCAGAGATATCCTTGTGCTTGAAGCAGTTCAAAGAAAATTCAGGTGGTCAGTACCCCAGGACATAGGGGTTGTCTTACGAGGAAAAAAGGTGAAGCAGGTCAGGCTTACATACATTAGACATTAAGACAATGAGAATTTTTTTAAAAAACTAAATGATGCAAGCATCTGAGTGAGCTTGATAGTAGATGCTGACATGTTTCCCTTTATGGGGAAATCTAGAACTAAGAGATAGAGCATCCAAACAATGAATTCCCCATATAAGATGGGGATGGGGAAGAATTTCTTCCCTCAGAGGATTAATTTTTGGAATACTCTACTCTGGAGAATAGTGAAGGCTGAGTTATTAAATATATCAAAAGTTGGAGTTAAACATAATTTTGATTAAAACAGAAGTCAAGGAGATAAGCAACAAGTGGAGTTAAGAGCACGATCTTACTGATTGCACAGCAGTCATAAGAGGCCTGACTCTGCTCGAATTTATGTTATATTCTTAAAAATATGGCATTCAAATAATATGGATTTCATTCAAAACGAATCAGACAGCGTTAAAGAAATTGATTGTCAGTCATTTAATTGGGCCTGTAATCTCATTTGGCATCAGGAGATTCATTTGAATGTTATTTCCCACCTGACCTATTGACAGCTCCCTTATCCCATAAGCCCTCCTAATTGCAGCCTCCTGCTCTACTCAGAATCCCTACAGTGTGGAAAGAGGCCGTGTGGCCCAACAAGTCCACACCGAACCCGTAGCATCCCACCAGAACCTATAGCTCCCCACCTAATCTACACTTCCCCGAACACTACGGACAATTTAGCATGGTCTGATGGTTAAGCAGTGAAGTTTTTGCATCTAATATGGTTTTTCCAATGACTTTCAAAAACTGCTCCTATCTCATGCTCTTCTTCCAAGCACTTGGTCATAGTGAGGGCTCAAGACAGGGAAAACTATAAATGCGAACATGTCAAGACACTGATCTTAAAAGCTCTTGCACTTCTGAACCACTGGGACACTCATTTTTACAACAGAGTTCCACCTTCAAACTCCACCTAGATCTTGGATTTGAATGCAAGTCCTGAGAAGGGCAAGAGGGAGGTTAGACAACAGGAAGGCCAGTACTCACAAGGTCAAGGAAAGAGATGAGACCATAACTCAAGGTCAAGGAGCAAGGCAGGTTTACAGCAGCCGGCAGGCTCAGGAAGCAGTATTATTGTTGAGATGAAGGTAATCCAAGTTTCAAGTTACATTTTACTTTCATATTTTTAAACTTAGTTTATCTTAAATTATTTCATTTACTACTGCAGGAATCTAGCATTGCAAAGGATTTCAACTTTGAGGATATAATATTTGCTTTCTCCTGACAAGTCCTACAGAACTTGACTATAAAATTTTAATGTTGGCTCCTATGGGAAAAGTGTTTCATTGAAGTTATTTCAATTCATGATTTTCAGGAACAAAGCTTCAAGTTTTAACAAAGATGTCTGCAACAAAAGAAAAACTTTGTTGCATTTTAAATATTTAGGAATACTTTTCCATCAGATATGTGCAGAACCAGCTTTCCATGCTTTAAAACAAACCCAGTATAGAATACCCTGCCAATTCACTTAAATATTAGGAAATAGCATATGATGTTGACTGTTGTCAGTTGACATTTTAACAACTGAAAGTTTGAATTTTGGAGTCATTTTAGAAACTCATTTCATATAATCATCTACTGTATCAGGACAATTGACATTGGTAACTAAGACATATGTTTTGATATTAAAAGGAATTGTGCATTGCCAAGACTTCTAACCTGTCAAGATCAAAGTGCAGTCTTGGAATAAAGCAAATTCCATGTTTCCAATTTGAATTTCTTTGCCTTTATAATACAACTGCCTACATAATGTGGTTGTGCTGTAATTACAATCTCTGGTCAGTGGTGGTGCTACAATGCCTCCACTCCAGCAGCTATAAATTACAACACTAAGCAATTTTTGGTATTTATAATGAAAACAACGGATACTGCACTGGAATGCCTCAAACATGGAAAACATGTTAGAACCCACCAGTTCTAACCAAGCCATCGACGCCCAATTTGTCACACTGTTTGTACAGCATCCAATGCCAGATATTTCCCCCAAATTAAATGCTAAGGTCAAAAGCAACCATCTTAGACCCCAAGAAAAACTAAATTTCCTAGGCACTAATCCTTTCCACTTGCTGTCTGAGGCTGACAGATTCTTTGAAAATGCCAAGTATGCAAACAATCTGAATGAAGCTCTTGACATCATGTCTTCTCCATAATTAAGAGCATCTATTTCCATTTCTAACACTGAGCACATTCCTCTTGTACTGGTAAAATCTCAACCTTGCTTTGGTTATCTTTAGACTCAACTATTCAAGCACCCTCCTAAAATAGATCTACTCCAAAATCTCAATTGCCGGTATCTTGACTCGCACCAAGTCCCTTTCACCCATTCCCCTTACGTTTGCAGATACAATTGGCTCAGATGTGACAACACAGATTTTAAAATTCCCACTGATCTTTTAAAGTCCATCATGGCATCACCACCCACTTGTTCTTTCACCTCCTTCAACCCAACAATTGCAACTCCTCTGCAATTCTAGCTTCATACCTTTTTTTTAAAAAACACTCCACCAGTGGCAATCATGCCATCAGTCATTTAATTTGGAGTTCTAGAATTCCCTTCATAAATTTCTCCAACACACTAATACTCACTCAAGACCCCCTCATGGTGACCTAATATTTATATGTTATAACCTCTCTTCTCCTTAACTAGAGCCAAATTTAGGTTAATAATCAAGTGTCTTGGGAACTTATATCACTTAAAGGTATGAAGTAAATGACAATTGTTGGTGACACTCAACACTGAGAAAAATCCTGAAGTGTCCACAATTCTGTAATCAGCCTTTCAAAATTTAGTTACTGTTAAAGACTTACCTTAGATAGTGTAAGTCAGAGATTTCTTTCATGCAGAGCCAACAGAACTCACAACCACATACTGCACAAGTCATATGATTGCAGCTTCCATCATTCATTTTTATTATGTATGCTGCACATCGTGGACAAGGCTTAATATCATCTGCTGTAAAATAAGAGGCAATGATAAATCACATTGAAAAATATAAACAAATAAAAATAACTCGGCACAAGGATCCAATCTTTGTAAGCTGAATTAAACTGTGCAACCAGCTTTTCAAATTTTTAAACCAGAGACTACTAGGTACTTGTTAATTTCTATTTTGCCCCCTCACCTTTCAGTACATAGGCTTTTTATTATTTGATTTCAGATGGGACTATGCATGTTTCAGCCTTGAAATTAATAATATAAGTTAAAGCTACCATGGCACACAAAGTACTCCCTGCTTGCTTGTGTGAGAAGATGATCCATGTTATAGGATTTAATCCAAGAAAGGCCAAGTATACAGGACACAGAAGCTGATGTTCACATCTCAAAGAGTGACAACCCTGATCTGACACCCATTTGTTTGTATGGACTTGTATCTGAGAGACTTGGGCACCTGTCTGTTGCAAGTGAGGGCCCTCCTTTGTAATGTGAATCCAATGAGGAAGTCAGGCAAAACTTTCACCCAGAGTGGTTAGAATGGTGTATGTGCTATCACATGCATGATTGAGGCAAACAACATAAAATCAAATTTAAAGAGAAATATGAGTCAGCAGATTTAAATAAGCTGGGAGAACACCAGTGTTGACTATAAATCACTGACAAAGACCACCTGGATTGAATAGCATATTTTTGTGCTTTTCTTTAGGTTCTAAGGAAAGGAGAATAAATCTCATGATCCACTGCAGCAAGATACGAAGTTGCTTAAACCAGGAAAGGTTGTGGAAAGTCATCTAAGTTTCTGTTTGGATTTGTCCGGAGCCAGGGAGAACACAGTCCTTCAAAAAATGCCCCCTTTCACCTCCCCTCCCACAAGTCATATTTTTGAGTCAACTCTGTTGAAAGGCCATCCTGTCCAATGGCTGCTCACAGCTCAACAATGAAATAGAATTGATATCTGTTTCACAAACACTAGGCAAGTTACCCAATGGCACTGTGTGTCTAATGTCCACACAAAGTAAGAACTTCTCCTATTGTTGATAAATGTTATCATCTTTGACAGAAGTGTTCACAAGGAGAATTCACTTACTTGTAGTCAAGATTGTATAGATGGATTCTGTGGGGACATGGTGCCACTTGGCGCATAGGAACACTCGATGTTCCCACAAGATTGCAAGTAATTTTAAAAGATAAATTACACCATATCATTTATGATTGCACAAGCAGAGGCTATTTTGAGATTGCATAGCATGACAGTTTGGTGAAAGCAAGAAGTTTTATATGAGCCACCTGTTTTTAAGTATTTATTTCTGGTTGCCAGCAAGATTAAACATGTACAACTAAACAAATACCATCATCATCTTCACAGGGGAGGTTCACGACAAAAATACATTGGCCCAGTTGTCTGTTTGGCCGAGAGAATTTAAAATGTCGACGTGGTTTCGAACATTAGAAAACTGTGCAATAGGACAGCAACCTTGGAAAGCTGAAAAGATTGCGTGTTTCTATGGAGGAGATTCCATTAAGAAAATGGTTACCTGCGGAGCGAGATGGTAAAATCTGATTGACCAGGAGGCTGTTTATTTCAGGTAACCCCTTTCTTCCCGAAATCTCGTCCTGAACGTATCTACGAAGAGTCCAGTTTTCTGTACCTGCTGCACCAGATTCCTGACTGTAGCTGATCGATGAAGAGCGTATTGTTCTTAATCGCAGACTCTGCGCTCTCTGTTGACGTGCTGCATCGCAAGTCTGATTTGGATGCCATATTTGCTTACAGTGGTAACAGAACTCAGTGCCACATCCTTCACGGGCACAAGTGAGTTTAGGACAGCTGGCACAGCCAAACGCTATCACAGCATAACTGAAAAAGTAAAAATATATTAGTTGTGACTTATGAGAAAAACAAGTTCAGTCCTTATTCCCCCCCCCCACCCCACTGGGCATTAAATGAGTTCCTCAAATCATAAACAAGCCATATATGCATCCCAAAAGATTCTTGGGCTTTGCACGTTTGAGTCACTAAACAACTTCATGCAAACCTTCAAATCTATTTTACCAAGACTCAAAATTTTATGAAGAATGGTTGACCTAAATTCTAGCTCTCCAACTGAACAAATAAACCAAATTACAAGTTTGGTACAGTCATTGATGCCATTCTGTGCCTGTACCAAAGCATTTTATTTTATGGGTGTGACTATCGCAGCCCTATAGTTCTCATTCAATAGTATGACTGAAAGATTTGCAACATTAGTAAACTATTGTGACATTCAACCAGATCATCTTAACTTCCAAAGATGTGGTTCGAAGCTTCAAATATGACATAGGTGGTGGACAGGGGAATGTTTATTAATGCTGTTCATGTGGATTTCCAAAAATCATTTGATAAAACCTCACACAAGTTTCTTAACTAAGGCAAATGTCTACGGATGGGAGGCAAAATTACTGGCATGGCTGGGAAATTGTTTGAGTGGCAGACAGCAGTAAGTAGGAATAATGGATAGGTACTTAATGGCAAAATATGACCAGTAGTGTCCCAACAAGGATCTGAGATAGGGTCTCAATATTCACTTTATTTAATAACAACTTAGATAATGGCATAGAAAGTCATAAACCCAAACTTGCTGATCTCAAAGAGTTAGGCAGCATTGTTGACAGTGTAGATGAAAACAAAGTTACAAAGAATTATTGACAAACTAAATGAATGGGTCAAAATGCAGATTTCAATGTAAGCAAGTAAGAGGTTATCCATTTTGGGCTAAACAACAATATAATCTGATAAAAAGTCAAGATATTAATGGGGAATAAGAAGGGTAAATAAAAAGATATCACTGGTTGGAAGTTAAAATATTAGAGGACAGAGTCTGAGAATTAGGGCCATATCATTCAGGAGATGTAAGTCAGGAAGCACTTCTATAATCAAGGGGTGGAGGATTTTGGAATGCTCTTTCACGAAAGGCAGTGGAGATTAGATCAGCTAATAATTAGAAATCTGAGATAAATACATTTCTGTTAAGCAAAGGTATTAAGCCAGATAGGCCAAAGGCAGGTATATGAAAATAGGCCTCAGATAAGTATTTATCTCATTAAATGGCAGAATAGGCTCAGGGGGGTGAATAACCTACTCCTGTTTCTATGAATCTCTACAGAGACAAAGCTTTAATTCACAGTATGGTTAGTGTACAGAACAACCCTCATGATCATACTAACTGTCGGCATTAAACTTTTATTCTCAGGGTTAGAAAACCACAGTCACAGCAGTATTCACAAAAACTCAAGTTCAGCAACTAGTCAGGATTAACTGCAAGGAACTTCACAGATGAAAACTGTTAAAGAAAGCACAAAAAATTAAAAGTAAACAAATAGTTTAAATTTCTAGTCTCATAGCATTCCATTCCTCGCTTCTTAGATATTGCCAATAATTGGAGTACTGACTTTGAAAGATAGAAATAGAAAAAAGGGCCAGGGAACACAATGATTTGACAGCAGCCCTGAGGGATGACTTGATAGGCAGGGTCTACACGTGCAGAACTACATTTGACTTTTATGCTCATTTCAAATTGGTCTTCAGGTTCGCAGTCAAGGTAGGTCATATTTTTAAAAATTCCACCATGCAGCGAAGAAGCAATGGTGAGTTTGAGACAAACAGGGAGGGGTGATGGATAGAGGAGTTGGTGGGGAGACAGAAAGGCCGTGGGAGACAGAGAGAGAAAGAAGGACAGGCAGACAGGAAGAAAAGCAGGGGTGAGAATGTGTAGTGGAGGGGTGGGTGGGTGGGGGGGGGGGGGGGGGTAAAGAGTCAGTCAGTAAGTCAGCCTTTATTTTAAAAACTCCCTGCCATGTTGAAGAAAGGTTAAAATTTATGTGTTACTCAGTTTAAACATCTGCAGTGTTGTCAGGCAGATTTGCAAAAATATTCAAAATGTCACATACCCATCTTAAAATGCAATTCTCATATTGAACAAAGTCTTGTAGCTTGGAATATTTAATAGTCTTCTGTTCCATGGTTTCAGGTTGGTTACAATTAATCATTGAGATTATTAGAAACACCCTTAAACAGTTTATCTTGGTGGCCTTAACAAAATAAGGTGGGCCAGAAAGGCAACAGCTTGTCTGCTGGATGATCTCCTTTGTATCAAATGGGGAAGTACTTCAGTTGCTTCATGTTTGGCAGGGACGTTTAGTTTGATGTACCATTTGATTTTATTTTATTTTAAGGGCCAGGAACCACTAATGATTGCAACTGTACACGTTGCCACTTGCAGCCCACAGGCTCAGTAAAACAAAATATTTCACTATGTTAACTTCATGTAAATGCATGTTTACTCCTGATGCTAAAACATCACAAGCTGGGTTTTTAGAAATTGACAATCGCAGAAGTGTGAATACAAAATGCATAAGGGATTACCCTTATTAAAAGTTATTTCTTTAGTTGTGTTGACGACTTACAGTACATTTGTAGGCACAGCATGAGAATTCATAGGTACAATACTGAATGTTTAAGTCCTAATTAGAATACAACTATGAATCCAGATTGAGTCAAGTTTGAGATTCAAAACAAATCTAGATTCAACACATTACTATGTGCTCCATAAAAATCCTTGAAGAATTTTAACATTTAACACAGTCAAAGTTTATACTTCCTCAAAATGTTCCAACTGTTAATCTGTCAGTGTAAATAAGATTACAAAATAATAGAATATCCCCTTTCCAAAAATAAAAAAAGAAATTATCTAACTGTTTAACAGATAGCATTTACTTAAGCATTTAACAGTACAAAATCAATTTTAAATACAATTATAGAATGATTACAGAAAGCAAGGGGACATTTGGTCTGTAGTGTTTTCGTAGAGAATGTGCACTAGCAATTCAGCTAGTGCCAAATCCCTCAAGGATCTGCAACTTTCCTTCAGATAATTATCCAATTTCTTTTTGAAAGCAACAACTGAACCTGCGCCACAATTTTGGGTAGTGCATTCCAGATTCTAACCAATCACCATGTGGTAGGATCAAACCCATGTGGCTTTCTCCAGTCTTGTTCCTGAGACATTAGAGTCAACTTTAAAATATCCTTCTATGACTTAAGCCCCTCCCCACTTCTCCTTAAGCCTAACAATAGCCTAAAATCTCTTCAATCTTCCAATTTTGTTCTTTTCCACATCACTCATTCTTCTCACTCCACCATTGATGCTTATCTTCAACTATTTCAGTCTGAATTCCTACCTTTCTTTCCTCCTTTAAGATGCTCCTTAAAAGCCAACTTGAGATAAGCTATCCAAATGATCAAAAAACACTTAAACCACAACTCTACACAATCGCTGGAATATTTTTAATCTATTCATACACTAATTACATTTGCGTTAACATTTGAGATCAAGAAGGGTCTATCTCGTAAGAAACGGAGACGAAGAGCCAGGGCCAATAGCCTTGGTCATTGATCAAGAATGCCATTTAATAAAACTTCAGTCCAGTCACAACTAAAAATTGCACCACACAAAACCAAAGGGTCAGCCAAAGTTAGGGACCTAATTCCATGCACAAGGTATTTGCTGAAATTACACCTTACGATACAACATTTTCACTCTGGTGAAAGTCAAAAATGCAAGACTTGTTTCTCAAAAAGGTGAGATAATTAACTGAAATTTTATAGGCTGCCAATCAGAAATGGTTATCTTCATTTGGTGTAATGTTGCATTATCAAAGCAATGAACAGTTGAAAGTATCAAAAACTGAAGTAAATTGACAAAATATACCTTTTCAATATCCACTCTTGCAAATTAACAAAACAGCTTCTACTGCATCAAGCCCTGAAACAGTTACAGTCAGAGCTGTACAGCATGAAACAAACCTTTTAGTCCAACTTACCTATGCTGACAAGAGATCCAAAATTAATCTTAGCAAACTTGCCAGCATTTGGCCCATATTGCTCTAAACCTGTCCTATTCATATACCCATCTAGCTGTCTTTCAAATGTTGTAGTTGTGCCAGACTCCACCACTTCCTATGGCAGTTCATTCCACATACATACCACCCCCTGCATGAGAAGGTTGCTTCTTAAAAAGGTCCCTTTTAAGTTTTTCCCCTCCCATCTTAAATATTTCTGACTCCCTCACACTGGAGAGACAACCTTGTTCTAGTCACCCTATCTGTGCCCCTCAGTATTTTACAGAGGTTTATAAAAATTTTGAGTCTTCATGGCCAAAAGCCCAGAAATACGTTAGGCTATTGAAACTGACTTAAGTGCCAGGGAAAATAGTTTTTACTGACGGCTCTGGCTCTCTGTTCTGTCAACTGCACAATTTTACACAAGAAATTCTAAATTCTTGCAGTTTCTGCTACAGATACATTAAATAATCTCTTGATTTTCCACTAGCCAACCAGTATATCAGATTACTTTCCACTTGAAAAAGAAACTTATGAATGAATGTCTACTTGTTTTTTTAAAAAAATATAGTTCTTCTTTTACAAATCATTATCGCTAAGGAGTTCATTCCTTCAAAACAATACACCATAAGAATGGACACGGAAAGGCTTGGCACAGGAATTTAAAAAGGGCCATTGAAAGTTGGGTATGGCTAGTTATGTAAAGTTAGGTTAGCTGGCACAGGTGCAGCTGGCATCTAGAAAGGATGATCACAGCCTGGAGCCACTTTTCCCTCAAATGCATGGAGGGAAGGAATCTCCTAACTCAACAATACAAGCTGGACAATTTCCTTCCACCTCTGAACATAGAACATTTCACAGGCAATGAACATCTTTGATATGCCTAAACAGCAGCTTTGCCACATCCGTCGCAAAAATATTCTGATGACAATCAGTGTAGGTTCCAATTCTATTCTCACAGAATGCTCCAAACAGATTTCCAGAAGTTGTTTCTGAAAAGCCATCAGCCACAAAAACCAAGGCTACATTTTCTTCCACCTGAAGCAGGAACCAGAGGCAATAGTTGGCCAGGGATTAATCAATTTATGAACTAAACATATAACCTTAATTTGTGCAATCATCTGATGTACCAAATTGCTTGTTGAGAATATTAGAGAGCACTAGTGGTTAGAATTAAGAGAAACCAAAGAAGCAAGAGTTACCACAAAACCAGTTGCATTACTTATACTTCATAGACAACTTATAACCAGCAAATCTCAAGTTCAATAGACCTATACTAGCCCAAGTGATCATCTACCTCTGGCTAGAGTTAGTATTGCTGGCTTTTAAATTATTCAAATTACTCTAAGTTGCATATCACATTAATATCCAGGTGTTCAAGCATTCTCTAAAGTGAGCTAGATTCAAACTTTGGCAAGTATTTATTCAAAATTGAATCATAAACTTGGGGACTAACTGGAAAAGTATTTCAAATGCACAGTAGAGTCAGAAAGTTGCCATATGAAAAGCAAGATTCTGATCAGAGACTTCCGGTCACCAAAAAAATGTTTTGACTGTGGTGTAAAACAGCTTTGGACCTCATTGCCAAGTTCTCCCTGCTTTTCTGAAAAATTAGACTGACCTAATGAAAATGCTTAATGTAATTTTAGCGTTAGCAGGACATAAATATCTATGACAACAGTTGTTAACATATATTATTACATAATTACAGAACAGTGCCTTGCTCAGTTCACAGAATGCGTTTAACAACTTAAAGTAGCAATATTTTGAACACCGAAGAAGAATTCTCTTCCCTTCATTTGCACGTCAACCATGATATCTAATATGGTCTTTCCTTACCCACAATCTGGAGCAGGGCACCATCTACAGTCTGGGTCTGCCACCAGCCACCGGCGTAACATAAACTCCTCATACTTCTCCATAAGCACATCATCATTTAAAATTGACTGGATATCATGTGGATTGAATCTCTCTGTACACTCTGGGCAGCTGATATTAACCCGACTTTCAGAGATCTCTATCCTCAAATACTGCCGTAAGCAGTCTGCACATGATCTGTGAGGGCAAGTCATTATTTCTGGGAATCTGTCCCTAGAAAGACGCAAAAGGCACAGAGGGCATTCAAGAAAGTCTCCATTTTGTTTGTCAGTAGATGCAGTCCCATTTCCAGAAGAACCACAGGTTGACAACACTGAGTTTTTATCATTACATAGTTCTGAATGAATGCTTTCAATACTTGCAATCCCGTCAACTCCACCACTTAAATCTCTTGACTTTCGCTTCGACTCCTTCTTTCTTCGAAACAGAGATCCAAGTGAAAGGCGACGTTTCTTTGGTGCCTTTTTAACAGAAGGTAAGCTAACAGAAGATGCAGAGGACTGGAGATCACGGTCTGATCCCATTTGCTGATTGTGATGCAGACTCATTTCTCTTGCACCTCTCTCAGAGGTTCCGGTCTTGGAAACTTGCTGCAAAGTTTTGATATTCCAAGTGCTAATCCATGTTCTATAATTTTCATTCATCAAATGGGTGATCACAAAGCAGATTACCAGAAAATCAAAACATAGGAATTTCTGAAAAAGAAAACAGGAAACAGTCAAATCTTTCAATTTACCCATGCTGTTAATGACACATATTTTGTGCACAAATTACTTCAATTACCGTAGGCCACAAAAAAAACTAAAACAAATTTAAAGAAATATTCACAAAAATTAGCAAATGAGGAGACCCAAACACTATCTCAAAAGGTCGGAAAAGTGAACTCAAGAGGAAAAACATGAAAGAGAATTACTTTTTTAAAAATCATGACAAATTCTGCATAGGAAGCTATGAGACATTGTATAAGCTTTAGCTCGGATAGGGAGTTGCACTTTTTTTTAAAATGAATCATAACATAGAAAAACATGTTTCCAATGTAAAAGTATGCCAACCTCCTGAAATGGGTAGAAAGAGACTTTTGTGTTGGTATCCCCAACTTCTTCTTAAGTACAAAACTCAACTGTGCCATGGGCAAGTGTCAATATTCACAATATTTCAAGCGTAATCTGACAAATGCCTTCGATGGTTTGAGAAACACCTCCCTTTTTTTTACTATTCCATTCCCTTTGAAATAAATATTAATAACAACAACAGCATACCAGGTCATAATTTATTATAAATCCTCTAGCTTTAAAATCTGACTTTATATTTATGGAATGACAAACGTTATTATTATTTTATAAAACTGTGGCTTTTTAATTTTCAAGTCTAAATACGTCAACCTTTAATCACATGAATGTTCTGATCTTTAAAAAGATTGCAAGCAACAAATTTAAAGAAGTGTAATTGAGAATTCTTCTGGATTCTACCATTTTCCCCACGTAGTGCCAGAATTAAAGTAACATCAGGAAAGAAATTCCATGCCAGATCTTGTTCGACAAGGTGTTCGAGGTCAATGGTGAGTGCTGTCTCCTTGTCACTGAATACAAAACAGTCTGACAATTTGACTGAGACTCAACCAGTTACGATTAAACAGAAAAAAATTGGTTATCAGAGGTCCTTAAACAAGTCAAACATATTATCCATTAACAAAAAGTATTCATACTTAGCACTGAAAAATGCATTCCAACCAACTTTAGCCATCATTCCTGGTTATATTTGATCAAATGACAGATTTGAAAAATTTGAAAGTGAAAGTGAACATTCCCAAAAGAAGATCTCAAATATTCAAAAGCCTGAAATTTTAAAATCCATGGAATGGAAGTTAAGATTGCTTGATTATTAATTTTTCTTAGCATTAAATACAAAGGATTTTTTTTGTTTACTTTGGCTAGGTTTTTAGTTGTCCACGCTAACAAAAGAACCAGTTCAATATGGGTAAATAATTAATTGTGAGAGAGGACGCATATCAAGAAATAATTTGGACAATTTTTCTTAATACGTACAATAATCACAAAATAGCAAATAGACATAGGTAAGCATAGCCATTTGATGATCGAACATTCAGCTGCCTCCACTCTTCTCCATTTCTCAAATCCAACTGAAATCTGTCCTGCCCGAGCAGTAAACAATTTTAGGTAGGTCCTGAACTGGAAACCTCAAATGCTGGAGATCACAGCAGGTCAGACTGCAAATGGACAGAAAGCCAGCATTTCGAGTCTACTCAAAACATCAGTTGCTCTTACTCCATAGACACAGTCTGATCCACTGATCTCCAGCATTTGTTGCTTCCAGTACAAATTCCAGCAACTGCAATAATTTCTTCCTCTATGTAGTTCTTACCCCGTTACACCTTTGGCTCTCAACCCACTAACTCATGACCACCTGATTTCCATTCTTGGTTGCTATTAGCAGTAGCATGGCAAACCATTCTTTTCTCACGTACTGTCCCCTCCTTTTTAAAACTGCCAACATAATCAAAGATAACATCTCTGATTCCGCAAACACTGACATTTCTAAACACCCTTGCCTCCCTAAATGCCAGGAGTTGCTCATCATTTCCCAAATCCAAGTCCACAGTTCTCCGAAGTCATCTACCCTTGACCCTGAAGTACAGGTTCACAGTTCCTTGAAAGTGGAGTCATAGGTAGACAGGATAGTGTAGATGATGCTTGGTATGTTTGCTTTGATTGGTCAATGCACTGAGTACTGGAGTTGGAAGGTCATGTTGTGGTCATACAAGACACTAGTTAGGCCACTTTTGGAATACTGCATTCAATTCTGATCTCCCTGCTATAGGAAACACGTTGTTGGTCGTGCTGTTAAGATTCAGAAAAGATTTACAAGGATGTTGCCAGGGTTGGAGGGTTTAAGCTACAGGAAGAGGATCAACAGGCTGGGGTCATTTCCCCTAGAGCAGAGGCTGACAGGTGAACTCAGAGGTTTATAAAATCATGACTGGCATGGATAGGGTGAATAGACAAGGTCTTCTCCCAAGTAGGGGATTCCAAAACTAGAGAGCATGAGTTTAAGGTGAGAGGGGAAAAATTTAAAAAGGACCTCTGAGGCAACTTTTTCATGCAGAGGGTGGCACATACATGAACTGCCAGAAGAAGTGGTGGAGGCTTATACAATAACATTTAAAAGGCATCTGGATGAGTAATTAATAGGAAGTGTTTAAACGGATATGGGCCAAATGCTAACAAACAGGAATAGATTAACTTAGAATATCTGGCCAGGTTGGACAAGTTGGATCGAAGGGTATGTTTCCATACTGTACATCTTTATGACTTGGCACTAAAACAGCTCTAAAAAAATCGAATAATAAACAGTGCCTTACCTTCTATGTTAGGCTGCAAAATGTGACAAGACTAAGCATAATATTTTCCTCTGACCCTTCTCCTACTGTCCAGCTTGTTGGAATAGCATTTGATTTGTTCTATGCTCACTTGCCCAACTATAGAAAAGTAACTAAAAACAATCCAGGGAAAGGGAAAAACCATTGGCAAGAGAGAGTGCCAAAAAAGATCCTATGGGTTTTGTTTCACCCTCTTACTCTTTGAAATAAGGATCCTTTCTACTTAATCTTATTAAAATTGAAAAATATGAATAACTCATGCCAACTACTGGTTGTAAAGTTGGGAAGGGATCAAAGTACACCTGGGATGTGGTAATGAAGTCGTCATTAGGACAACAAATGAAAATAAAAAGATAGAAAAAGTGTGGTACATAAACTATCACATTGATAACTATGTTCTGTGCCACTTAGACAACTTTGGCTCTCTAAATATCCTGAAGTCTGTTAATGCGTGTGTTGGAGAGTAATCATGCTCCTTAATTGTAATGGGAAGTACATTGATAAGAATGAGATTCATTTGTGCAAGATTGCACACAGTGTTACTGTAGCTTAGATTCATTTCAGAATTACACCATCTTAAATATCAGTAAAAGCATATTGAGACACACCTTTGCAGTTACAAAAGCATCAGTAAGTTAGCAGGCATGAAGTTAGTATCACTGCCTTCAGAGAGTTTACCAAACTGCATTCTTCTGAATGCGAGCAAAAGCTCAGTAAAGTTCATCACATTAAAATCAAAACAGAAATAATTCAGTGTTACAAGCCAATATCAATCATCAAGAATCAATACTTATTGATTCTTAAAGTGCTCTCTTGGCAATTAGTGATGGGCAATAAATGCTGCTCCAGTTAGTGGCACCTACATCTGGTGAATGAATAATAAAAAAGTAGAATATATTACTAGGTGCAAAACAAAAAAACCTCAAGTCCTGTTCAACTGAATAACAGTTGTTGCTCTTATTACACTAATCTGGATTGGGGGTATAATAAAAATGGATTAAACTGCATCACCCTATGCTAGTCAACTATAACCCACATTCCCTTCTCACCTTGTACCATATGCAGAGGTACTCTAGATTTCCTAAACTCTGAATACCTGTGCATAACAATTCACTCAACACAGTTGCAGAGCATTTGATCGAAATCAGGAGTACTTCAGCTTTAAGCTAAATGTAGCTGAGAATCAGTTGATTTCCTATCCTGATTCAATTTGCTTTATTACCTATATAAATCCATCACAAATCATTCGTTTCAGGAGGAGTATATAGTCAGACAGCTGCAGACACCTAATTTAAATTTTATGGTTTATTTCACAACATTGAACTTAGATGACCAAAACTGTTCAAAATAATTCATAAGTACACAGAGAGAGATGCAGGGCATTCTTCCCTTGACATTCAAATCAGATCATAACTGATCAATACCTCTAACTGTACTTACCTGCATTTCATCTTTCTTGAGGAGCGGAGCCCTAAATTAAACATGGTACCAAGGAGGGGGGGTCTGATAAAGATTCCGTAGTACTGAAGCACTACCCCCTCACTTTTATATTCTAAATTTTCCTTGAAATAAAGGCCAACATTCCGTGAGCCCTTTTATATCACAATTTGCATACATGGACATCTAAAGTCTCTTTTGCTCCTCTGTAGTTCCTTGAATTCAAAGAAATATTCTGATTTGTTCTTCAAATCTTAAGTTGATGACCAAACACTTCTCTAAAATACCACAGTTCTGCTCATTGACTGAGTCATTAATTTATTCTTTGTGTCAAGACAAGTTACGGTGCCCTACTGCCACCTATAAACATGGAGATGCAGCTGGATGTAAGTTTGCTCGCTGAACTGGAAGGTTCGTTTTCAGACATTTCATCACCATTCTAGGCAACATCATCAGTGAGCCTCCGATGAAGCACTGGTGCTATGTCCCGCTTTCTATTTATCTGTTTAGGTTTCCTTGGGTTGGTGATGTCATTTCCTGTTCTTTTTCTCAGAGGGTGGTAGATGGGCTCCAAATCAATGTGCTTGTTGATGGAGTTCCAGTTGGAATGCCACGCTTCTAGGAATTCTCGTGTGTCTCTGTTTGGCTTGTCCTAGGATGGATGTGTTGTCCCAAAGTGGTGTCCTTCCTCATCTGTACAGATATTGCCTTCATTAACATACATAATAAAGTCTCAGTACAAATCACAGGGAGGACACCAAATATCACATCCTGCAAATCAGAGAAATTCCTTTATCTTCGCACTGCTTCCTGCTTCATAACCATTGCCAGTCTTCATTACAATGCAAGCTTCATTATTTGCATTTTTCTTTTACTTTCAAATTTATGGGAATTCGGGACATTACTAAAAAAAACAAACATTTATGCACCCTAACTGCCCTTGGAGATGGCAGTAGTTCTCATGGCATTGATACATCCACAATGCAGTCAGGCAAGGAACATCAAGATAGTGACCTAGTATCGCTAACAAATTTTCCAAGTCTGGATGGTGTAGAGCTTGGAAGGCAATATGCAGATGGTGGTGGTGTTGGTGTGCCTATGGCTGCCCTCATCCTTGTTTGGAACATCCAAAGAAACCTTGGCAATTGTTGCACTGCATTTCGCAAATGTTTCAGATCCCAGTCATGCTGAGTTAGTGACAGAAGGTGTGAATGTTTAACCTGTGTGTGTTTAGGTACACATCAAGGGAATTACTTTGCACTGGACAGTGCCAAGCTTCTCGATTGTTGTTGCAGCCACATTTATCCATTCAAGTGGAGAATATTTTCTCACTCTTGACTTCCCAAAGGCACAAACCACAAGAGACAAGTTTCTCACTAGAATATTAGCCCCTGACCTGCATTTGTTACCACATTATTCATGTACCAGGACTTAAGCCTTTATTTGATAGTCACTTGTGTAGTATTTTATCAAGTGAATTCTGCAAGTTCATACAGCCAGATTCTTTCCAAACCTCATGCTGCGATTGCCGAAAAAAAATCCAACTAGGAAAGTCAGACAGAGCCTACCATTCACAAGCCTATGCTGACTCACTGATCAGCTGATACTTATTCAAGCACTGTCTCTGACAATTCCAGTAATTTCTCCAACTGATAATGAACTGAGTCTGTAGTTACTATTTTTTAATGTCCAGCCTGCCTCAAAAAAAATTATATACACAAGTTTCAATCTAATGGTTTATAGTTCTAAATCTAAAGAATTCCATAAAATGTATGCAGGCTGCTTTGTCAAGGAAGATGTCAAGATTCTTCAAAGTTATTAGAACTGCACTCATGGGGAGTATTTCATGACATTCTTGACCTGTACCTTGTAGGTAGTGAGCAGTTTTTGGAGAGTTAGGTTGTGAGTTACTTGCTGCAAGACACTTTGTCTCTGACATGTTCTTGTTGTGTCAGGATACATGGTTATATGGCTTGCCCGGTTCTATTTCCAGTTAATGGCTGGTGAAGAATCCAATGATAGTAATACCATTCAAGGGTCAATGGGTAGATCTTATCTTGTTAGAGATGGTCATTAACTGGCATTTGTGTTGCACAAATGTTGCTTACCACTTGTCAGCCCAAACCCAAATATTGTCCAAGTTATGCTGCATTTGAACATGGATTGCTCCAGTACTTGAGGGAATGGTATTGAACATTGCACAGTGAACATCTGATTGCTTGATTGATTTGTTGTCACGTGTATCAAAGTATAGTGAAAAACTTTGTTTACGAGCAGTACAGGCAGATCATAATAAACAAGAACATACAGACCAAAAAGACTAAGACAGAGGCATACAGATTACATTGCACAGGCCTTGCAGTAGGCAAGATCAACATTAACTTGATTAGCATTATTCAAGGATAGACAGTCCAGTCAATCAGTGGCCAAGAACTGTTCCTGAACCTGCTGATGCATGTTCAGATTTCTGTGTCGTCTGTCTGATGGAAGGGATTGTAGGAGATCATTACTAGGGTGCGATGGGTCCTTGATAAAATTAGCAGTCTTTCCAGGGCAGCGAGTCGAGTAAACAGAATCCATGGTTGGAAGCTTGGCTTTCACCTCCTGTAGTTTCTTATGGTCCCAGGCAGTGTAGCTGCTAGATCAGGCCATTATACACCCAGACAGTAAGCTTTCAACCGTGCATCTGTGGAAGTTGGTGAGGGTCCTTATGGACTTGTGCCTTCTTGAACATCGCATCCAAGTAATCTTCTGATGGATTGAACTGATGCAGTGAAGAAGATAGTTGAGCCAAGGATATTACCCCAAGGAAGTCTTTCAGGCTCTGCGTGCCTGCAAGAGTAATTTCCAACAACTGCAACTATCTATCAGAGATAATGGGAACTGCAGATGCTGGAGAATTCCAAGATAATAAAATTTGAGGCTGGATGAACACAGCAGGCCAAGCAGCATCTCAGGAGCACAAAAGCTCACCCTCTCTGATGAAGGGTCTAGGCCCGAAACGTCAGCTTTTGTGCTCCTGAGATGCTGCTTGGCCTGCTGTGTTCATCCAGCCTCACATTTTATTATCTTGCAACTATCTATCTTTGTGCCATGACTCTGACCAGTGGAGAGTCTTCCCTGATTCCCATTGAGTCCAGTTTTGTTACAGCTCCTTGATGCCACATCAAATATAACCTTGATATCTAAAGGCAGCCACATTCACCTCATTTCTGGAATTCAACTTCTTTGTCTATGCATGAGCCAAAGCAGTATTGAGGTCAGGAGCCAAGTGGCCATGGCAGAACCCAAACTGGGCATCATTACGCAGCTTATTGCTAAGCAAGTGCTGGTTGATAGCACAGTTTATGACAGCTTCTATCATTTTACTGCTGATGGATGGAGTAGACTGATTAGTGCAGATTAAATTTCTCCTTTTTGCTGTAGAGGCCATGCCTAAGCAAATTTTCCACATTATCAGATGTTAGTTTTGTAGCTATAGTGGAACTGCTTGGCTAAGGGAACAGCAAGGCACAAGTCTTTAGCATTATTACCAAAATATCATCGGGGAAGTAGCCTTTGCAGTATACAAGGCCTGCAACAGTTTCTTGATACTATGTGAACTGAATCAAACTAGCACGCGTGACGGTGGGGATATGTGGAGAAGGCTGAAACAGATCACCGATTCAGTACTTCTGACTGGAGTTTGTTGCAAAGGCTTCAGCCTCATCTTTTGGACTTTTGTACCACCGCAAAGCAAAGCAGCAAATGGCCAATTTAGCAAGAATTTCCAAGAACCCAACCACAAATATACTTTAAACCTTTTTGAAACAAGTGTACCATTTCTCTCAGATAGTTGGAACTGCAGATGCCAGAGAATCTGAGAATAACAAGGTGTAGAGCTGGATGAACACAGCAGGCCAAGCAGCAGAGGAACAGGAAAGCTGACGTTTCGGGCCTAGACCCTTCTTCAGAAATGGGAGAAGGGAAGGGAGTTCTGAAATAAATAGGGAGAGAGGGGAGGCGGATAGAAGATAGATACAGGAGACGATAGGTAGAGAGGAGACAGACGGGTTAAGAGTTGTAACATTTCTCTCTCCATATGTGCTGTTATATAAGTTACATAATTTGGCATAATACATGCTGTATTTCATCAAGGTGTCCCCAAGTTGTACTTCACAGCCAGTATTGATTTCCATTTACCTTTAAATTTTGGGAAATGTCAAGCCTTTTCACCATTCAGCCAAAACTGAACTAAACGAAAGTGTTTATTTTTCAAATGTAGCCATTGGTGCTTTGTAGGCAAAAAAAGTTTCCTCACCATAAGAATTACCAATTAATTTAGGCTGGTAGCGTTCACAGAAAAGAAATATTGGCCTGAATGCAAGCATTTCCAACTCTTCAAAACCGAAGCCCGGCCTGCATTGTTTTTCAGTTTAACATTTCATCCAACCTGGTCAACATTGCACAGTATGTGTCTCACACCACAGAATGAAAATTGAGCCCAATTAAAGGAAAGTATGGTACCTCTGATCCATGCAGCGTCATTGTGTATAATCAAAAAAACACAAGATACTATAATGTGGACATACAGACTGCCAGCACCCAACTACAGAAAAAGTTGTTCCCTGTTCAACAGTGCCAACTTCAAAATGTAAATTGTAGATCTCACCATCAAGAACTGGGGGGAAAAACTGGTATGTAAATTCGTAGATCAAATACCTTTACACATACTTAAACGCAGTAACTCAATCTCATGAGGTTAAAGAACCTACTTTGGTGTTACAGTGTCATGTAACCCCCGATTAGATTACCACTTTGTAATTCACTTAAAATCTTCTTTGTAAACAGATGTATTAGCAGTCAAACAGAAGGAACAAGTGAATGCAAAGTTTCTTGCTTGGAGAATTTAAATATGCAGCTGTAAGGACTCAAGTATAATTCTGTCACAAAACATTAATCCACACAAATTTCATAGTTATCTATGTTATTTTACAGATGTTCCCTAACTTCTAATTTTCAGAATTTTCTACTTTAATTCAGTACTTGCAGTTTTTTAGGCAGGAAATTGAGAAGATAAATATTTAAGAGGCTTAAAAAAAAGATAGTCCTATAGAAACAAAGGATGTAATCATATCTACATTTATTAGAAAAGTTTAATTATATCTTGTCTCACTTTAATTCAAAAGAAAGAGGGGAGCATGTTTAACATTGACAACACTGCAGTATACAGAAAATGAAGTACAAATTTTTTTGGTTATTAAAGTGACTACTTTCTGAAAACATCACACAGTAAATTCAGTTACTCAAAACATAATACACTGAATTACTCAGAATTCGGTTAAGCTTAGGTAACAATTAATAAAGTTCACAAACTGGTTTACGGATCTATACGACAGACACAGAAAAATGAATTCGCAAACACAAACTATGCAACAGTGCTCCTCAATCTCAACCTGGATTGAAGCTTAGATCAGTGGAAAAAAAAATGCAGTTTTAGAACCCCCAGATTAAAGTCACAAAGTGCCCATAAGCTATTCTATACAAGTTCCAATTTTCTGCAGAACCACTGCACCATTACAAGCCTTAATCCTTATTTTATTTACACAGGACTAACTTTAATAGTTTAATATAATGCTGAACACATTAATTATGCTTCTGGGCTGTGTAAAGTTGAACAAACTAATCTCTACTTCTCTATTTATCTTATCTTCATTATACAACTATTAAATTGGGGTGCAAAAGCATAACTACCAGCACAGACCATGTAGTCAAATGCCAGAGTTTCTCTATTGTAAGTTTTATTTAATTCATTTCAACATGTTATGCATTGTAACTTTTGGTCCTTAGTGTAGTTTTTTTTTAGTAAAACTGAGAAACTTATTTTGAAATAATTCCCAGCACAATGGCATAGGACGAACAAATCAAGGTATTTCAGGTGACTTCCAACGACACAGACCTGCAAAGCTTATTTCCTCCAACAACAATCAGAATTTACTCAGCATTTTTTACTGATTGCCAGACACACCTTCAGCTGGCTGGCATTAAAATTAGTTGTTTAAAAAAGCTTAAGCCATTCAACATCTCTCCCTGTCTTTCCTTTATGATCCTCCTTAAAACACACATCTTTGCTCAGAAATTTTGGTGAACTCTCCAAATAGCTCTGTGTGACCTGATGTTAAACTTTGATGAAATTCATGTGAATTTCTTTGGGATGTTTTATTATGTTAAGTGTACTAAATAAGAATTACTACAATTATAAAAATCTGTCTATGGGTTTTGAGAAAAGTCTGAAAGAACGCAAAGGAGATTGGGAGGTAGGTGGGTTCTAGATCAAAATGCGAACATTGGCTCTATATTTTTCAGAGAAGTACACTTAAATCAATACTTATGTTTACTCGAGACATTGTTCATGCACAGCAACCTACAAGGTCCCATGCAGCCATACACAATTAAGAGTTCCTCAAAGTCATATGCGCATATCCCCATTTTAAAAACAACAGTAAAGGGGCCACATATTTAAGCAAATCACTCCTGTACTCCAAGTCTGCAGCAAAAAGCTTATTTAAATAGAAGAGGTTTGGGATTAAAACAGCTTTTGGGGACTGGGGAGGCAGAAAAATACAAGAGAATCACAATTGGCAGTGTGAATGGATAAAATATTACATTGGTTAATCTGGGTGCTGAGCCATTAAAAGGATTATCCTGCAAAGACAAACAAAAGGTAAGGAAAGAGTAAAGGATACAATCTTAGCTGAGCTCTTGCCTTTCTACAATGTAGTCAACCACAGAAACTGCCAGAAGTAATTCTGCAATCCCAATATCTACAATAACCAGCACAGAACTCATGACACCTCCATGCTGTCATAAATTACCATTTACGCACAAATCATAGTCTGACTGAAACATGAATTCAATAAAACTAAATGGCAACAGTCTGAGCAGTGAAGAGCATTCACTCTCTTGCGACATCCCTCAATTGTGTTACCAAAGTATGACCTCAACTGGTGAATCAGTATTTCCGAATATACAATTTCTACAACTTCCTTGTTCATTTCACTGAATATTACTGGAAGTTAAATTTATGCTTTTCCGGAAGAGAGTGCTTTTTTTAATATAGTTCATGAGGTTTCCGCATTGTTCGCAATCCTTTAGTTATGGCTAAGAATTAACCTATTCACAAGATTTATTATGACTGAGAAAAGATAAAGTCATCACAGTCTTATCAAACCATACTCTCTCATTAGAGACACAGGAACAGTAGTGGTTTAACTCAAAGGGGTCATGAGTCCGGTTCAAAGCATCCCATGGTGTCGTATCGTGTCAAGACCCTTCACTGTTGCCAAGCAAGCAACATGTAAAGTGCATGTCATCAGACACTAGCTGCCAAGTCAGACTGATACTTCTCCAATACACAACCCTTGGTCTAGGTGTACCTAACTCCCCCGAACCTTTAACCTCTTTGACTTTGGTTTCCATTGTTCTGTGCTACTGATAGCTGCCAGTTACTCTTTAATTTAGTTTGGCCAATTTTCTTCTCAGGCCCAATTTCTGCAGCTGTAGATCTATTTAGAATGCCCAATTTTGAGTCTGTCATCAATGAACCACAGAACTGGTCAGAAATTGAAATCTGTATATGCCTAACATTCCAGTTGAAAAAAAGTGTATACTCTCAAAACAAAACATATCATACCACCTTCATGACATCTGGAGAGGCTGCTTCTTAATTTAACACAAAGGCAAGACATCAGGCTAGAAATGCACTTGCGTTATCAGCCATTATATGCACAATATTTTAGGGCTGTAATTACAGCTTTAATGCATCAAGAGTGACTTTATTATCTTGGGCCCTCTATTTAATCTACTTGTAATTTACTGAAAAAGATGATTTATTCCACATTACATCTAAACAAATTCTTGCAGATTTAAAATGCAACTCAAAACAGAATAAACTTGAAATCTGAGAAAGACTTACAGCAATGGAAACTCTTGACTCATTACCCTGAATGCTTTTTCAATAAAAAGGAAATGCCCTATATCAAGAACATGCCTTTTGATCAGCATCTCACTAACTCTGTACAAAGCAAGCTGAGGTAAATTTTCCTTTTGTTCTAATTCTCTAACATATAGCTTAATAAAATTACCATCACTGCAGAATTCTAGCCATCTTACTTTTAAATATACAGCAATATAAATGCTACTGGCTTGAAAAATGCTTAAGTACAAATGAGTTGAGTAGACATGAGTTTTGCATGGCCTCCAAATCTTCATATTAGAAATGTGCCCCATGAGGCATCAACTGTTAACATTAACACTTAATAGGGCTTTTAAGTGAGTGTATTCCGTATGCTACTGACATCTGGTTACCACTCACCAGGACTTTAATTAGAATCACCTTATAAATACTGCAGATATGAGAGCTGGTTGAGGTGCCAAATTCGGCAGTGAACAACTCACCTCCCAATTCACCAAAACCTGTCCATTTTCCACTTGCCTGGATGATTTCAAGCTCCAACAACATTCAAGAAACTCAACACCATCTAGAATAAAACAAGCTGCTTGATTAGCATCCTATCCACTATGTCAAGTATTCAATCATTCCACTACTGACACGTAGTAGCAGGAATATGCATTATGTGCAAGATGCACCGCAGTAATTCACCAAGTCTCCTTTGATGTCACTTTCCAAAATCATAATCCTTCAACCAACTAAAAATTCAAGAGTGGCAGATGCATAGAAACATCACTTGTCGAGTTTTCTTCCAAGGCATGTAACATCTTGGCTTAGAATCATATCACTACTCCTCCACCACCACTGGTTCAATATCCTGAAACTCCATCTCAAACAATTTGGCAAGGGAGTAGCTGCATCACAGACCGCAGGAGTTGAACAAAGTGGTTCACTGCCATCCTCTTTAGGGCAATTAGAAATAAGCAATAAATAGTGGCCTTACCAGCAGTGCTCTCTTCCATGAAGAAATGAGAGAAAATATACTTGCTGTGCACTCAAAGCAAAATTTAATTCTGGGTTGTTTTAAATTTTAACATATTGATGTGAACTTTCATCATTGTCAGCATCCTGAAATTAAGCTTGCATCCAAAATGCTGAAATAAGGACTGAACACTTACTCATGCATTTTTAACATTAAGCCAGTCATGTCAATTTGGTCTCAAAAGTTAAATAATGAAATTCATACAGTTTAAGATTACTAGATAATCTGCTAAAGATTTAGAGCATAATTCTTTCCAGGTTTTTTTTTAAATGTTGAGAAAGCTCTTTAAAAAGAGGAATTTCTTCAGTTTGTCCCAAACAGAAGTAGTGACAGCACAACTGGATCTAATTAGCCACTAAAGCATCCATATAAGCATTCTGCACACAATGTATGTTCAAGATATTTGAGAATATTTACCAGAAATGTACAAACCTTAGATCCATTCCTGCAAATGCTAATTCAAAAGAATACTGAAAAGTAATCCTATAAAATTCAAAAGATAATTAACACTCCTAGCTTGTCTTCATATACAACAACTGCAAGATTTGAACTCAAATCTAGGGCTTGAAAAGCTGCAGTTGAAGTATGGTTAGAACCAGTCTGACTTTTAAGAGGCCACTGTAACCCCAGTTTAAATGATCTGACATCTGTTGAGATCACAAAATATAACAGTGGGAAAATAAGGCCGTTGAGACCAGTGAGTTGACAGCTGTAGACAGTATGCAAACTATCCATCGAGTCAGATGACTGTAAGAGAAGCCAACAGTGCCAAACAGTTGCAAAACTGGGAACTCCCTCATCTTCTGTAGTGTATAAAATATCCGCTTGGACTCTATTTTTGTAGTCCATCTTTATAACTCTGCCATCAAACCACACAATAATAAAAGTCAAGAATGGTCTCCAGGCTTAGACTTCAAAGTAACACTATTATACATTAATGATAATTACTGCTGTACATGGTAATCATAAATACACTATAATCGGACTCAGTGTTCACAATAGATAAAGACTAGACTATCTTGTGCTTGTGATTATGTGCTCACATGCGGCTTCCAAGCAGTAGTGTCATTCAGTCTGGTCTGGTCTAGTGAGAAACACAGTCTGTCCTAACTCTGCCCACACTGCTATTTGTACTCAGTAACATGCAACGCCACGTCATCACAGGTTGTTCCAGGGTCCTGAATCCTTTTCACATCAATAACCCCATGCTACCATCTGCAATTCAGAAACAAGGACACATTGCAACAGTATTGACAATAAAAGCAGACTAGCCCACCCCAGGCTCTCAAAGTCCATGCCACATTTACCATGCAAAAAAGTGGTGAAGGCGGCATTTGGCATACTGGTCTTCATTGTACAGTGTGTTCAGTCTAGAGTTGGGACATCATTTCACAGCTATATAGTAACAAAGATAGTAGGAACTGCTGATGCTGGGGAATCTGAGATAAAAACAGTGTGAAGCTGGATGAACACAGTAGGCCAAGCAGCATCAGAGGAGCAGGAAAGCTGATGTTTCAGGTCGAGACCCTTCTTCAGAAAGAAGTGATTTTTTTCTGAAGAAGGGTCTTGACTCGAAACATCAGCTTTCCTGCTCCTCGGATGCTGCTTGGCCTGTTATGGTCATCCAGCTTCACAGCGTTTTATCGCGGCTATACATACATTGGTTAGGCCACTTTTGGAATACTGCGTTCAATTCTGGTCTCACTGCTACAGGAAATACATTGCTGAACTCAAAGGGTTCAAAAAAAAAGATTTACCAAGGATGTTGCTGGAATTGGAGTGTTTAAGCTATCGGGAGAGGTTGAATAGGCTGGGGCTTTCTTCCCCCGGAATGTAGGAAACCGAGGTGATCCTATAGAGATTTATAAAATCATGAAGGGCATGGATAGGGTGAATAGCCAAGGTCTTTTTCCCAGGTTTGGGGAGGGGGGGGGGTCCAAAACTAGAAGGCATAGACTTAAGATCAGAGAGGAAAGATTTAGAAGGGGCATGACAGGCAACTTTTCCATGCAGAGGCTGATGTATGTATGGAATGAGCTGCCAAAAAGGTGGTGGTAGAGGTGGATACAATTAAAACATTTGAAGGCATCTGTAAGGGTATATGAAGAGGAAGGGTTTAGAGGGACATGGCCCAGCACTGGAAAACGGAACTAGATCGGTTTAGGATATCTGGTTATGCAGACATGTTCGACCAAAGGGTCTGTTTCTGAGCTTGTAACTCTGACTCTAACGTGCTTCAACTCCATCCAATCTGTAATCCATGACCTGAACATTTCTGGGAGCAAGCAGCCATGCTTAGCATTAAAAGGTAGACATTATTAAAGCTACTAAACAGACACACTCTCCTGCAACAGGATTGTTTTATTTCTCTTCAAACTCCACTACTCCTCACATGTATTCAAATACTAGAATATGCAAAGGCATACACTCCACAACATCTTAAATCTATGAGATTCATAGTGAATAACAAGATCAAAATTGTATTATGAAGAACAAAATTATCCAAGATTCACAAAATACAATATTCAGCCCTTCTGCCCAACCCTGACAAATCAAACCTCATCACTATTTGGGCACATTAAAACACTGGTCAGAAGTTTATTATTAAAACACATTTTTAACTCCTACACCAACCTTTACTGCAACTGAAATGAAAACAAAAGTGCTTTAGTTTTGATAAACACTAAAGAAAAGGTATAAAATTACTTGGAAGATTCAGTCATTAAATGCAAACTATGGCTTTCAGCTATGGTATTCATCTCCTAATCATTGTCCTACGACTCTAGCAGTGACTATAACAGGTTCAGGTTAGCTGCAAAGTTAAATACTGTTCATACCAACTTCTGAACTCATGTTATGAAATGCCACTTATGCAATGTACTGAAGTTTATCATAGCAAAGTAAAGGAAGGGGGAAACAAAACAAAAACAAAATAATGATTTTAGTGCCTTTACGAACAATTGGAGATTTACATATTTGTATAGATTGACACACTTATTCTTTGTTGGCCTTTACACTGATCCTGTGAGAAATTGTTAAGTTATTTATTTTTAAAAGGAGAAGAGTTTTGACTAATAGGCTGCATGGAACAGAAAGCAATTTTTATCTTGCACCAAGAACAGTCTTGGCTGACTCTTACGATTTAATAGTAATTATCCTCTTAAAAATAAATTTCGTTGCCAACAAAAAAAACACTAGACAATAGTATGGATTTGATTTTGAAATTCAGTTTCACTTGCATTGACAGTCTGCCAAAGTACGCAGAAATGGTTTAGCCGCTTTCAACCTTATTTGAAAAAGTTGACAAGTAAGCATAAAAATAAAATGCTGTCATTGAATTAAGAATTAGTATAAACTATATCTTTAACATTTCAACTGTATCTAAGGAAAACATATGAAGTGAGGCAGTAATAGCAAATGCATTAAATTTACTGTCAATGGCAAAATGAGGCAAGCAAATCTAACACTTGCAGCTGCTGACTAAGCAAACATACTAGCCCATATCCAACTTAAAAGCAAAGTCAACTCTGTATTGTTAGAGCACACTGAAATTGTTATACAATTCCCAAAAAATTACCGAATTCATTTACATGAGAATTCTCACCAACCTTTCTCTGGGATATAAGAAGTACTTTCCTACACAACTCTGTTCAGAAAGCGGTTCCACTGCATATTTTGCATGAATTGGAGCATAAAGGAAACTATACAGGAATGATCACTTTAGAGAGAGTGAAATAAACACGAAGAAGGAAATTTCTGACAGTCACAGCAGCTTCTAGGTGCTCAGGGTCCTCAGTTTTCTTTATTTAAAAAACGTGCCTAGAATTGTGAGCACAGTTTACAGCAATATCAGGGAGTTGCAGTTGACTGCCCAGCACACTTCGAAGTTGTCACCATTGTTAATTTACTCTCCTCCCTGCTCAAATCACCCCACTTAAATTCTCCAGTAGGAAATTATCCGCGAAGTGTTATACTTTACCAAAACATACAATTCATGTTGTATTTCTGGATGCACAGGAAAATAAAACAGAAACATGTCTTTCTTGCCTTCAAACCTTGATGTCCAAATTATTGAAGAATAAATGGCCTTCAAACAACCAAACATTTTGCCTTGCGCATTTATTAAGATTTCATGCCTACATCAGACAAATGAGTCCTTCCCATAATTATCTATCATTGCTTCAGCTTCAAGACAAGGATAGGATTATTAAATTGTGCCATTTTCAGCAATTATAGAAAATAAACTGTAATGGCGGGGGAAGAAGAAAGAGGAAAATTATTCTTTACCAGATATTTTTCAAAGTCATTCACTTTCTTATAGTACAGTTTCACTGACCCCATATCAGGCTCTACTACTGCGCCCCATGGTGTTACTTATGAATATAAACAAGGAGCATTAGTAAGCTACTATGGGGCTATATAAAGTTGCTTCTGATCAGATCATAACCAGGTATGTTCATGCACAACTCTAGAGGGGTCAACGTTCAGGTTTGCTATCAATGCTAATCAGTAAAAACAAGCCCATTTTTGGAAGTGGAAATACCCGAAATAATATAGTTATCCTCCTGTGTTTCATTAAACACCAAAACCACTGACATGGAACAAAGTGGGAAACAAATCATGGAGAAGGTCAAGGCTAGGATTTAAACTCTGGTCCTACAGTTAAAGGGCCAAAAAAAGTTAAAAATTCCATGAAATGCTGTTTCATTTCCAATTTCTTGGACCACAAAATATCAAATGTAGGCTGTTCCTTATTATGCAAAAACATCCATACTTCTGACATATCATCAGCATGAATAGAAACACAATTTCATGTCACTTTATTTGCAACCTCATCTCAAAAAATACTATTTTGATTTGACAGAATTTCTTACCACAAGAACAGCAAAACAACCTACATGAGAGAAAATAAGAAACTTGATTCCTTACCTCATGTTCTGAAGTATACCACGTGTGAAGTGTCAGCCACAGAACTGAAAATTAAGCAGGCATGGTTTAACTTGACATACTTTGCACCTAGCAACTCGTCACAGCACTAAACACACTACGGTTGAAATGTGAAACATCAAGCTGAAGCAATAATCATTCAGCTTGTGTTGCTAAATGATTTTAAACATGTAAATGCTGAACGCTCTCATGCAGATAGCAAAAAATATGAAAGATAACTGAAGGTCAGAGAAAAGTGGTAGACCTTGAAACAATGGTTACAGCAGGTGGATAGTTGTTACTCCACGTACAAAACTTCCTGTACATCAAGGAAAAATGATACTCACTGGCACAAAAACATAACTTTTCTCAGAATAGGTTGGCTATGTTTGAATATCAGGTTTGCCGTAAATACATTTCCAGATTTCTTTTCTGTACCTGCTTGACTAAGCAGGCTTTCAATGTTCCTGCAATGGAGATGATGGTTCATCTATAGGAGAACAACATTAACCCACGTTTCTTCCATATCCTTTGACTGTCTGTGATAATGGGAACTGCAGATGCTGGAGAATCCAAGATAATAAAATGTTGCGGCTTTCTCTACATTGGGGAAACCAAGCGGAGGCTTGGGGACCGCTTTGCAGAACACCTCCGCTCAGTTCGCAACAAACAACTGCACCTCCCAGTCGCAAACCATTTCCACTCCCCCTCCCATTCTCTTGATGACATGTCCATCATGGGCCTCCTGCACTGCCACAATGATGCCACCCGAAGGTTGCAGGAACAGCAACTCATATTCCGCCTGGGAACCCTGCAGCCATATGGTATCAATGTGGACTTCACCAGTTTCAAAATCTCCCCTTCCCCCACTGCATCCCTAAACCAGCCCAGTTCATCCCCTCCCCCCACTGCACCACACAACCAGCCCAGCTCTTCCCCCCTACCCACTGCATCCCAAAACCAGTCCAACCTGTCTCTGCCTCCCTAACCGGTTCTTCCTCTCACCCATCCCTTCCTCCCACCCCAAGCCGCACCCCCAGCTACCTACTAACCTCATCCCACCTCCTTGACCTGTCCGTCTTCCCTGGACTGACCTATCCCCTCCCTACCTCCCCACCCACACCTTCTCCACCTATCTTCTTTACTCTCCATCTTCGGTCCGCCTCCCCCTCTCTCCCTATTTATTCCAGTTCCCTCCCCCCATCCCCCTCTCTGATGAAGGGTCTAGGCCCGAAACGTCAGCTTTTGTGCTCCTGAGATGCTGCTTGGCCTGCTGTGTTCATCCAGCCTCACATTTTATTATCTTGGAATCTCCAGCATCTGCAGTTCCCATTATCTCTAATAAAATGTGAGGCTGGATGAACACAGCAGGCCCAGCAGCATCTCAGGAGCACAAAAGCTGACGTTTTGGGCCTAGACCCTTCATCCTTTGACAGTCTACCTAACAGACATCTATCAACTGCAGTTTTAAGATTTCAACTGACACAGTATTCCCAGCTTTGCACTTGTGAAAAAGGGTTCTTCATTTCATTCCTGTTGGCCCACCTCCTAGGCCAAGATTAAAATCCTCATCCTGGTTTGCCAACTGGTTTGGAAATGGTTACTCTTCATTTGCCCTTATCTAAACTCCCAGCAACATTCTAAGCTTGGTAATTATTACACAAGAACTTCCTTGATCTTCAAGACACTGGAGTTTTAAAACAAAATTAATAATGCAGTTATTAATTTAGAAGAAAAAAAATCAGGCCATCCAGCTCAAATTATCAGTGTTTTTTTCCATGATGTAAACTGATCATTTTATTTGCTCTCTGCCAGTTCACCCTTTCCACCTGGGGCTGTGTTACTGAAAGGTAAAATCAACCAAAAATCTATTATTCATACTAATGAATGCTAAAACACAAGTGAACAACAGCAGGTATCACAATCAGACCAAACATGCACTCACCCAATTTCCACATATATTTTCGGCACAGATTAGCAGAAATCAGGAACATTAAGCCTTCTTACTCAGTAGTACTTCGTGTGCATGCATGTTTGTTGCGGGGTGGGGGGGGTGGGGTGGAAAGAGAGAAGAGATGTGCATTGTTTATTAAAAAAAATGCCCTTGGGGACTGAGGAAATCTGTACCATTCCTTTTGCCATTTTGATATTAGCAGAGAACAGACATTGAGCCTACAAAACCTTCCCTCATATATATAGTTCAACCACTGACCAAAATCACATCTGTGCCCAGATCAGAAATTTAGTGAATGTCATGCAATGGTAAGTCACTGGGGGGGATTCTGAGGGACAGGATTTACATGCATTTGCAAAGACAAGGACTGATTAAGGAGAGTCAACATGGTTTAGTACATGGCAAATTGTGTCTCACTAACTTTTCTGAAGAAGTGACAAAGAAGGTTGAGAAAGGCAGAGCGGTGGACATTGTCTATATGCACTTCAGCAAAGCATTCAACAAGGTTCTGCTTGGTAGACTGGGTAGAAAGGTTAGATAAAATGGGATCCATGAGAACTAGCCAATGGAATATAAAGTCGGCTTGGAGGTCAGATGAGGGTGGTGCTAGAGGATTGTTTCTCAGACTGGAGGCCTGTGACCAGTAGTGTGCTACAAGGATCGATGCTGGGTCCAATACACTTCATCATTTATACAAATGATGTGGATGTGAATATAGGATGTATGGTTAGTAAGTTTAGAGGACACCAAAATTGGTGGGGTAGTGGACCGTGAAGAAGATTATCTCAGTGCACAACAGGACTTTGAACAGATGTGCCAATGGAACTTCAATAAATGTGAGGTGTTGCCTTCTGGTAAGGCAAACCAGGGCAGGACTAATACAGCTAATGGCAGGGCCCTGAGCAGTACTGCCAGAAAAGAGAGAGACACCTCGGAGTACAGGTACTTAGTTCCTTGCAAGTTGAATCACAGGTAGACAGGGTAGTGAAGGCAGTGTTTGGGAGGATTGGCTTCATTGGTCAGAACAGTACAGGAGTTAGGAAGTCATGTTGAGGCCACTTTTAGAGTTCTGTTACCCTTCTACCGGAAGGGTTAGGACTAGGGTTAGTTGGTAAACCTGAGAGGGCTCATAAAAGATTTACAAGGATGTTGCTGGGACTGGGGGATTTGAGTTATAGGCAGAGGCTGAATAGGTTGAGGCTTTTATTGCTTCCCCCACCACACCCCCGCTCACCTTGAGTGTCAGAGTCTAAGGAGTGACATTTTAGAGGTTTCCATGGGTGAAGGGAGCCCAGAACTAGAGGCATAGGTTTAAAGGTGTGAGGGCAAAGATTTAAAAAGGACCCGAGGAGTAGGTGCATCTGTGCAGCAAGCTGCAAGAGGAAGTGGTAGAGACCGGTACAATTCCAACATTTAAAAGGCATCTGGGTAAGTATGTGAATACGGACCAAATGGTGGCAAATGAGGCCAGATCAGATTGGGTTGTCTGGTCAGCATGGATGAGTTGGAGCAAAAAGTCTGTTTCCGCACTGTATAACACCATGACTGCGCATTTGATTCACTTTTTTCCATATTTACACTATCCTAGAGCACAATTTGTTGCATTGAAGTGCAGAAATTCAAGTGTATCTAGTCCAGAACTTTCTTTCAACCATATATGAAGGATTCTTTTCCACGCAACGTGACTTTAGATTTTTTTCAAAATTTCAAGTTGATTCAAATTGGTCTTTTTTCTTAATAATTAAGCACATTTGCTTGCATCATATTTGCACTCCATGGCTTGTACTGTATGTCAATTATGAAACCCTATCAGGGGCTCTAAAACTTCCTTCATGAAGTTGCAGATTTAACTTCAAACTTTTTTGCGAAGTCATTTTTCAGCATTTACAACTGCAACATTGCACAACTTTCCAGCATATTTGAACAATAAAGCACTTCCTGTGTGTTGGGTTCAGGTATTGGTTTCTTTTCTGTACCCTGGCAGTTTAAACAGGGTATGAACAGTTTCACATGCCACATGTACAACTGGTTCTAGGAATGACTTAGGTGGAACTATAACAATTGAAATCATTTCCTGCTATGAAAATGTACTTGTACATCCACAAATTTAGTAGCATCACATATAGGGGAGCAGGAAGCAGAAAGATGTCTTGGCAGCAGAAAACATTTTCTAGGCTATAGCTTGACAAGTTACATAATCAAATTTAACTACAAACCAAGTAAAACGTAGTAAGAAATTATATATTAGGCCCAGTGTAAAACTGCTATAGTCAAATGAATGCTAAGAATTACCAGGACTTTGATCACAGTCAGAATTTTCGACAACATGGAAAAAGACCCTTCACTCATCACTCCATGCTAGTCAAACATTCATCAATTTGAGGCAGCAGACACTTGGGAACATACCGCCTGCAAGCTCCCCTCCATGCCTCCCACCATACACAATTTGAAATATATTGTCATTCCTTCAAAGTCACTGTAAAAATCCTGGAATACTGTCCCTAAGGATATCAAGTGTATACCTACAGTACATGGACTGCAGCAGTTCAACAATGCATCTCACCATCATCTTCTCAAGAGCAACTAGGGACCTGCAAGAAATGCTGGTCAGCCAGCGATGCCCACATTCCACCTGTGAATATATAAATTTTAACCCCACTTTCTGGAGATTGGCTCGTAGCCTTATATGCAGTGGCTTTTCAAGCGTTCATCCAAAAAGTTCTTAAATGCCTCAAGGGCTCCTGCCTCTACCGCTTTTCTGGCATGAGTTCCAGATACCCACAAACCCCTCCATGAAAGTTTTTTTCCCTCAAACAAACCCCACCCTCCCACCCCAGATCCCCACTAAATCTCCTGCTCCTTTAAAACTGTGCCCCTTGATTATTGACTCCTCTATTAGAAGGAAAGGTTTCTCCCTATTTATCCTGTCTATGCCAATCAGAACCTTATACGGCTCAATCAGGCACCACCACCACCCCCACTTCAGCTTTCTCTACACAAAGGAAAACATAGGTATCCAAACATTTATATTCAGCTTGTAAACGTGAATTTAAGAAAAAAAGTACAAGCATTTATTTTCTGAAATAGTTCTAAATACATTATGCCTTGAATTCAAGGTGAGTCAGAAACTGAAATGCTCAAATATTTACCACTGTGGGCTGAATTCAGTTGTCATGCATCACACTGAAAACATCACAGCATTTTAAGAATAAATTAAAGCACTTTCCAAACATCTTTAGGACACTCAATATCAAATGGATATCTGCTTGGGAGATTTAACCTGCCCAGTGGCCGTTGTATAACAAATGCTTAGGGTGTTATATTTTCAACAAAAGAAGATAGCATGATGTAAGTACAAGTTTCTACACTGAGCATCTAAATTATACAAATTAAATTTTAACACCCAGAATTTCATTGAGGGAATCAAAGGATGCTACAAATAAATACCAATACTTCTCCTGTGGGAACATGTATAGTAATCACAGTGTATGACAATTCAAAGCTGAAAGTCCCATCATGTGGAAGTTAGTGAGACCAATCAGTCTCTAGTGCGATGACCCCAGCATTTTGATAATCCATAAAACAGTGATGAAATAGATAGTAAAGAAGGTCAAAGAGATCCAAAGGCTTTACTGAATTATAGAACAGTACAGCATAGGAACAGGCCCTTAGACCTTCCGTGTCTGTGCCGACTGATTGCCATTTTAAACTCATCCCATCCACCTCATCTGTATTCATCCATTCCCTGCCTTTCATGCATGTCTAAATAAAAGGTTTTTAGCATATTTGTTTCTCCCCGACCCCTCAGCATATTGGTCCTGAAAAACTATGCTGTATTGTCTGGGAATTCCTCCTCCGTTGTTTTGATTTGCCCAATCTATATGCAGATTAGAGTCACCCATAATTTTCTGAAGGGTTCCGACTTGAAACGTCAGCTTTCCTGCTCCTCTGATGCTGCCTGGCCTGCTGTGTTCCTCCAGCTCCACACACAATTACAGATGTTCTTTTATCACATGCATCTGACTTCCTGTTTAATGCCAATCCAATCTACATACCAAACTAATGATTTTTGCCTCTTGATATTTCTCAATTCCACCCACACAAATTTTACATTGTCTAAGCTAACAGCTTTCTTTCATATTGTGTTTACAGCTTCTTTAACCAGCAATGCAACTCCTTTCCCTTTTACGTCTGTCCTTCCTAAACACCGAATACCCCTGAATGTTCAGTTTCCATCCCTGGTCACCTGCAGCCATGTATCTGTATTCAGAAGAGTATCAGTCGAGTTATCAAGCATATATTTCAGTAACAATTTCAGAGTCCTGCAAAAGATCAGTTTTTAAAAAAAAAAAATCGGGTTGTGACTCAAGTTGTAACTAAACTGTGGTTTAACAGTAATAATGGACTTCTCAAACTATACCAGGAAACTGTGAACAGCCAGACAGACAATCTTAAATGAGTAGACTACTGCATGTCTATCTCTAACAGTACAAGCAGTCTCCTATTATTTAACAGCCGGCTTGAATCATCTAAAACCACAGGATTCAGATTAGCTTTGCTTTTGTGGTGTATGACATCATTTGAATCCATTAATTGTGTTTCAGCTGCATAACCACCCAAATCAAGTACCATTCTTTACTTGAACGACGTAAAAGTTACATGTCTTTTGGAAAGTCAACATGCTTAATTCTCATTAACAGCAATGTAAAGGCTTAACAGCATATGAAGAACCTGAAGTGATATTTGTTTAGTTATGTGCAAAATCATTATTTAGGTTAATAAAATCACCTAGTACAAAAGGAACAGCAACTCATATTCCGCCTGGGAACCCTGCAGCCATATGGTATCAATGTGGACTTCACCAGTTTCAAAATCTCCCCTTCCCCTACTGCATCCCTAAACCAGCCCAGTTCATCCCCTCCCCCCACTGCACCACACAACCAGCCCAGCTCTTCCCCCCCACCCACTGCATCCCAAAACCAGTCCAACCTGTCTCTGCCTCCCTAACCGGTTCTTCCTCTCACCCATCCCTTCCTCCCACCCCAAGCCGCACCCCCAGCTACCTACTAATCTCATCCCACCTCCTTGACCTGTCCGTCTTCCCTGGACTGACCTATCCCCTCCCTACCTCCCCACCTACACCCTCTCCACCTATCTTCTTTACTCTCCATCTTCGGTCCGCCTCCCCCTCTCTCCCTATTTATTCCAGTTCCCTCCCCCCATCCCCCTCTCTGATGAAGGGTCTAGGCCCGAAACGTCAGCTTTTGTGCTCCTGAGATGCTGCTTGGCCTGCTGTGTTCATCCAGCCTCACATTTTATTATCTTGGAATCTCCAGCATCTGCAGTTCCCATTATCTCTCTCTCTCCCTTACTAAATTACAGATGCTTTTCAAAAAAAAAAGCACAAATTCAAAATAGCTTTACATTCCACACACTTCCTTTCAATTTTTCCTACCTCCTGCCAGAGGTCATGGCACACCTTCCATATAAAATCATCCAGCCATTGTGAAATGTAATCCCAACAAACTGCTTAAAATAGGACTGCCTTCAATGCTACCCATTCAAATAGAGATCTTTATCCAGATGCTCATTGTCCATACATCAACTTTTTATACATCTCCCACTTCTTATACATAAGGAAAGAAAATGTTTGGTCAGGGATCAGACAAATTAAAAGCAAATTTCAAAAATTTTCCTCAACTACGTTGTGGAAAATAACAACGGGAGAAAAAACAAATCAAAAATAAATTTCAATTGTTGGAAATGCAAAGTAGATCATTAAGAATCGATTCTATTTTAAAATAATTGCAGGGCTTAAACTTCACAGCTAATGAATTTATTACTTAGAAAACTCACTGAGTTCAGACAAAGGTAAATATTGTCAGAATACATTTAACGCAACCAGATTTGTTCTGCAACATTGTGCAAATGTGCTACTTAACTCTTGTATATACACATACTTTACGCTTTTGCTTGCAGCTTCATATATTCAAAGATATTTTCCTACAGCTGACATTCTTTGCAGTGCAATGGACATGGCTCCCTGGTCTTATGGAGAAACTTTTGCCAACTGCCAAACCTACTCCCTGGCAAAAGCAACAGCAGTGCATATCTGAAACTCATCACAGCCCTCCTGATCTGTGCTCGTGTGCACAAGACCACAAAAAAGAAACTGTTGTGAATCTGTTTTCAAACTTAAACGGTCATGGGTTGGTAACAACAGTAGGGATCTGGGGAGGTAAAGCAGAAAATGATCAAACAGTTCACAAGTATAAATCAACAACATTGAAATAAGCATCCATTGATGCACCAATAGGTGTGAACAGCAATCCAGTACATTTTGGCTATTTATAAACTGCTTTTTCCCTTCAAACTACCACTTTAAATTTATTCATCTTGTGGGATGTGGGAGTCACTGGCTGGCCAGCATTTATTGCCCGTCCCTAATTACCTAGGAGTTGGTGAACTGCCTTCTTAAACAGCTGTAGTACACTTGCTGTGGGGTGACCCACAATGCCATTAGGAAGAGAATTCCGGGATTTTCACCCAGCGACAGTGATATATTTCCAAGTCAGGATGAGTGACTTGGAGGGGAAATAGGAAGGGGGGGGGACTTCTATATACCTGCTGCCTTCATCCTGCCAGATAGAAATAGTCGTTAGTTTAGAAGGTGCTGTCTGAGGTGAATTACTACAGTGCACCTTGTTGAGAGTACACACTGCTGCTACTGATCATAGGTGACTGAGGGAGTGGATGCTTGTGGATACAACGTCAACCAAGCAGGTGGCTAAGTCCTGGATGGTGTCAAGCTTCAAGTGTTGTTAGGGCTGCACTCAACCAGACAATTGGGGAGTATTCATCACACTCCTGACTTGTGCCTTGTAGATGGTGGACAGGCTTTCGAGAATCAGGAGATGAGTTACTTGCCACACTATTCCTAGTCTCTGGCCTGCTGTTGTAGCCACTGCAAATTTGTGGTGAGTCCAGTTACATTTATGATTTACTGTAAAAGATGTATAGTTGTGATAAATAACTTTTAAAAGAAGTTAAAAATTAGAATTGGGAGTGCTTGATGTGTAATTAATATCTGGAAACATACGAAAAACCACATTCAATTTAAGATAGGTGTTAAAAAGGATTCTGAGGGATAGGATTTATGACCATCTGGAAGAGCATGGCTTGATCAAATGCAGTCAACACGGCTTTGAGGGGGGCAGGTCATGCTTCACAAACCTTAGAGTTCTTTGAGGATATGACTAGAAAAGTTGATGAGGGTCGAGCTGTGGATGTGGTGTATATGGACTTCAGTAAGGCATTTGATAAGATTCCCCATGGTAGGCTCATTCAGAAGGTCAGGAGGAATGGGATACAGGGGAACTTAGCTGTCTGGATACAGAATTGGCTGGCCAACAGAAGACAGCGAGTGGTAGAAGAAGGAAAATATTCTGCCTGGAAGTCAGTGGTGAGTGGGGTTCCACAGGGCTCTGTCCTTGGGCCTCTACTGTTTGTAATTTTTATTAATGACTTGGGTGAGGGGATTGAAGGATGGGTCAGCAAGTTTACAGACGACACAAAGGTTGGAGGTGTCGTTGACAGTATAGAGGGCTGTTGTAGGCTGCAGCGGGACATAGACAGGACGCAGAGATGGGCTGAGAGGTGGTAGATGGAGTTCAACCTGGATAAATGCGAGGTGATGCATTTTGGAAGGTCGAATTTGAAAGCTGAGTACAGGATTAAGGATAGGATTCTTGGCAGTGTGGAGGAACAGAGGGATCTTGGTGTGCAGATACATAGATCCCTTAAAATGGCCACCCAAGTGGACAGGGTTGTTAAGAAAGCATATGGTGTTTTGGCTTTCATTAACAGGGGGATTGAGTTTAAGAGTCGTGAGATCTTGTTGTAGCTCTATAAAACTTTGGTTAGACCGCACTTGGAATACTGCGTCCAGTTCTGGTCACCCTATTATAGGAAAGATGTGGATGCTTTGGAGAAGGTTCAGAGGAGGTTTACCAGGATGCTGCCTGGACTGGAGGGCTTATCTTATGAAGAGAGGTTGACTGAGCTCGGTCTCTTTTCATTGGAGAAAAGGAGGAGGGGAGGGGACCTAATTGAGGTATACAAGATAATGAAAGGCATAGATAGAGTTGATAGCCAGAGACTATTTCCCAGGGCAGAAATGGCTAACACGAGGGGTCATAGTTTTAAGCTGGTTGGAGGAAAGTATAGAAGGGGATGTCAGAGGCGGGCTCTTTACACAGAGTTGAGAGAGCATGGAATGCGTTGCCAGCAGCAGTTGTGGAAGCAAAGTCATTGGGGTCATTTAAGAGACTGCTGGACATGCATATGGTCACAGAAATTTGAGGGTGCATACATGAGGATCAATGGTCGGCACAACATTGTGGGCTGAAGGGCCTGTTCTGTGCTGTACTGTTCTATGTTCTATGTTCTAAGATAGATGTCTCTTTCAAAAAAGTCTGTCATTTTGTGTTTGAAAATGATTGTCAGTATTTAATGAGTTTATGGTAATAATAATTGCATCGTTTCCCAGTATTCACCATCTCAATTAATAATTTACAGTAATCACAAGCATTAACAGAATATACTAACACTTTTGTCACCAACTTCAGATAGAAGTAGCAAGTGAACGATTCAGTCCAGTACCACTACAGAAGCCAGTCTTTAGCCAACTCAAATCATTTCATAGGCTATCAAGAAATATCTGAACACAAAGTATAGAGACAAGGGTCCAAGTTCCAGCAAAATCCTGTTTGCAATACTGAAGACCCATGTTTCATAATTAGTCATGCCTCTAGCTAAATTGGCCCTGCACAACACTACAATCTACCTGTCAAATTGGAAAATTGCCCAGGTGCGTCCTGCCTATAAATAGAACAAATTCTAGGTAACATCAGTGAGCCTCCGATGAAGCGCTGGTGTTATGTCCTGCTTTCTATTTATCTGTTTAGGTTTCCTTGGGTTGGTAATGTCATTTCCTGTTCTTTTTCTCAGAGGATGGTAGATTGGCTCCAAATCAATGTGTTTGTTGGAGTTCCGGTTGGAATGCCATGTTTCTAGGAATTCTCGTGTGTGTCTTCTGTTTGGCTTGTCCTAGTATGGATGTGTTGTCCCAATCAAAGTGGTGTCCTTCCTCATCTGTGTGCAAGGATACGAGCGATAGTGGGTCATGTCGTTTTGTGGCTAGTTGATGTTCATGTATCCTGGTGGCTAGCTTTCTGCCTGTTTGTCCAATGTAGTGTTTGTCACAGTTCTTGCAAGGTATTTTGTAGATGACGTTCGTTTTGCTTGTTGTCTATATAGGGTCTTTTAACTTCATTAGCTGCTCTTTTAGTGTGTTGGTGGGTTTGTGGGCTACCCTGATGCCAAGAGGTCCGAGTAGTCTGGCAGTCATTTTGGAAATGTCTTTGATGTAGGGGAGAGTGGTTATGGTTTCTGGGCCCGTTTTGTCTGTTTGTTTGTGTTTGTTGCTGAGAAATCGGCGGACTGTGTTCATAGGGTACCCGTTCTTTTTGAATACGCTGTATAGGTGATTTTCTTCTGCTCTTCGTAGTTCCTCTGTGCTGCAGTATGTAGTGGCTCGTTGGAATAATGTTCTAGTGCAGCTTCGTTTGTGGGTGTTGGGATGGTCGCTACTGTAGTTCAGTATTTGGTCCGTATGTGTTGTTTTCTTGTAGACGCTGGTTTGAAGTTCCCCATTGACTGTTCGCTCTACTGTGACATCTAGGAATGGCAGTTTGTTGTTGTTTTCCTCCTCTTTTGTGAATGTTATTGCCAGTAACAGTATTATTGATGGTCTTGAAGGTTTCCTCTAATTTGTTTGGGTCCGCTACGTGGATGACACCTTTGTCATCACTAAACAAAACAAATTAGAGGAAACCTTCAAGACCATCAATAATACCCTTACTGGCATAACATTCACAAAAGAGGAGGAAAACAACAACAAACTGTCTTTCCTAGATGTCACAGTAGAGCGAACAGTCAATGGGGAACTTCAAACCAGCGTCTACAGGAAAACAACACATACGGACCAAATACCGAACTACAGGAGCGACCATCCCAACACCCACAAACGAAGCTGCATTAGAACATTATTCCAACGAGCCACTACATACTGCAGCACAGAGGAACTACGAAGAGCAGAAGAAAATCACCTATACAGCGTATTCAAAAAGAACGGGTACCCTATGAACACAGTCCGCCGATTTCTCAGCAACAAACCCAAACAAACAGACAAAACGGGCCCAGAAACCATAACCACTCTCCCCTACATCAAAGACATTTCCAAAATGACTGCCAGACTACTCGGACCTCTTGGCATCAGGGTAGCCCACAAACCCACCAACATGCTAAAACAGCAGCTAATGAAGTTAAAAGACCCATATAGACAACAAGCAAAATGAACATCATCTACAAAATACCTTGCAAGAACTGTGACAAACACTACATTGGACAAACAGGCAGAAAGCTAGCCACCAGGATACATGAACATCAACTAGCCACAAAACGACATTACCCACTATCGCTCGTATCCTTGTATACAGATGAGGAAGGACACCACTTTGATTGGGACAACACATCCATACTAGGACAAGCCAAGCAGAGACACGCACGAGAATTCCTAGAAGCATGGCATTCCAAACGGAACTCCATCAACAAACACATTGATTTGGAGCCAATCTACCATCCTCTAAGAAAAAGAACAGGAAGTGACATCACCAACCCAAGGAAACCTAAACAGATAAACAGAAAGCGGAACATAACACCAGCACTTCATCGGAGGCTTACTGATGTTACCTAGAATGGTGACGAAACATCTGAAAACTCACCTTCCAGCTCAGCGAGCAAACTCACATCCAGAACCTCAACCTGAGCTACAAATCTTCTCAAAACTCGATAGAACAAATCCCATGTTGCCAATTACATACTGTTAATCAGCATAAGGAGTAATGGAAGACATCATCTATACTGTTACCAGAAGCACTTGCTGACAAATTACCTCAACGATGGTCTGAATTTCAACAGAACCCATTAGCTACAAACCTCTTTCCATAGCCTTAAAGCCTTAAGTTACGGACAAAATCAAGTCATCTTCATAAAATTGAAGTCAATGGAAATAATTGCTGGAGTGATACTTAACACAAAGAAAAGTGTTATTGGAGCCCAATCAACTCAAAGTTCCTTCAGACAGTGTGCTAGTTGCAACCATCTTCAGCTGCTTCAGTGAATTTCGCTACTGCACAAGGTCAAAAGTGGAGATATTCACACATTCCACAAACAAACAGACACAATGCATACAGAAAGACCTGAACAATAACTATGCTTGAACCGCTGACTTCCTCACTGCACAGCCTGGATGACAACCATTTCTACTGAGAGCAAGATAATGTCTATTTACTTTCTCATAATATTTGATGGTACTACTATTACCAACTTCCCCACATCAACATCCTTGAAGGTGAACAGGGTGGTATGATGGAGCTGAAATGTAACTGAGCCAGCTACATGTCAGAAACTGGTCATTTGGTGCAGAACACCCAATTTCCTGGCTCCTCAAAGTCTTTCCAATATCTAAAAATCAAATTTGGGAGCACATTGGAACATATTCCATTTGCCTGGAATCCAATTTTTAAACAACATTTAAACAGATAGACACCATTAAAAAAAAGCACGACACTTGATTCACTATAAACATTAATCCTCTACACTGCCATCACACCAACCCCAACAATCACTGCGCAAATGCCATAACTTCCTCAACTGAGCAATCCACCACTTCAAACAGCAGCAGCCGCATAGAAACACAATCACTTCAAAAGCATCATTCCGAATCTTGCCATTCTGGCATGGAAGTATTTCATTCTTTTTTCACCATCGTTGTGCCCAATACCTTCCATAACAGCAACCTAGGAATGCCTCCACCTCAGACTGAAGCAGTTCAAGGTAGCAGCTAACCATTACTTTAACGCAATTAGGGATCGGCAATAAATGCTAGTCATGTCAGTGGCACCCACATACCATAAATTAAACGCCTCCATTACATATGTATGTTTTATATGATATCCTGAAAGAAAATGACATCTAACAATATTAAATGAAAAATTAATACCAGTGGCCTATCAATATCATATCACTCACTTCCGGGATGTCTCAAACCTCTACATCCAAAGCAACACTATTTAAATGCAATCAAATTGGACACAGCAAGTTCAAAATTGCACATCAGATGCTACATTTTGGGAGATGATACAAGCTGTATCCTGGTCAGCAATTATCCAGACAGAAATCAAAATGTTTTCAATTGTTTTCTAGGTTCCTCCAGTCAACACTTGGGACCAGAGATTCATATCTTGCCTGACTACATTTGATTTCTATGAGGTAGGAATCAGAATTCATGGTAAGTCTTTAGGAACATACTGCTATTCTGTTCAACGTCCCACAAAAACCAAACTGAATACATTCACTCTTATATTTACAAATTAGTCTGGAGAAACAGCACCCAAGCAAACATTCCCAACCTCTTTATATCACATTCCCTACAATCAAGAGGGTGGAAACTCAAGTTTTTCATCAGGTCAACATGAAGGAATCTAGATGTGGGTTTTGAATTGTGACCTTTCAAAAATCCAATCTTACATAAACAGGTATTAAGGAACCTCACTGAAGTACCATACATTTCCCAACAGTTGCAGTCCTTCACTGTAAAAGAGCCTTAAAGATAACATGATATATTCAAGAGCCTATTTGAATTGTTGAGTAATTGCTCACTGGGATGAAGGGGAGGCTCCTTCATTCTTTCTTGGTGACTAATTATGGTCTACAGTTGACAGAGTATGACTGTATTAAAATAGCACAGTTTAAATTCTTTATCAATTCAATAATGCAGCCCCTCTACAATAGTTTATTCTTGCTGCAGCACATATATTGCAAAAATGATTCCAGAAGTAGAAAATTCTATGAAATATTACTGTGCAATGCTATAGACCATCAACAAATACATTAGAAATTACAAGCAAGTCTGTCAGCTCACACAAGCAACTGAAATCAAGGTAATGATTTTGGTTTCCCATGTCAATCACCATTATGAATAAATCAGGCCCCATTTTTGTCTTAGGCCCAAGTTCTGTTACAGTCTGCTGACTAAACACAGAGAAGGACCTTCCAATTCACTAGCCCGGAGGCAGTTATTCAATAAAACTCTACAAATACAGCAGTTCATCATCTCCAGTAAATTCAGTCTACAGCCTAAAAGGGCATGCTGGAAGATTTGGATGCAAGGTCTTCTTGGCTAAATGGCAAAGTTGTTTAATACACGTCAGCAGTTGTAACTAAGTAGACTTGAGCCTACAGCAATAAAACAGACTCTCAAAACACAAAACTGATGGATGTGAGAAATGGAAATCATACCAATTTTCATTTCTTGGTCCAGAACTATAACAGGCTAGAAACAACCTGCATGGACATTTTCCTTTAATGTTCTCACTGGCAAATTGCAGGCATATACAAACATATTAAGAGTTCAGTACTGTGGCTTAAAGGTCATTCTAATTTTTCCTCTGTTCACTACGTAGTATGCCAATACTAAGATTCCAAAATGAAAAAAAAATTGAAGTTGCACAACAGATCACTTTGCACGCAAAAGGAAATAAAGGTTCATGTTTTGGGTGGGATGCTGCGTAAGAACTCAAACTGAAGAACACTGTTGTGAGGTTCTACAAAAGCAATTTCCTTAGCCACTCCTACTTTTGAGCAACAACAATCCAGTGTTGACTAGTGAATTCATTGAACACTTTCCACTATTAGCTGACTTACTGCCATGAACAGTTTAAACTCCACTCTTCCCAAAAATATTCTCGGGCTCTATTTGCAAGGCTAATGAAATTTATGACAACAACCCTAAGCAAATTTTCCTTAATGTTCTAAGTTTTATGATGCAGTTATTCACTTACAAGTTACCCAACAGAAGCAGAACCAAACTCAAGCAAACAAGATTTCACTTTGAGACCACAGTAAGAAAAATGCAAACATTTAACTGCTTGGCACCATATTTACTGTTCAGCCATAGAGAAAAAGAAAACAGTCCGGTTAGATAAATCAATGTGATAGCTTTCATAATATGATGTTGTATCTGATCGCGTATAAGCTTTTGGCTGTGCAGTTTGCATTTTTTTTGCATTATATTTCAAAACCATCGATTTATTATACCAGGAGTACCAATTGCAACTTCAGCAAAGTTCTTTTTTCATTAAGGCAGGAGAAAATCCACCCAAAACAAAAATGTTTACAGAAAATATTCTGACACGCACTGTTCGGCCTTTAGGATTTGCAATTATGTAGGATTTGATTAGTCTCTTTGCCAGTGGCTGAAAGTAAGAGCAGACTTTGATTAAACTGCAGGAAGATGGATAGCAAAACAGCAGACAAGACTAACCTAATTTAACATGGTGCATTACCAATATTTGCACACAGTGATACAGACTGAAAAACACAATTAACCTCAAGACATGCAGCATCAAATAATTCACTTATCCAATTTTACAATTCACCGAAGGAAATATAAACCTGAAGTGATCATCAATGCAACAACTGGAAATTCAAGTGAAAAAGTTCTACAAAATTAGAAGAGTGCACCAGATGTACTAGGAATGGGTACCTTTCCCTAAATTAAGTCTCCACAGCAGAGAGGAAAGCAATTTATACGAATGAGCAAATCTGCACACAGATGAAGCTTGACTGCCAATGCTGTATGCAAGAGTTTAGAAGACAAAACCCTTCAGGAAGCAAAACCAAGACAATCATTAAAAATTATATTAAACATTCCTTGTGTATCCCCGATTAATCTTCAAGGTCCAGCTTTCAGTGTAACTGGTACTAAACCTAAAAATAATTCATGAGCAAGATTTCACTGAAAAATATTAGGTCAGATTATGATCTTATTGAACAGTCACCAGCACTTTCACCCAGGATGGGTCTAAAACCTCAAAGCATCCACACAAACACTACAGCTGCAAGAGATTCTTAATCCAATAAGAAAATTACAGCTGATCACTGTTGGCACAAATAATTCAAATTAAGTAGTTTGATAAAAGCAGCATTCACCTTCATTGGCAAGTTGAATAGAAAATTTCAACTGCATTCAGTTCTAAGGCACTGAAATATTTTTTGTTACTTAAGAATGTGTGAATTTACTTCCGTGGACAAAACTGCAAAGTTTCTGATGCCTCAAATCATGTTGACAAATTTGTACGATGACGCATAAAATTAAAGTACAACAACAACAACAGACATTCACATGTGGATTAGTTAATGTACAGAGAACAGAGAAGGAATAAACAGGTTATTTGCAGGATGGCAAAGTGTAAATTACTGAGTGCCATAGAATCAGTATTTGAGCTAAACTATGTAGAATTTTTTTACTACTTACATAAGTGGACTGTATGTAATACAGCTTGCTGATGACACAGAGGAGGGTAGGATGTCAGCAGTAAGGAGGCTATAAAGGAACATAGACCAATTAATTTTTGAATAAGGTGCCAAATACAACAAGTGCAAAATTATTCACTTTGGTGGTAAGAATGGAAAACAAATCTTTAAGAAATGGGTGATATTAATAAAGAGAGTGTCATGCAGCACGGACACAGACCCTTCAATCCAAGTCATTCATGCCAACCAGACAATCCAATCTGACCTAGTTTCATTTGCCAACATTTGACCCATTTCCCTCTAAACCTTTCCCTATTCATATACTCATCCAGATGCATTTAAATATTGAAATTGTACCCACCTCCACCACTTCTTCTGGCAGTTCATTCCATACATGCATCACAGAGTTACTTCACAGGTCCCTTTTAAATCTCTCCTCTCACCATAAACCTATGGTCCATCAATGTCCTTTATGGAAAGGAATCTGCTGTCCTTATCTGGTATGGCCTACATGTGATTCCAGACTCAGCAGTGTGGTTGGCTCTGAACTGCCCATTGTGGATCGGCAATAAATCTGACCTAGCCAGAAATGCCTGCATCCAGTGCGTAAACTGAAAAAAAAACAGCTTTGCTGCACCCTCAAGTTTAATAATATCCTTCCTATGCAAAGACAAGAATAATGCATAATTATGCATAATTCTAAAAGTGACTTCACCAACGTCCTGTACGGTTGCAACATGATGTCCCAACTCCTGTACTCAATCTTCAGACCAATGAAGGCAAACGTGCCAAATGCCTTCACCACCCTGCAACTCTACTTTCAACGAACAATGCATCAGCATCCCTATGTCTCTGTTTGGCAACAGCCTCAGGGCTCTACCATTAACTGTACAAATCCTACCCGACTATGCCTTAAGATAACGCAACACCTCACATTTATCCAAACAGACTCCACCTGCCACAACTTGGCCCATCGGTCCATCCGATCAAGGTCCCATTGTACCATGAGATAATCTTAACAGTCCACTACATCACCTATTTTGGTGTCATCTGCAAAACTTAATATGTCTCCTTTATTCACATCCAAATCAAAAGGACTCAGCACAGATACTTGTGGCAATTCACCGGTCACAGGCCTCCAGTCCGAAAAGCATCCCTCTACCACAAGCCTGTCTCCTACGTTCAAGGCAACTTTATATCCAAATGGCTAGCTCCCCCAGATCGGCGATCTAAACTTACTAACTAGTCTACCATATTGATATTCAAAGGAATTTATTATTCACGTAGAAGAACTCCCAAAGTTAACATGCAGTATTCTAATAGGAAGACAAATCATGTATTTGTATTTATTGGAAAGAGATTCAGTCTTGCTGCAATTGTAGATAGTATACTATAAGTACCATGCAGTTTTGACCTCTCTGCCCAAGGAAAGAAGCAGTGTTCACTAGATTCATGGCATTCTATCTAAGATTCTTACAGCAGTGCGGAAACAGGTCCTTCGGTCCACACCAACACAAAAAGCATCCCACCCAGACCTATCCTGCAATTCTACATATCCCTGAACACTACAGGCAATTTAGATGGCCAATCCACCTAACCTGCACATCTTTGGACTATGGGAGGTTCCGGAGCACCCAGAGGAAACCCACGCAGACACAGGGAGAACGTGCAAACTTCACACAGACTGTCGCCCAAGGATGGAATCAAACTTGGGTCCCTGGGACTGTGCGGTAGCCAAGGTAACCAATGAGCCAATGTGCCGCCCTAGATTGATTCCTAGAATGAGAACATAATCACCTTAAGGGAGTGACAGCAGAACTGGCTTATACTCTCTGGACATAGAAAGAAGGTGAACTGATAGTATTGAAAAACATACGATTCCAAGAGATCCTGACAGAATAAATCCTCATAGGCTATTTCCCCTAGTCGGAAAGTATAGAACTAAAAAGGTCACAATCGCAGGAAAAGGCATCATTTAGGACAGATGACAAGTGATGGTAGTAGAGGCAATTGTTATAGTCTTAAGTGTTCAATGCAAACGAGAGAATTAATATTTCCCATTTAATTTTCAAAGAGACCAAAAGAATAGATCTCTCATTTACACCCCCACCCACACCACGGACAACTGCTATAACATTTTCCTATCTGGCATAGTCCAGAAGTATTTCCATTACTCGCAACAGTGCCTCAAGATAAAGATGCATGTCAAAAAGCAACTTGTTAAATGGTTACAACTGTTTTTTAAAAATTGATTGAAACAAGGTTAAAAAGATGGTTACTAATTAGAACTGCTCTGCTCCCCTGCAACTGTTGATACAGACTTTTGTGAAACTTTTTCGCAGTCTGGCAGAGAGTACAAAGGCAACGAAATATTTGTAATGTCAACGGTGCTACTAAACTCTCAGCTACCAGAGGTACAGGCCAGCTAATAAATGCTGCAGTTTATGGCACTCAATATATCTGAAGCACATCAGTCTCGAGCTGATCCATCTCTGCCCCTTCACCCCCACCCATTCTCAATTACTATTCTTCATGCACAAAACCTAATTTAATTATGGAAATATTAATTTCAGAGCAGAGAACACACACCCAATTGTCTTGCACTGATGCACTTTTTCCCTTTAACAATGCAAGAACCTGAGCTGATCTTGGAAATATTGCGCTCGACTGCAAGATAAGCTTGTTACCTTTTTCAATGACATCCACTTGATTTACAACATTGTAACTTGGCAGCAGAGAAAAACTAAAATCCATAATGTGTTGTGACCTAACATGCATGCTTATCCAGTGTGTCCCTTTACTCTTAGCTCATTTCAATCTCACTTTTTCTTTACTCTGAAGGGTCACTGCACCCAAAATATTAACTGATTTCTCTCTACATGCTGCTAGACCTGCTGAGTCTTTCCAGCAATTTCTGTTTTTGTTTCTGATTTCCAGCACCCACAGTTCTTTTGGGTTTTTTTTGCTATAAATCTTGCTTTTCTTATATTTTCTCACCTGACTGATCATCTCCTGAAGTTGGCAACTTTTTGGCTCTTGGGCCTTGACCAAGATGCTACACTGTACGACAAAACATGTTGGTTTGCTTCACAAGGAAGCCCAGCAATGATTGTCTCACATGATATTCAGTTGTAGAGAACTCTGACAACCAAAATTATACCTTCACTTTTTCAGCCCTTCCTTCATCAAAAAGCAATCATGACCAGAATTAAGAACAAGGACCAACTTTAACTGATATTCATAATTCTGTTGCATCTAAAAAAGGCTTAGTGAAATCTGAAGGCCACCTAGGTTTAAATGCCAGGTGACAAAATTTGTACACCAAAATATTACTGTTTCAACTTATTCAAAAATCATACAATCCTGTCTAGCAATCTTCAAGGATTTGTTGAGACCATTAAAAAATGCATTTAAAAAGAATAAATGAGTAAAGGGTCTAGTAATATCGAGATGTGATGCTTTAACGCACTCCAAGAAACAGGCCAGCATCACATTCCACCATAACTCAACATAATATCGACTGCACTGTGATAATTTTTATTTGGCATCATCCAGACAGTTTGACTTTGCTGTATGCATTTTTTGTAAGTTATCTGAAAACTATCATATAGGCTATTACCAAAAAAGAAATCAATCCAGTAAGAAAAAAAGATAAAGAAATAAAAATATCAATGAATATCTAGAAAGCAATGCCAAATTCAATAAAATACAAAAACTTGAGTTCACACTTTGCACAAAACCAGCGATCTTAAAAAAAGCCAACTGTTTGGGAAAATATGATAGGAAATTTGACATGTCCATTCCAGACATCTGGAATTGTTCTTAGGCAAATTCGTCCCTCTTCTAGAATTCAAAACAGATCCTCCTCCAAAAAACTGTAATACTTCACACTCCACTGTCAAAGTCCTCAGGCCTGCAGGCACTTGTTTTTAGCATCAGTGCCACATTCTCTTCAGCACGGACCCAATGCCAAAATTGCTGCATACAACCAGCAAATACATATCTATGATGAATCTTGTATTACAGCAAGACTACTTGGAAGTGGTATAAAAGTCAGCGAAAAACAAGAAGCATTGACAGTAAGACTGGCTCTTCCTTGCACTGTTTAAAATCTTGAAAGGTTGTGGTCTGGCTTCTCAGTTCTCTTCAGCCATTGAAAAAAAACACAACAGCAGTCATCGGCTGTTTGAACAGGTACGCACAGAACTTTTTACACCCATTACTTCATGAATATGCTCAATGGTAATGTCACCAGAGAGCCAGAGGTTGCATAAGAAAGCTTTACATCAAATCTGGAAACCTCCAAATGTCTAAATAGGTCCAATGCAACTAATAATGACAACTCTCCAGGTGCACTCTAATTAAAAATCTGGACCCAGTAATATGTTACTTTATATTATATGAAAAGTTGCGTAGCAACACAGTCTCGAACTACACATTTCCGGAAAGATATTTAAACCATTGCAACTCTAAGCTAAAATTATCAGTTATGCATAATCAAGTACAAGTTAATAAACAAAATATGCATGAGTCTTCAAAGTTATAGTGAAACGTATTTAACGTAAGTTGTAATGTTAGCAAATTATCATACTGAGTTTACGTTAGCTGAAGTGAACTTCTATTCTCCTCCACCCCTCCCCGCAGCAAACCTTGAGCTTTAGATTAAGGAGTGTAATAACTTATAGTGTATTTAACAAATAAATCACACCTCCAACGACAACTTTTTTTCAAACTTAAACCATGTGATTTAAGAGGACATTCACGGTTTGCCAGAAGCAACAGATCACTGTCGGAAAACGTAAACATTCCGCGAGAACTTAGCCCGGTGCAGTTTTTAATTTTGCTACCAAGACTTTTCCAAAAGAGAAGACACAGAAAAAGCAAACTAATCTCACGTTTCAGGTGCTGCAAATATCTGTAAAGTAAGCACCTAGTTTCCCGAATGAGTTCATTCAAAAGTAGTCCTGGCAATATTCCACGACTTATCCCTTCCGACATCTGTTTCTACTTTACCCTATTGTGAACAGCAACGGAGGGGGGTGGTGGTTGTGGGAGAGAGTAGAGAAGATGATGAGAAAATTCAAGATTACAACCTCAACGCGGTACCCGGGGATGGAGGAAGGGAGAAGGAAGTATATTTGCACCCAAGAACCGTCCCACAGAGGACGGGTATCCTCCTTCAGAACCCGGACTGTAATGAGCTGGACACCAACCTTTTTCACATTCCCGGGGGCCTTCCTGAAGCTGGAGAGGGTCTGAACGATCCAGAGAAAGAAACCCAGACACAGGCCACGGAACTCGGATCGACTCTTGTCTTTTCCGTCCCTCCCCAATCTAAATTCTACATTCACCTCCACCCTGGCCCGATTCCTTCCAACTCATACTCACCAACTGTGGCCTCAGAAACTCGAAGACTCTATCGACCGCCTCGCAGACTTCCCTGAATTCCCTCCTCCCAGATTCACCAGCCCCACCTCCACACAAACACCATCGCCAACCCCGCCTCTTCTTCTGACGCATGCGCACGCCTCGCCTTTTGCGCTTGACGCGAGCTGACCAGGGCAACGTTCCGACTGAGTTGGAACTCATACGCCCTTTCCTGCACGAAGGGAACGTCTGACTGCACCGTGGCTCGGTTCTGCCCTAGGATTGTCTAGGATTGCGCGCGCGGCTGAGTTGTTTACTCACGCGCAAAGAATGCGTAGTTGTAGGGTGGGGGTGAGACTGGGAGTGGTGCAGGCCTATCGCTTCAGAGATAATGGGAACTGCAGATGCTGGAGAATTCCAAGATAATGAAATGTGAGGCTGGATGAACACAGCAGGCCAAGCAGCATCTCAGGAGCACAAAAGCTGACGTTTCGGGCCTGGACCCTTCATCAGAGAGGGGGATGGGGAGAGGGAACTGGAATAAGTAGGGAGAGAGGGGGAGGCGGACCGAAGATGGAAAGTAAAGAAGATAGGTGGAGAGAGTGTAGGTGGAGAGAGTATAGGGAGGGGATAGGTCAGTCCAGGGAAGACGGACAGGTCAAGGAGGTGGGATGAGTTTAGTAGGTAGGTGGGGGTGCGGCTTGGGGTGGGAGGAAGGGATGGGTGAGAGGAAGAACCGGTTAGGGAGGCAGAGACAGGTTGGACTGGTTTTGGGATGCAGTGGGTGGGGGGGAAGAGCTGGGCTGGTTGTGTGGTGCAGTGGGTGGGGGGGAAGAGCTGGGCTGGTTGTGTGGTGCAGTGGGGGGAGGGGACGAACTGGGCTGGTTTAGGGATGCAGTAGGGGAAGGGGAGATTTTGAAACTGGTGAAGTCCACATTGATACCATATGGCTGCAGGGTTCCCAGGCGGAATATGAGTTGCTGTTCCTGCAACCTTCGGGTGGCATCATTGTGGCAGTGCAGGAGGCCCATGATGGACATGTCATCTAGAGAATGGGAGGGGGAGTGGAAATGGTTTGCGACTGGGAGGTGCAGTTGTTTGTTGCGAACTGAGCGGAGGTGTTCTGCAAAGCGGTCTCCAAGCCTCCGCTTGGTTTCCCCAATGTAGAGGAAGCCACACTGGGTACAGTGGATGCAGTATACCACATTGGCAGATGTGCAGGTGAACCTCTGCTTAATGTGGAATGTCATCTTGGGGCCTGGGATAGGGGTGAGGGAGGAGGTGTGGGGGCAAGTGTAGCATTTCCTGCGGTTGCAGGGGAAGGTGCCGGGTGTGGTGGGGTTGGAGGGCAGTGTGGAGCGAACAAGGGAGTCACGGAGAGACCACTCTCTCCGGAAAGCAGACAGGGGTGGGGATGGAAAAATGTCTTGGGTGGTGGGGTCGGATTGTAAATGGCGAAAGTGTCGGAGGATGATGCGTTGTATCCGGAGGTTGGTAGGGTGGTGTGTGAGAACGAGGGGGATCCTCTTAGGGCGGTTGTGGCGGGGGCAGGGTGTGAGGGATGTGTTGCGGGAAATACGGGAGACGCGGTCAAGGGCGTTCTCGATCACTGTGGGGGGAAAGTTGCGGACCTTGAAGAACTTGGACATCTGGGATGTGCGGGAGTGGAATGTCTTATCGTGGGAGCAGATGCGGCGGAGGCGGAGGAATTGGGAATAGGGAATGGAATTTTTGCAGGAGGGTGGGTGGGAGGAGGTGTATTCTAGGTAGCTGTGGGAGTCGGTGGGCTTGAAATGGACATCAGTTACAAGCTGGTTGCCTGAGATGGAGACTGAGAGGTCCAGGAAGGTGTAGGATGTGCTGGAGATGGCCCAGGTGAACTGAAGGTTGGGGTGGAAGGTGTTGGTGAAGTGGATGAACTGTTCGAGCTCCTCTGGGGAGCAAGAGGCGGCGCCGATAGTCATCAATGTACTGGAGGAAGAGGTGGGGTTTGGGGCCTGTGTAGGTGCGGAAGAGGGACTGTTCCACGTAACCTACAAAGAGGCAGGCATAGCTGGGGCCCATGCGGGGCCCATGGCCACCCCCTTAGTCTGTAGGAAGTGGGACTATCGCGCAGGATCATCCATTTTAACACAAAAAGGACTATCGCTTGTCCTTTTTGTGTTAAAATGGATGATCCTGCCCAGCGAGCTTGTCATATGCTGAAATGGGGCTAAAACAAATCACAAGAGTGACAATGAATTTAAGTCCTTTTCTGCGCTTCAATTAGCGTATTCTTAGCAAATTGTCAATTGCTGTATTGTTTTAAATCGCTGACAGTTGCACAGAAAAAAGGAAATTGTGTTTATATAGCACGTTTTGTGACTCCTCAAAGTGCTTCGGTCATTAAATACTTTTTGAATTCCAATCGTTGCTATTTTTCTTCAGTGCAAAAGTCAGTAGGAGGGGCAAAAACTGGCGGGCTCAATAGAGTTTGAGACTATATATGATACAGTCATACAGCTCCAAAACAGTTCCTTTGATCCAATTTGTAGAATTATAGAGCTGTACAGCATTGAAGCAGACCCTTCAGTCCAACTCGTCCGTGCACACCAGAAATCCTAAATTAATTAAGTCCTATTTGCTAGCATCTGGTTCAAGATAATGTATGGTTTAGAAGGGGTGGACGCTAGGAAGTTGTTTCTGTTAGGCGGGGAGGCTGGGACCTGTGGGCACAGCCTTAAGATTAGAGGGGGTAAATTTAAAACTGAAATGAGACGACATTTCTTCAGCGAGTGGTGGGCTTGTGGAATTCATTGCCACGGAGTGCAGTGGAGGCCGGGACATTGGATGCCTTCAAGGCAGGGATCGACAAATTCTTGATCTCAGAAGGAATCAAGGGCTACAGGGAGAGTTCAGGGAAATGGAGTTGAAATGCCCATCAGCCATGATTTAAATGGTGGAGTGGACTTGATGGGCCAAATGGCCTTACTTCCATCCTATGTGTTATGGTCTTATTTCCCTCCAAACCCTGCCTATTCATATACCCATCCACATGCCTTTTAAATGTCGTAATTGTACAGTCCCCTCCACTTCCTCTGGCAGCACATTCCATACACGCACCATTCTCTGCATCAAGAAGTTGCCCCTTGGGTCAGTTTTAAATCTTTCCTCTCTCACCTTAAACCTATTCCCTCTAGAGTCACTGAGATATACAGCACAGAAACACACCCTTTGGTTCAACTCAGCCATGCCAACTGGATATCTTAAATAAATCTAGTCCCATTTGGCCCATATCCCTCTAAACTGTTCCTATTTATATACCCATTCGGATGCCTTTTAAATATAGTAATTGTACCAGCCTCCTCCACTTCCTCAGGCAGCTCATTGCCATACATGCACCACTCTCTGCATGAAACAGTTGACCTTAGTTACCTTTTAAATCTTTTCCCTCTCACCTTTAACCTATGTTGTCTAGTTTTGGACTCATCCCATCTTGGAGAAAAGACCTTGTCTATTTAAACTATCCATGCCCCTCATGATTTTATATACCTCTATAAGGTCACCCCTCAGCTTCTGACACCCTAGTGAAAAGAACCCCAGCCTATTCAGGTTCTCCTTATAGCTCAAACTCTCCATCTCTGGCAGCGTCCTTGTAAATCTTTTTCTGAACCCTTTCAAGTTTCACAACATTCTCCCAAAACCGGAGAGACCAGAATTGAAAGCAGTGGTCCAAAAGTAGCCCAACCAATGTCGTATACAGCTGCAACATGACCTACCAACTCTTTATTAGATGCACTGACCAATAAAGGCAGGCATACCAAACACATCCTTCACTATTTTCTCTAGCTGTGACTGCTTTCAAGGAACTATGAACCTGCTCTCCAAGGTCTCTGTTCAGCATACTCCCCAGGGCCTTACCATCAACTGTATAAATCCTACCCCTAATATGCCTTTGCAAGGTGAAGCACCTCATAGTCTATGCAGACAAAGTTTTCCAAATTAAATTAGACCCATTTGCCTCCACATCCCATATCCTTCTAAACCTTTCCTATTCATGTACCTATCCAAATGTCTGTTAAATGTTTTAACTGGACCTGCATCTGCCAGTTCCTCTGGCAGTTCATTTCCCCCTTGGATTCCTTTTTATTCTTTCTCCTGTCACCTTAAAATCATCCCCTTTGGCTTTGAACTCTCCTTCCTCAGGGAAAAGACATTTTGGTATTCACCTCATCTATGCCTCTCATGATTTTATAAAACTCCTGTAAGATCACTCCTCAACCTCCTACACACCAGTTGAAAAATGTCGCAGTTTATCCAGCCTCTCCTTATATCTCAAACCCTCCAATCCCAGTAACATCCTTCTAAATCTTTTCTGCACGCTCTCCAACTTAATAATATCCTTTCTATAGCAGGGTGAGCAGAACTGTACACAGTACTCCGAAAGTGGGCTCGCCACCGTCTGTACAACCACAACATGATGTCCAAGTCCTAAACTCAAAGATCTGAGCAATGAAGGCAAGTGCTCCAAACACCACCTTTACCACTCTGCCTACCTGTGATGCAGCTTTCCGTGAATTATGTACTTGAACCCTTAGATCTCTGTGTTCTACAATGCTTCCTAGGGCCTTACCATTTATTATGTAAATCCTGCCCTTGCCTGTCTTATCAAATTGCAGCACCTGGCATTTATCAAAATTATACTCCATCTCCTACTCTTCAGCCCATTGCCCCACTTGATCAAGGTTCCTTTGTAATCTTAGATAACATTCCTTGCTGTCTACTATATCACCAATTTTGGTGTCATCCACAAACTAGCTTACCATATTTCTTATATTCTCATCCAAATTGTCTATGTAAATGATGAACAACAGTGGATCCAGTCTCTGAACCATTGGTGAATGTGCCTTCAAATTGTTAAGTCCCGAGACCTGGCATTCCTTCCCTCCCCCTCTGTACTTGCTTTCCTTCTTTAAGGCACTCCACAGAATTTTTAACAAATCTGCTGGTTGTCTTGATGCCATACTTGGCTTTGTAATGCTCCTGTGAAGCATCTCGGGATATTTTAGTACATAAAGATGCTATATAAATATAAATTTTGTTGGTTTTTTTTGCAATTGGTAACAAATTGCACATAAAATGAAGGCAGTGTTAAGGTAAGTGATTTGGACTATCCGAAGGCTACAGTTTACCTTTTAATCAATCTCATTAGAAGGCTTGCTCAGACAGGACTGGGAGCTTCTCAAACCAGTAATTTGGTAAGTTATTTGGAAGTATATTTTGGCACTGAAAGAACTGAATTCTCCAAAGCCTCCAAATAGCGTGAAGCCTAACAAATCAGATGTCGGAGACAGGTTCTTTACTCAGAGAGCGGTAAGGGCGTGGAACGCCCTGCCTGCCAATGTAGTTAACTCAGCAACATTAGGGACATTTAACAGTCCTCAGATAAGCATATGGATAATGATGGGATAGTGTAGGGGGAGGGGCTTAGATTAGTTCACAGGTCGGCGCAACATCAAGGGCCGAAGGGTCTGTTCTGCACTGTATTGTTCTATGTTCTATATGATCAAATCAATTAAATGTAATGGGGGAGCAGGAAGAACAGGTCCTGACAGTAATTCTAAACAGTTTCTTTCGCTACTTTAAAGGTGTGCTATAAATGCAAGTTAGACTTTTTTTAAATAAAAGCCAGCAGAAGTAGATCTGATAGGAAAACAGAGGTTAATGATGCTGTGGAGCCAAATGAAGATGAGAGAACAGATGATAATAGGGGAACCTCCCAAAATAGTTAAAACTAAATAATACCTGAGAGAAATGAAAGGTAAATCAAAACTCTTGAGAGAAATCAAAGTTAAAGAAAATGCCTGATGTTTAAAAGGTAAAGCAAAAGTATGAGGAAGGTATAAGAGAAATAGCTGAAAGAATATAAACTGAGGTGAAGATCTGGAAGTATGTTTGCTATATGATGTTCACAAATGAAGAGTAGCAGCTATTCCATTATGATGTGTTCCCATGAATGATCCCAAAGCTGAAGGTTGTTGTGTCAATATAGAATTACAATGTAGCAGAAATATCAGCAGCCACATACCGCTGTGCTTGCTTAAACCTCATTTCTGATTTTTGTTTCTCTACTTAGTTATTTAGACGAACCTAACTGATGACTTACTCTCCCAACCTCTGTCAGATTAAAATCTGCTTCCTGCAATCCTTACCTGCCCCATCTAGTTTGGATGCCTTTCTGTTGCTGTCTAAATGCTTCTTACAAACATTTTGTCTGATTTATTTATTGGACTCTTGACCTTGTTTTCAAATCCTTCCATGCTTTCTCCTTTCCCTTTCTCCAATTTTAATCTCTCCACTCTTAGTGGGCAGCAGTTTTCTAGATCAGATTTCTGAATGGGTGATTTTTCCATGAGTACCTTCGGATTTGTCACTATTATGATATAGCTCATGGGCTCTAACTTGTAGTTCATATTGGGATGAGTGAACGTGGAGGTGGCATGCAGGTCAAAACATGGGTAAGAACTTTTAAACATAACTTTCACAGATTTCTTGAATCCAGACTCTAGTTCACAACTGTGCTGAGGGCTATGAACCATGGATCCTTGAGCAGTAGGCCCAACTCCATGAAAACTGCAGGCAGTTGGGCAGGATGCCAACCCCGAGCAATGGAACTGGCCAAGTCTGAAGAACCAGCTATGGGCCTGCTCCCTGCGCCAGCAAAAATTGCTAAGGCAGGGCATTCCTGGGATGGGTCCTACCTGCCATTTTTAAGTTGCTTGTCTTCATAAAGCCTCAAATCCAACACAACTAGAGGCATGAAAATCCAGACCTGAGAATTTCAGAGGCTTAAGGAGGAAATTCCAAGAGTTTAGAGCTGTGATGTTTGAAGGTACTGCAGCCAATGTTGGACCAATTGAAATTCACAATACCAAATCGGCAAGGCCAGAATTAGATGAGTATGGATGTTCTCAGAGGGCTTTATGGCTGGAGGAGATTACAGAGATCATGACAGTTAGGCCTTGGAGGGATTTGGAAACAAGGATCAGATTTTTAAAAACAAGGAGTTGCTGATCTGAAACCAAGGTAAATTGGAAAGCACGGGGGCAATAGATGAAGGGGATTTATGCAATTAAGGACATGGACAGCAGAGATATGGATTACCTCATATTTTTGAAAGATGGCATGTGGGAGGCCAGTTAGGAGTGCCTTTGAATAGTTAGGTCTGAAGGTAGCAAAGGCACAGAAGAGGGTTTCAACTGATTAACTGAAGCAGACCAAGATTGGACAACGTTACAAAGGTGGAAATTGGTGGTCTTACTAATGACATGGATATGTGGTGGAAGGTCATTTTAAACAAATTGAGAAATCCAGTAACTCAGACAAAACAAGAATAGCCCTAAATATGTTTTTTTTTGAGCGACATGAAGGAGAAAAAAAAAATGAGAAAAATCTGCAAAATGAAAAGATACTAGAGCATCTAGGATGCACAAAGTAAATTGCATAAATGTTGAAAATATATTCAAATGAGGAAAGAGATCTTAGAAAAATCTAATTTCTGTGGCTAAGTGTTGGAGTAAAAAAAATCAGAATCACTCCAGCAAGAGAGGTCTCATTGAAGTAGTGAAATAAAACAAAATGACTTTAAAACTGTGGTTCCACAAATAGTTCCACAAAGTATTCACTGTAAAAGACATGAGCAAAATGATCTCTCCAAACAAAGATGCATAAAGTAAAATGAATGGTTCTTAAAATGTGATGAAACTTTTACATCCATTAATTGGCTCAAAACAAGTAAGTCATTTGTTTCCTTCCACACTGGAAAGGAACTAGGGAAGAAATTTGTGAAGTACTGACAATTATTGTAAAGAAATCACTATATAATCAGGAGGTACTATTGGACCTGAAAACAACTGAATGTGGTTCCTTTGTTCAGAAAAGTTGTTAAATAAACACAAGAAAATGCTGGGACTTTTTTTGCCATCACTTAATCATAATAGAAGAATCCTTACAAATCAAATTCATATCTGGAATCAAACTGAGAATAATCCACAATTATGTAACAGCACTTAACACATGTTCAGATGGGGAAGATTTTACCTGCAGAATATTGTCAATTTCATTAAGTGACAATCCAAGTGGGCTGTGGTAATCCCTTTTACATGGTGTAGATATATTCTAATCAGCCTGAAAAGAGATGCTGTTACATGCTCATGGAGCATTAGGCCCTCTGATTCAGAGACAGAGACATTTCCACTCAGCCTCAAGAGTCCTTGTGTAACCTGACTTCTAAAAAGCTTTTGATAAAGTTACATGTCATGAACTAGACTAAACCAGACCGCACGCCCCCCTCCTCACAAAGTGTGTTATGGAGATAGCCAGCCAAACATTCGGACTTGTATGTTTTTTTAAAAGGCAAGTATAAGGCACTGTGTTTCGTGCCACGCTGCCGTAACTCTGTTAAGATACTTAACAGGATAATGTTTGTATTTAACCACTTATCATCAACTGTTCCAATAAAGGCAATATCCCATAAACACACTCGTGGCAATGGTAATTCAGCAACATAGTTATTATTCTCATGTCTGTCTCCATTCTGCAGAAAGAAACACAAATAAACAAGAGATAACAAAGTGTGGAGCTGGATGAACACAGCAGGCCAAGCAGCATCTTAGGAGCACAAAAGCTGACGTTTTGGGTCTGACACCCCGCCCCCGCAATAACCGCCAAAAGAGAATCCCCCTAGTCCTCACATACCACCCCACCAACCTCTGGATACAATGCATCATCCTCCGACACTTCCGCCATCTACAATCCGACCCCAACACTAAAGACATTTTTCCAACCCTACCGTTGTCTGCCTTCCGGAGAGACCATTCTCTCCGCAACTCCCTTGTCAGCTCCACAATCCCCTCCAACCCCACCACACCCGGCACTTTCCCCTGAAACCGCAGGAAATGCTACACCTGCTCCCACACCTCGCCCCTCACCCCCATCCCAGGCCCCAAGATGACTTTCCACATCAAGCAGATGTTCACCTGCTCATCCATCAATGTGGTATACTGCATCCGCTGTACCCGGTGTGGCTACCTCTACATTGGGGAAACCAAGCGGAGGCTTGGGGACTGCTTTGCAGAACACCTACGCTGGGTTCGCAATAAACAACTGCACCTCCCAGTCGCGAACCATTTCAACTCCCCCTCCCATTCCTTAGATGACATGTCCATCCTGGGCCTCCTACAGTGCCATAATGATGCCACCCGTAGGTTGCAGGAACAGCAACTCATATTCCCCTTGGGAACGCTGCAGCCCAATGGTATCAATGTGGATTTCACCAGCTTCAAAATCTCCCCTCCCCCCACTGCATCCCAAAACCAGCCCAGCTCGTCCCCGCCTCCCTAACCTGTTCTTCCTCTCGCCTATCCCCTCCTCCCACCCCAAGCCGCACCTCCATCTCCTACCTACTAACCTCATCCCACCTCCTTGACCTGTCTGCCCTCCCTAGACTGACCTATCCCCTCCCTACCTCCCCACCCATACTCTCCTCCCCACCTATCTTCTCCTCTATCCATCTTCGGTCCCCTTCCCCCTCTCTCCCTATTTATTTCAGAATCCTCTCCCCATCCCCCTCTCTGATGAAGGGTCTGGGCCTGAACCGTTAGCTTTTGTGCTCCTAAGATGCTGCTTGGCCTACTGCGTTTACCCAGCTTCACACTTTGTTGTCTCGGATTCTCCAGCATCTGCAGTTCCTATCATCTCTCATCACAAATAAACAACCTGCTTCTTTTGATTTTTTAAGATGAAGTCTCTCTGTTTAGGGCTTCACTCCAGCAGCAGAAAACTCAAGCTTTCAGCTCCAGAAGCTAGCTGAAGGCACTAACTGACCGAAAGCAAAACCAAAATCCTCTCAGTCTCTGTGTGAGCCTCAATTCGGGAATTTAGTGCGGGGCCATCATAGAGGAAGTTTAGAAATGAAAAAATGTATCAGATAGATATGAAAGTGGGCAAAATAATCATACTGAAAATGTACTGAGGACAATTGTAAAGTAATGCAAATAGAATATTTGTGCTGTGCAATTTTTTCCCCTATGAATCATTGAGACATAGAACTCTACAGCATCAAAGCAGATCCTTCGGTCCAGTTCATCCATGTCGACCAGATATCCTAAATAAATCTAGTTCCATTTGCCAACATTTGGCCCATTTGCCTCTAACCCCTTCCCATTCATATACCTATCAAGATGCCTTTTAACTGTTGTAATCGTAGTGTCCTCCACCACATTCCCTGGCAGTTCATTTCATACACACACCACCCTCTGTGTGAAAATGTTGCTCCTTAGGTTCATTTTAAATGTTTACCCTCTCATCTTAAACCTATGCCCTTGAGTTTTGGACTCCCCTACCCTGTTGAAAAGACCTTATCTATTCGACCTATCTGTGTCCCTCATGATTTTAAAATTCAGTAAAATTCAGCCCCTGTCCAAATCTTTTATTCCTTGCAACTGAATTGCAGAAGTTCATCAAAACATTGCAATTTTCAAGAATGATTTGATGCTTCAATTAGTAAGATGCTCAACTTATTTAAAAGCCATAGGGAATTCTGACTTGAGTATTCATCTTTTCTCTGCATCAGTGTGAAGAGTAGATGTGAACGTTATGAACCAGTATAAATATAACTTGTGCATTGCCGTGTATATAATATATGTTATATGGGTGGACCCTGAAATACCATAATGGAACAGGATTCAAGAAAATAATATTTGAATTAATCTTAGTTGGTGTCATATATCGTTCAGTGATATCATGTAAATATCACATAAATGAGAAAAGGAATCCATTGTAGTAAAGGGAGAATTCTAAAAGGATCTTTGATTATAGTTGCCCTGTGGCAGCATAACTGAAAAAATTAGAACCGGGTTTCATTGAAGATGACATTGCGAATAACTGATTATGCACTATTGTGTTAATAAGTGGCACTCTGTGGATTGGATATGTGAGGAGTTGGTGTGTGTGCAAGGGCAAGTAATGAGCATACATATTAGGAGCAGATGGCCTATTTGTCCCATCAAGACTGCTCTGCCATTCAGTACAATCATAGCTGATCTGAATGTGGCTTCAATAATCTTTGACTCCCCTGTTAGTCAAGAATCTGTCCACCTCTTCCTTAAAAGCATTCAGTGGCACAGCTTCAACAGCCCTCCAACGAAAAGAATTTCCAACGACTCATGATCCTCTGAGAGAGAACTTTTCTGCTCTTCCCCATCTTAAATGGGAGACTCCAAAGTACAGGAGGAAAGACAAGAGGGAGAGAATAAGAAGAGAAGAAGGGGAAAGAACAAGAGAAGAGGATTGGAACAGGCATATCTGGAAGACACCACTGATGGATATGGGGGTTTAATGAGTTAAAGAGGGGCAAGACTAACTGGGGATATCATCTTGGGGAGGCATGTTGCCTCCAATGTGGGCACATGGTCTCTTCTGCCAAACCCAGAAGCCTGTGCTAGTGTTTGCCTAACTTCTGTCTTCTCCTACAGGCCTAGGAATTGAGGTGGAAGTGGAGAGGCCTTTAAAGGGCTTGTTTCTTGTCCATTTAAAGCCTTAGCGAGGGCAGGAGGAATGATGCTGGGGTCCTGAGAAGTGGTAAGCCAGAGACGTCTGCGTGGTGAGGGCTAACAGGTGAAAAGCCTGGTGATCAGGAAGGGGAAAACCTGTGTAGTTGGGAAGAAAGGCGGGAAATTGGAAGGCCCAGTGGGAAAGCCCACAGCCTCATTATCCTAATTAAAGGATCAGGTTGTGGCATCTGGTGGTTATCCATCCATTTTGTGGCCATGCGGCTGGCATGGACAGGTTGGAGGCAGCTTTGGACTGGGAACCTGAATTTTGAGATTTTGACTCCATATCAGACTCAAACCCAACCACCTTTTTGATTTTAAGCATCTCCCTTAGAGCTTTAAAATTTATTAAAGTTTTTTCTTTGAACTATGATTCTTTTCTCAGTGCCTAATTTGATGTGCAATATAACTACCACATGACAATTCATACTAGCTTTTAGAAGTGTCTTGATTCTTGCGAAAGAATTCTGTGTGTGATTTATAGTTTTGATGGAAAGTTTCATTCCTTTGTTCCCAAGTTTCTGCTCTGAAAATATTGTCTCTCAGTGCATTATTATTGTCATAGAACCAGCATCCCTACTCGACACTGCAAAGTCATTATTCTTCGTAGGTAGTCCAAAAGACTTTTGATCATTGAAGTAATCATAGATAGGTACCTGGATAATTGTCAATTCTGGGAGTGTCAACTAATGGTTCTCCTGAATCCTCATTGTACATTTTCCTTGACCACTGACTGCACAGACCAAGAACTGATCCTGGGACATGCTTCATTGTGTGGTTTGTGTTATACCGGCTCATACTCTAGTTATTAGGATATTATAACAGATTCTGACAATCATAATACTGGAGTGTAGGATGTTGAGAGGGGACCTTATAGAAGTCCTAAAATCATCAGGGATATAGATAGGGTTAATGGTAGGTGTCTTTTCCCCAGAATGGAAGATTTCAATGCTAGGGGCCACTTTTTAAGGTGAGAGGAGAGAGATTTAAAAACAACATCGGGGCAATTCTTTACACAGATGGTGGTTAGCAATTGGAATGAACTTCCCAAGGAAAAGGTGGATGTGGTTGGAGGTTGCTGGAACTACAATGTCTGAAAGGCATCTGGATGTATATATGATTAGGAAAGATTTAGAGGGATGTGGGCCAAATATTGGCAAATGGGACCAGATGAATTTAGGACATTGGTCGGCATGGACAAGTTAAACTGAAGTGTCTGTTTTCATGTTGTACAATTCTCTGACTGTATTCAGCCTCTCCCTAAAGCTCAAGCCCTCCAATCCTGGCAACATCCTTGTAAATCTTTTCTGAAACCTTTCAAATTTCACAACATTCTTCCTATAGCAGGGAGACCAGAATTGCATGCAATATTCCAAAAGTGTCCTAACCAATTTCCTGTATAGCTGCAACATGACCTCCCAATTACTATACTCGATGCACTGATTAATAAGAGCAAGTATACCCAATGTCGCCTTCACTATCCTGTCTACCTGTGACTCCACATTAGAGGAGTTATGAAGCTGCACTGCAAGGTATCTTCGTTTATGGAGAAATCACTGAGAGTGAAGTGACCTAGGGATTTTCGTAGATTTGATATATTCATTCACTCCAGAAATTAGCAGTAGAATGTTGGAACTATATAGCGGAATCATTACAATAAAGGTCAGAGAAGGTAAAGGGTCGTAACCACCTTAAATATTGTATCCAGTTCTGGTTGCCGAGAAATAGGAATGATTCTAGTGCAAAAGCTAGAACAGAAAAATCATGAGGTTGAATTTTATTGTCGAAGGCATGAGTGATAGAGTCATACAGCCCAGAAACAGACCTTTTGGTCCATCTCGCCCATGCTGACCAAGTATCCCCTTATCAAGATCCATTTGTTTGTGTTTGGTCCATATCCCTCTAAACCCTTCGTATTCATGTACCTGTCAAAATGTCTTTTAAATGTTGTAATTGTACCCATCTCTACCACTTCCTCTGACAGTTCATTCCATATATGTGCCACGCTCTGTGTGAAAAGTTGCCCCATAGGTCCCTTTTAAATTTTTCCCCTCTCATGCTAAACCTATGCCTTCCAGTTTTGGAATCCCCTTTCCTAGAAACAGATCTTGACTATTTACCTATCCATGTCCCTCATGATTTTATAAATGTTTATAAGGTCACTTCTCACCCTCTGAAACTCCAGGGGAATAGAGCCCCAGCCTATACAGCCTCTCCTTATATCTCAAACCCTCCAGTCCCAACAACATCCTTGTAAAATTTTTCTGCACCCTTTCTAGTTTAACAACATACTTCCTATAGCAGGGTGACTAGAATTGTGCTTGATGCTGTGACCAATGAAAGCAAGCGTGCCAAACACTTCCTTTACCATCAAGGCTGCATGCATCACAGTCTTCAAGGAACTATGAACCTTCACTCCTCGGTCCTTATGTTCAACAACCTCCTTTGGGTCCTACCATTAATTGTATAAGTCCCGCTCTGGTTTGTCTTACCAAACTGCAACACTTCACATTTATCTAAATTAAACTGCATCTGCCACTTCTTAGCTCATGGCCCATTTGACCATGATCTCTTTGTACTTAGGTAACCTTCTTCATAGTTTACTTTACCACCAATATTGCTGTCATCCACAAATGTATTAACCATATTTCCTATATTCCCAATTAAATTTTTTATATAAATGATGAACAACAATGAGCCCAGTATCCTTGTGGTACACAACTGATCACAGACCTTCAATTCAAATACCAATCTTCTACCACCACTCTCTGTTTGTTACAGTCATGCCAATTTTGTATCCAACTGGCTTTCTCTCCTGGGATCCTATGTGATCCAACCTTCCTTACCAGTCTATCATGCCAAAGGCCTTACTAAAGTCTATGTAGACAACATTTACACCTCTGCCCTCATCTCTCTTCTTGGTAACATCTTCAAAATTCTCAATCAAATTTGTTAAACACAATTTCCCACAAACAGAGCCATGTTGACTATCCCTAATTAGCCCTTGCCTTTCCATATGCATGTAAATCCTATCTCTCAGAAGTCTGTTCAACAACTCACCCACCACTGATGTTAGGCTTACCAGTCTATAGTTCCCTAGCTTCGCTTCACAGCCTTTCCTAAGTAATGGCACAACATTAGCCTCCCTCAATTCTTCTGCCACTTTAGCCATGTATTAAGAACACTTTACCCAAGCACTCTTGCCCCTGAGGCAGACAATGGGACCTAGAAATTGGTTTGCGGTTCATCTTGATTTTACTAGCAAGATATTCCTTTTTAAAAACACCAAGTGGGCATTTTCCTAATTACCACAATATATTATCCATCTATTATGAACAACGGGTGAATGCTTAAGTGTTTCAAACTGGGACAAGGAACATTAGAGGTGATCTTAATATAAGAATATGGATATAACAAAATCATTGTGCACAGTGGTAGTGTCCCTACCTCTGGGCCAGGAGGCTTGGTTTCAGGTCCTACCTGTTCCAGATGTATATCCCATCAGGACGTAATGATTGGAAAAGGTTGTTGACTTGCTTGCCAAGCTGGATTGTTCTCTTTCAGATGTTTCATCACCATGCTAGTTGACATCATCAGTGGACCCTCCACTGAAGTGGTGTTCTTCTACTCTGCTTGGAATTTATTCTGTTTGGTCCTTTCTGGGGAGTGTTATCACTTTTGTTTTTGATCCACATGGGTTGGTATATGGGGCCCAATTCTATGTGTTTGTTGATTGCATTACGAGTGGAGAGCCATGCCTGTAGGAATTCCTATGCGTGTCTATGTTTGGCTTGGGCTACTATGGTTACCTTGTCCCAGTTAAAGGCCATCAGTTTAACTGAGACAAGGTAACCTGGTAGCCCAAGCCAAACATAGACACGCATGGGAATTCCTAGAGGCATGGTTCTCTACTTGTAATGCAATCAACAAACACATAAAATTGGGCCCCATATATGACCCCATAAAGATCAAAAGTGGAAATGACACTCTTCACCGTAACAGACCAAACAGTATAAATTCCAAACTGAGTCGAAGAACACCACTTCATTGGAGGGTCCACTGATGATGTCACCTAGCATAGTGACAAAATGTCTGAATGAGACCAACCCAGCTTGGTGAGCAAGTCAACAACCTCATCCACAACCTAAGCTACAGATCTTTGCCAAAACTTTGAACAATTGGAAATTTCTTTCAAAAAAATGTTAACTAGCGATACTGTTTTAAATTAAACTGCAGGAGTAGTACTTTGAGGACACAGGTACAAACTAGCAAAGGTTTTCAAGACTGAGCACATGAATAGTGAATAAATTTTTAGATAGATTAATACAGGCAAAGCCAGTGGAATAAGGTTTTCAAAAAGTGGATAAGACTTTAGTATGTCTTTGAAAGCATAAGTCATCAAAGAAACAGTCCTTATCCAGAGTCATCTCTTAACCTTGTGAATACTTACAGAGTCACATGCCGGGAATGCCACATCTGTGGAGAAAAATTATTTGATGCAAGCAACATATTTGTTAATTTATTAGTCAAATGTGTCAATCTACTAAATTAAAATGACTAACATTTACATCAATGGATTAACTTTGACCCAGTTGGATATAGTCAAAAGTACGCTTAACTGGTACCAAACTGGTCAGGTATGTCAATTCTTTTCGAATGTTCAACAAGTAGCAAAATCACTTAATACATTCAGAAAGGATCCGTAATTGAGTGTCTTAGTTTCTGAGAAAATTTTAATACCATTGTAAAGAATATTTCATTGATGTCAAGGTCGCTGCAACAACTAATTAGTTTTTGCTTCACTGGATCCATTAAATTCAATATTCATTCTCTCCCACTTTAGCTGCATGTACTAAGCTCATAGCGCAGTGCTGCAACTTACCAAGCTGTCTTTGACAGTAACTGTGAGATGCCTGTCATCTACAACTGAGAAGGTTGAGCAGTAATATCATGGGGGTTCTATCATCTATTGGAGTTACAGTCCATCCTGAATTAAATATATTGCTGTTTTCACACTTTCTTAAAAATGTTTGTAATTCGCTATTTCATAATTGTGACAGTACGAAGGAGAAGGTCCACCACTAACTTTTCAGGACAGCCTGGACATGGACTATAAAATGTGTCCTTGCAAGTGTAAATTAAAAATGCACATTTCTGTTTCAGAAAGTAAAACTTAAGCTCTATATTCCCAAGGTGGAGAGCACAATTAATCTTCACTTGCTACATTCCATACTCATTAACTTCTTTTTAGCATAAGCATTCCTTATAAGGGCACATTAATTTCCCATACTGGATCCTCCATCACAAATTTATTGCTTCTAAGAGAACAACTCTTGACTGCATCATCAATTGTGACATTGAGTGAAATTCAGTGAACTAGAATCCCCATCTGGTTAACACTCCAGTAGTCAGGAAGTGCCAGAACGCTGTTTGAGTGCCTCCTATTTGGTACTTCAGTAGAATACCTATACTGTGGTGGCATTTCTTTCTCTCCTGTCAGTATTATAATTCATTGTGTTTTGTCCATGCCAAGAGAAAAAAAAACTCATTAAATGAAGAAAAGAAAAATCTAACATCTGTATAGTACTTTATTATATCCCCACGCTATCAACAAACAGAGGGAGTCACTGTAATGGTGGCAAATGCAATATCTAAATTCACTTACATTTTTGAAATCTCATGTCAGGAATAATCATGGTTTATTTTGTCTCCAGTCATTTGTAACCACGAAACCATGATTCTCTGGAAAGCAGCAAAAGTGAGCTGTTTTCTTTCAATGAGATTATTTTGTATCCTGATAGAGTATTGAATAAAAAGGTGCAAAACCTGTCCAATGAAATCTGGAACACAGGTAGAGCAACAGTAGTAACAGCACTGAAGGTAGAAAAAAACTAATAACCCAGTCCCAGTGTTAAACACACGGATAATGTTAACTGCCATTACAGCATAACCAATTGTTCTTCACTGCTATAATGAGCAGGTTCGGGAAGAACAATCTTTTCATTTAAGAAGTCAAAGAAGGGAAATGAAAAACAAATGAGTGAGTCTTTGAAAGGTAAGGAAGCCAGTGTGTAATTGCAAAAAAGAACTGCTCAAGTACTTCACCTGCATTATAGAGCAGAGCCTCAACTGACTTAAAAACATTTTGTCTTGAGCCCAGGCTTCGAGCGTCATATGCATTTGAGAGGCATCTTACAGCTTGGCAGATAAATGGATGCTGTTTAGGCGTTAGGCTTTTATATCCCATAATACCAGAACTTTATCAATGCACCAATATCAAATGATTAGTTCCTTACCCCCCTATCATTGTCCCTTTAGTCAGCCTGAGTCTTAGTATGTTTTCCTAAAGTGAACTTTTGGTGTTCATTCCTTGAGTATTTGCACTCACTTGGACTGCTTGTGTGAAACATGATTTCACTGTTAACGTATTGGTTATTGTTGGAGTTTAATTTTTGGATTAAAAAAATACTGTCTCCATTGCCTAAAAAGACTTAGTCCTGTGATTTCTATCTTCTGTACATATTAAATCAATATTCACAGACTAATAAATGGTTAAGTAGAACCAACCACTGGCACATGTCCTTTCTTAAAGATTTTTGAGCACTGAGTGCTTAGCAGAGCCTACATTTTTGTGAAAGAGATAACAAAGTGTAGAGCTGGATAAACACAGCAGGCCAAGCAGCATCAGAGGAGCAGGAAAGCTGATGTTTAGCGCCTAGACCCAGTTGGGTTTTGGTGCAACAGTACATAAGCTGAAATTTGGAAACAGATTTACAAGATACATATACTCAAAATTCTCAACTGTTCAATTAAGAATGGTGCATCAGGAAAACGTCAGGAGTCTGATTAATGAGTTGCAATAATTAATTGGACTGGCAACTAATTTTAACATATGGAGCTCAATATGGTACACTATTATTCAGAAAGAACAACGCTTTTCAAATCGCAGTAACTTTGCTCCATTGGAACATCCTCCTTTCTGGATCACGAACTTTATTATTTGGCAATGGACTGAACTTTTCTAGGGGTGAGCATGGTGGCAATTTTGCACGACCAGCCACAGTCCTGATCTGTCACAGTGTTCCCACCTCTGTGTTATTTTATGGGAGGCTGTTTCAGATGTGTGACTACCACATTGGGTAAGGGAGCAGACTTGTTTAATTTCTTCCCCTTCTCCTGCAACTATGACTGCCAGAGGACTAGGAATCAGTGTAGATATGTTTTACAGTTTGATTTTCACACATTGCAAAGCCTTCAGAGGGCATCTCCCCCTTGAATTGCCCTGATGGCCTGCCACCTACAACAGCATCTCTGATCTCTCTTCGGGGTTTGCAGGTCACCCAGAGCCTTAGAGGCTCCAAGAGGCAGCCACTGAATTGGCTCATTCCACCAAAACTTCCTCCAGGGCCTTACCACCATCACTTACAGGTTCCAGCTCAAATTTATTTCTAATGGGAGTACCATGCCCTGGAATGAAAATTCTGCTTACTGATGCTCCAAACAGTGTAACAATTAATGTTTACTCTTCCTGACTAAGCTTTTATCTGGTTGTTTTCCAGGCATCCCCATTATTCAGATGGTGCTTTAATCAGCCAAGTTGGTTTCCTCCAGTTTCTGCTTGAGGATTATATTTATTACCCTAGCAATAAGAATGTTCATTGAAAGTTAAAGGACATGTGTTGACTGTTGTATGAGATTGGTCTACTATCACGTTGTGGTTGTATCCATTTGAAAATTGATTACTAAACATAATTTACGTATTAAGTGCTGAACAGTTTTTGAATAAGAAATTGAAGGCGCACATGGGAAAGATAGCATAAGTGCAGCAGTAACAACCTCTGTTAAAGTTCTTTTAATCATTGTTAAATTTGTGACTTCAAGTATGTTCATTCAACCTGAGATGTGACATTGGAAATGCAGGGGCAGGGAAGAAAACATGGAGGTAAGTACAGAGCTATTTAGGATTGTGCTACAACATTTGCTGGAGCTGATATTTCTTCACTCTGGGGAATTGATCTGTTTCATCCATCGGTGATGCTAGTACCATCAGTATGAAATAGAAAGTATGGCTGGAGGAGTTTGAAAGTATTTTGACGTCATGATGTGATTTTGGGTTCAGGAAACATGGCAACAGGCTTTTGTCATTCAATGAAGGTACTTTGGTGGTAGAAGTTGGATTAGACAGAGGACCTTGATCGGCGCAGGCTTGGAGGGCCGAAGGGCATGTTCCTGTGCTGTAAGTTTCTTTGTTTCTTTTGCTTCTTTGTTTCTTTGTTTATTAGCATGCACTGAAATATATGGAGGACCATTATATGGTGACACCAAATGCCACATTCCAAAAGCATGTTTTCAAGCAGATGAGATAGAAAGAGGGGAAACGTTAGCTCAATTTGTTAACCATTTGAGGAAGGCATCAGATTGATACAATTATTACATATTCAAATAACCAGATAATGGAGTGGGTGATCCAATATTGCAAGTGCAATGAGTTGAGGCGCAAGCTGCTGGAAAAGGAAGTAGCAATGTTGGATGACACTTTGAAAATAGTGCAAGGCCAATGTCACAGCATGAAACTTTGACCCACTTCCGTCATCGACAGGAACAAAAGTTGAGATTAACTGAGTTGTACAACGGAATCCAGGTCAATGTAAATATGAGCAACAGAAATCTGGGACAGCATTTCAGATGTGGCAACTCGACACCAGGGAAGAGATGCCAGCTGGTCTCCCAAGGGAAAGAAATGTACAATTTAGGAGGGAAAGGAGTGCAAAAACAGTCTTGCTAAGAGCACTGAGAGGAGACCTGAAGGCGAAGAGAATTATGTGTTCTTCTCAAATGTTAAACAAAGCTGTATCCTTGCATCACTGAAATCATTCTTCAAATAATTGGATGTACCATTGTAGTTGTGAGAACTGCAGATCAGAATATAAAGGCAGATTTTGTAGTGATTGAGAAAAATGGGAAGCCTCTTCTGAACAGAGAAATAGCCCAAGCCATGATGGTATTACGCATCAGATTAGAAGTTAATTCCTTGAAATCCTTTGCAAATCTTAGAATCTAGTTTGGACCTGTGTTTCAGGAATTTAGGAATTTTACAACCACCAATGACAAGAGCGTGAGATCTGTAGATCAGCTTGTGTACACAATATCTTGTGTTCGGAGAGTTGAAGCAAAGATCAAGTAATTGATTGACTTAGACATCATAGAGGCAATTAAAAGACCAGTATCATGGATAAGCCCTTTCATGTTGTGCCAAAACCAAATAGCAACATTAGACTCTGCATTAGCTTGCATCAGGAGTAATAAGGTGGTAGTGAGAGAACTTCACCCAATTCTCATTGTGAATTAAGTTTTTCAACAGTCATCAACAAGCAAGATATTCTCCAAATTAAACTTAAAATGGCAATATCACCAGCTGGAGCCTCATCTAGGTTCAACACAAGTGATAACTTTTCACACTCATTGTGGACTTTAATATACAAGTGGTTGATATTTGAAATCAATGCTGCACCAGAGATTTATCAACAGAAGATCCATAGGGTAATACAAATAATCACAGGTCCAGTCAATATTTCAGAAGACATCATGATTCATGGAGCCAGTAAAGAGAATCATGATGAGAGGTGGAGATTAGCATTCACTAGATTGCGGTCAGCAGGATTTAGGGTCAGTTCTGGCAAGTGCTTGTTGAGCACAACAGAGCTAATATCCATGGACATGAGGTCCTCATAAAGTAGACAAGATACTTTAAAGACAAGATAAGATAGAAGCAATAGCTGAAACATATGAACCAGCAAGGGTTAACAAAGTCAGAAGTTGTCTGGGACTTGGGAACCATTATGCACATATATCCCAAACCTCATTCCATCACCTGATCCATTGAGGAAGATAACCAGAAAAAAATGAATGATTCAAGTTTGTTGAAGAGCAGAAAGCTTTATTCAAAACACAGCTTAACAAGCACTCAGACTCTATGATACTGTGATTAAAATTAACCAATAGAAGTCATGGCAGACACTCATCCTATAAGATTAGAAGCAGCCCTGGTGTAAAGTCATGCTGAGAGTCAAAGAATTATCACCTATGCAATCAGATTTCTGACAGATGTGGAGAGGAATATTCTCAGACAGAAAAAAGTTCCTAGAATTGATGTAAACATGTGAAAGATTCCATGCAAACATGATTGGCATTGAGATTGTACTAATGATACCCCCAACTTACTCTCCCAGATCCAAATCATATGCCAAAATTGAAAATTGTATTCTGAGACTCCAGCAGTAGAAGAACAAGTTAATTCATATTGCTGGAAAAATGAACATTACTAATCTACTCCTGAGGGAAGATCAAACATACAAACCTTCACTGGGAAGATAGCTGAGTAATTTATGCAATTTGGTACACTCAGAACAGTGATAACTAGAGAGATTGAAAGACAGATAAAGATCCCAAGATTAGATGATGTCAGACACAGAGTCCAAGAGAGAAAATACACAATTGCAATTCAAGACATTCATTGCTACACAAGACGAACAGTGAGTGAGAAGTTTGTTCTCGTAGGCAATAGACTTGTAGTGATACAAATGCTGAAGCCTAGATTTGTGATGTTTGCTCATGAGAATCGTTTGGGAATTGTTGGTTTGAAATAAAACCTACAGAGTCTGGTGGCCAAGGATAGAGAAAGGTAGAAAGCATGTCAAAACACATCATGGATATAAATTTATAAACAGATCCAATTCACCAGAACATATTACTAGATGGATAATGGGAGAACGTGGCAGTTGACTTTTTTGGCTCTCTTCCATCAAGGAAGTTGCAAATGTAGTGATTGACGATGACAGTCTGGGTTTTTGCTGTACCAGATAAGGTGTGGATTATGGATTGTCACACGAAAGGGTCAAAGCAGGTGTTTTTATTAACATTTCTTTCTCCTCTCTTTCCCTCTTCTACTATTCTGAAGGCATTGGATCATACAATTACATTTCCCTTGTGACGCTATAGTTGATGCATATTCAATTAACCGAAATAGCAATTTAGCTGGGCTCTTTTCTGCCAGAATATATATCTGACTGCATATCCAGACCTCCTTGCAATCTTTGACCCCAGCCTGAGCAATCCTCATCCATTTCTCTAATGCTTGGTTTTCCGTTCCACTTCTTTGTTTGTGGCCATTTAGGGATTATGGCATGGACAGTAAATGCCTGTAACTTGCATATATTCGACAACAAATATTGCATCTAATTTTCCTTTGGACTCTGTGTCTGATGCCATCCAATCCTGAATCTTTGGCTTCTTTCAATCTCACTTTACTTCAGTGTACCATGGGCAGAAACTGTATGAAAATTATTCAGTTTTCTTCTCCAGTGAAGGTCAATTGATAGAATCTTACAGTAGTCTGAGTGATGTGGCCTACGACAGGATGTGTGGCCGAATTGGGCAACAAGTGTGGCAAGGTTCACCTCGATGTTGGGATAATTTTGCTCCATATTTTATGGTTTTCACAAGTGGTGTAACAAGACTCTCGCTAAGCAGTATCAATTGATGAGCATTAATGCTTGTTACATACCTTGTTAACTCCACAATTCATTTAATTTATATTCAGATTGCCATCTTACCAAACACGCCAAACAATCTAGATGTCAGGAAGACGCAACAAGAGAACTAGAGCAAATTCAGCTCTTTGTTTGTTCTAAATGACCTTCATGTTGGACTCTGGGTAATAACAGATCAATGCTTGATCTACAGGCACCAGCCACATGCACCCTTCATCTATAGACATTGGCATTTGGCATCTGCCAACCTATAATGAGCATTATGGCCCTTCTTCAATACACTGGCACACTGCTCATGATCCTTGCAGGGCACACTGGCAGCTAGCATTTAGAGAGCTGCAGCAGAGACAATTCATGGACAGGGACAGGTGCTGAGCTCAGTAAATTGACCAGGCTACAGCTTGTTTGTTCTCTTAGCAGCACCTGCAAGTTTGCACCATCCATGCCAAAATTACCTTGCCTTGCCATGCCATGCTTGTTATTGTGTTGGCACTTCAGCCAGAGTTAAAGTCGTTCATTACTGCTATTTTATGGGTGTGCAAACACAGACAGGCTGCTCTTCATGCTTGTCAATATTAAACAGTCCTGGATTTGGTGGACATCTCAGTGAATGGCGCACAGAGACAGAATGTGACACTTACACAATATGACAGCTTCCTCCATGGCAAACACACCATGCTCGTTCAATCAAATGTTGACATGGGAAGCTGATGTGGAATAGTCCTCAGTACCGTCAAGGGTGCCGCAGGCATTTGATTACCCCAGCACTATCAGTCTGCAGTCCAAAGTCTTCAACACAGTCAGATCCCCTCTGGATGAATGCAGTTGGGGGATCTGTCCCAGTACGACCTGGAGAGTGTCTAGTGGTTATACTGTAGGACTAACCGGAGCAGTCAGAGGAATAGCATATCGATGTTCAGGGAGATGCAAAAACAGCAATCAGGGGTCCAGCCAGTATTTGTTGAAGTCAATCTGAATTCAGGAGAAGCAGTTCTTGGTGTCAGTCCATTGACCTTTCAGGGCAGTAGGAGAATCAAAGGATAAATGTCAGAAGAGGTGGGGGCTACTGGCACTTATAGTAATGAGAATAAAGCCAGTGATGGGGACAAACATAAGTTCAGTAGTTGGAATTCAGAACTGTTTGGAGGGCATGGACTTATTGACTTTATTCACCAGAGCCTTCACAGGGAGAACATAAAGGAGCAAGGTGGGCATCAGAAGATGTAATTCTAGGATTCGGGTGGCAGGAGGGTCAATTTTGATGAAGTTCACTGTGGTGGAGTTCCCCATCAGGACGGATGACTAGACTGTCAGGGTACTGCAATATAACAGGAGGTATGTAGGATCTGTGGATGTAGGTGGCAATCAGACAGATTCAGGTGTTCAACATTCCTAACATAATTTTCCTTTCTCTAGATGTGAAGTACTCCAAGAAATGGTTGGAACTGTGCCCAGGGCAGGTAGAGTATGTGTTAGTTTGATAGTGAAAAGCATGGAATCCATGTCTACCAGACACCATGATATTGCACTCACAAAGGCATGCTGCAGCCATCTGCATAATGCAACAACATTAGATTCTCAATCATTACATTGCCCATTTAAGTCAAGATTACTTAGGGGTCAGGCAGTGATCAAAGGCAATTTGCTGTCTGCCTTGCAAATTGAATCTGAGCATCTCAGTAATGTTGAAGTTAACAGTAATGATGGCTGAAGGGGATCTAATATTGACTTCATCTCCAGGGGTCCTGTGTGAGCCACAGAAGTCAAGTCCTCATCTATCCTTTAATGATTGTGCAGAATGTAGTGTGGGATTCAACATTTGTTGGGTTTTGAAGTTAGTGTTGAGTTGCAGACATTCCCTCACATATTGTGGTCACTTAACCAGCAGCATCTTCAATAAGCGACTACACACAGTGAAGTGGAATGTGGATGTCCAATACAATAATGTCCCTGGATAATAAAATGTGAGGCTGGATGAACACAGCAGGCCAAGCAGCATCTCAGGAGCACAAAAGCTGACGTTTCGGGCCTAGACCCTTCATCTCTCTCTGATGAAGGGTCTAGGCCCGAAACGTCAGCTTTTGTGCTCCTGAGATGCTGCTTGGCCTGCTGTGTTCATCCAGCCTCACATTTTATTATCTTGGAATTCTCCAGCATCTGCAGTTCCCATTATCTCTGATACAATAATGTCCCTGTTATCCACATCCAACATATTGCACTATGTATTATATTCAGCTTTCATGCTCTGCTGTTTACTGCTCTGAGACCTGAGAAATTCTTGTGCTCTCTCTGTACCCAATTTAGGTCCTTTTCACCAAGAGTGATGGGCTTGCCTGGTGGAATGTTAGTTGCTGTGACTGCCTATCTAAGAAGGTAAAGATGAATGCAGGTGGAGCAGGGCTGATAGCAAGCCCAGGGGCAGGCTGACACAAAGGACAAGGTGCACCCAGCTCAGGGAGAGGTCACAGACACAGGACAAAAGGCAAATAACAAAGGCCCCATTAGCTTAACTTCTGTAATGGGGAAAATGCTTGAAACTGTAATCAAGGAAGAAGTAATGAGACATCCAGATAGATATTGTCCCATTAGGCAGACAAAGCATGCGTTTGTGAAGAGCAGAATATGTTTAGCTAATTTTCTGGAATTCTCTGAGGATATTACAAACACAATCAACAATGGGGAACTGGTGGATATGGTGTATTTGGATTTCCAGAAGGCATTCATTCAACAAGGTACTGCTCAAAAGGCTGCTACACTAGATGAGGGTGCGTGGCATTACAGTAATCTATTAGCATGGATAGAAGATTGGTTAACTAACGGAAAGCCAGAAGTGGGGATAAGTGGATTTGGTTGGCAATCAGTGGCTAGTGCAGTACCTTAGGGATCAGTGGGAAAAGTCTAGCAGAGGAAGTACAATGTTGGTAAACGTGAAGTCATCCATTTTGGAAGGAAAAAGAGCAAAATGGACTGTTTTTAACACGGTGAAAAATTACAGCATGCTGCTTTACAGAAGGACCTGGGTGTCCTTGTGCATGAATCACAAAAAGTTGGTTTGCAGGTGCAGCAGATAATTAAGAAGGTAAATGAGATATTGTCCTTCATCGCTAAATGGATGGAGTTTAAAAACGGGGAGGTTATGCTGCAGCTGTATAGCGTGCTGATGAGGCCACACCTAGAGTACTGTGCACAGTTTTGGTCTCTTTACTTGAGAAAGGATATACTGGCACTGGAAGGACTACAGAGGAGGGTCACAAGGTTGATTCTGAAATTGAGAAGGTTGCATTATGAGGACCGATTGTGTAGACTGGGACCATACCCACTGAAATTTAGCAGAATGAAGGGGGATCTTATGGAAACATGTAAAATTATAAAGGGAAATGATAAGATAGAAGCAGGGAGGTTGTTTCCACTGGCAGGTGAAACCAGAACAATGGGGCATAGCCTCAAAATAAGGCGAAACCAAATTTACCTCTGAATTGAGGAGGAACTTCTTCACCTAACAGGTTGTGAATCTGTGGAATTCCCTGCCCATTGAAGCAGTTGAAGCTACCTTATTGAATGTTTTAAGGGCAAAGACAGATAGATTTTTGAACAGTAAAGGAATTAAGTGTTATGAATTAAGAAGGCAGGTATGTGGAACTGAGTCCACGCAAAGATCAGTCATTGTCTTATTGAATGACAGAGCAGGCTCAAAGGGCCAGCTGGCCTACTCCTGCTCTTATTTCTTGTGTTCAGGTGGTGGCATGGCTGTTCAGTGGTTAGCACTGCTGCCTCACAGTGCCAGGGTCCTGGATTCAATTCCACCCTTGGGTGACTGTCTGTGTAGAGTTTGCACATTCCTCTTGTGTCTGTGTTTCCTCCAGGTGCTCTGGTTACCTCCCACAGTCCAAAGATGTGCAGGTTAGATAGATTGGCCATGCTAAATTGCCTGTAGTGTTCAGCGATATGTAGCTTAGGTGTGTAATAGGGGGTGGGTCTGGGTGAGCTGGAGCATTTTGTCAACATCCATCCAGTCCTCTAAGCCTTTGGCATTTAAATGCTGGGAACGGCTTTTGTGCCAGTTAACTCACAGGAACTCTGCTTGTTGCAGATTTCTCTTCACATCAATTAAGTGCTGGCAATGCTGCCTAAACTATATTTACATCAGTTAAATGCATGGAAATCTTCTTTGGTGCATTGTGAAAGATATCTTCAGAAGCCCAGAAACACTTGAGGTTCTTCAGAAAGCCAAAAGTACATGGGTGCCGAACTAAAGAATGGGTGTGGGTGCCACTGGCTAGACAGCATTCATTGTCCATCCCTAGTTGCCTTTGAGAAGGTGATGGTGAGTTGCAACCAGGGAGATACAACCTGTAATGGTATCTGCAAAGAAAATTTTTTTGCTGTGATTGACGTTTCCAATTTATCCGTCACTCTGTATTGAGACAATGGATCATAATTCATTTCAAAAACCTTTGCAGATCTTTACAAGTTGCTGGCATTCACCATCTTGGAGTAATCCCTAAATTGTCACAGACAAGTGTTAAAGTGGGACAACAAAATCAAGCATTAGAGAAATTGATGAGGATTGCTCAGGCTGAGGGCAAAGATCGGAAGGTAGTATTGATATCATATATGGTCGGATATAGAGCATACACTCTGATATAAAATTGTTATTTTGTTAGCAAAATATGTACCAAGATACCAGAGCTGAAGCGGATCAGTGCTGAACAGGAAGTTCAAGATCATGGCGTTGAGAAAATGGATGATGTAAAGCTTTATGCGGACGACAGAAGAAAAGCAATACACTTTAATGTGATGCCAATGATAAAATATTACTGAATCTGAGTAAGTGGATACAATATACTACTCCAAACCACATTAGCTGTCACTTAATGTGATGTGACAATGTAACTGCACAGTTAACAGAATGTATATTGTAAGACAGAAATTCTTCATGGTCAGAACATACCATAGCAACAAAAAAGCAGATGAACTAGATGTAAGTGCTGAGGTGAAGCTGACATCCAACAGTCTAAAAGTCCAAGGTAATGATGGCAGGTGGACACTATGCTATCCAAAGGAAACATCATCAGTTTCAGAGAGGATAACTATGCTTCCTAAGCTTGTCTGGATGACCAGAGGTCCTGAATCAACAGGCAAACCACAGCCTAAGAAGAGACAATCAAAGAAATATGAAGATTTTTCTGTTAAGATCATGTTCAAAATAAAAAGGGCCAAATGATAGTCCTGAAGGAAAATGTGTTGAATGAAAGAAAATATTGAACAAAAGTCTGAAATTACCTTGACCTATAATGCAGAGAACCTATCTGACGTTTGTAATTGAAGAAATTCATTTACGCAATGCATTAGGAAAATAATGCTTTGTTAAGTTTGTTTGCAAAATCTATTACAGTACATTCATGCAATACCAGAAAGTCAAGAACATGTTTCTTGTTGAAATAAATGGGCGATGGTTTGAACATCAGATAGTGGGTGAGACTTGAATACGTACATTTACAGGATTCATGTAAAAGCAATAAATAACAACTTTCATTAAAGCTTTCTAAATCTTTGTCCAAATTAAATCCATGACTTCAAATGCGTTCTCTCAACCTGAGATGTGATACAGAATCCTAAGGAAGCAGAAGTGGTGACATTAGAAACAGGACATGACTAAACCTCAGTATTAGTACATTCTTGTTTAATAATAAAGTTCAGAGTTAATGCAGAAGTTTTAAGGAGCACCACAATCCCATTACTACAACTTACCATACAAGCATTGCTGCCTTTTTCATTCTAGATTTTACCAGCAAATATCAGTTAAGCATGTGATTATTTCAGAAAGCAGCTTGCACTTGTCTAGCAATTGCAACACAGGCAAATATTCCAAAGAACTCAACGGTGATGCACAAGCATAATAGAATGCACAGCGACCAGATCAGCCTAATTAAGTTAAGAAGTTAACAGACATAGGTACTAGGGAGGACATGAGAGATTTAAATAGAAGGATGAATTTTAAACTAAAAGCTTTGGGGTCACTAGTCAGCAATAACGGGCAAGCAAAGGGAAAGGTAATAGGAGAATAAGATTTGATGCAGGTTATCTATGGACAATAGGTTTTTGGATGAAGGGTAGGTATCATGGGATGGCCACTTTAGATGGAGTCTGAATATGAGAAATGTGTAAGCAATTTTTTTGGCTTATGTACCAAAGATGTGTATCACAATAAAATAATGTAATTGATGCAAGAAAAATCAAGTCAACATTGCTGGAGGTGATTGCCAAGTACCAGCCAAGGAATCAATGGGTCTCCTACTGTTTAGCTTGTGGAGGTGAATACTACATGATAAGGGAAATGAAAATTACATAGGATGAAACAGAAAGACTGCAGTAAATCCATACTCAAATCAATGGTTTTGTCTTTTTGTTTCTGTTACAAGTTTGCATAATTTCATGTTGACAATGCACCAGATTTGTTAATTTCTTAGTAATTTTTGTGATCATCAAGGACAAGGACATCTTAATTAGAAATGAATGTTTTCACCATTGAAGTCCTAGGTTAACATATAGTATATTCGGATAACATTTGAGTCTTTCCTTATATACATCAACAAGATATTTCAAGCCTGACTTCAATTTGATTGCTCCAGTGTGACATTTCTCCTTCCCACAAAAATCATCCTTGAGACATTTTTCAACAAGATCTAAGTTTAGTAACTATTACAGTATAGCAGTAGTTCTGACAGAGTTAATGTTGAAGATTGCATTATGCTTTATCTAATCTAATCACATTTTACAGTCTTGGAAGAAGAAATAGGTATCCCGCTCACATCTCGATGTGACAGTCATGTCATCAGCGGCATTAAAAACAGAGAGTTATGGCAAAACTCAAGAGCATCTGCAGAGAGAAAAACAGAATTATCATTTTGAGTTAACAAGATGTACAGCTGGATGAACACAGCAGGCCGAGCAGGAAAGCTGATGTTTTGGGCCTAGACCCTGCTTCAGAAAATAGACCCAAAACATCAGTTTTCCTGCTCCTCTGATGCTGCTTGGCCTGCTGTGTTCATCTAGCTCTACACCTTGTTATCTCAGATTCTCCAGCATCAGCAGTTCCTACTATCTCTGTAGCATTTTGAGTTACCACTTTTATGAGAATCACTGGAATATTTGGGTGAAGAAATCTCTCATTCAGTCGTAAATCAGTCATAAATGGCCTATTCCATGTCTTCAAACTGTTACCTTTAGTTCTGACTCCCATGTTATGAAGAACATTCTTCCTGTATTCACCCTATTTAGTCCTGATAGAATTCAATAGGTTCTGTGAGAACACCTGTCATTAATCTAAACTCCAGTGAATATAGTCCTAATCAATCCAGTCCCTCTCTGAATATCAATCCTACCATCCCAGGAATGAGTCTGGCATATCTTCATTGTACTCTTTGCACAGCCAGTTCAATCATCTTCAGATAAAGAGCACAAAACTGCACTCAATACTCCACGTGTGGTCTCATCAGGGCCCTGTACAATTGCAGCAAGACATCCTGCTCCTGTACTCAAAGCCTCTCACTATGAAGGCCACCATACCATTTGCCCTCTTCACCACACGCTGCACCTGCATGTTTACTTTCGGCTACTGATATACAATGGCACCCGGGTCTCTTGCACCACCCCCTTTTCCAATCTATCACCATTCAGATAATTATCTGAATTTTATCTTTTGGATAGCCGCACGTTTATTCATATTATACTTTTTTTTAATCTGCCATGCAGTTGCCCACATCCTCAACTTGTCCAAATTACACTGAAACATTTGTGCATCTTCTTCGCAACTCACCCTCCCACCTAAATTTTGTGGCATCTTCAAACCTGGGAATATTACATTTAGCTTCCTCATATAAATCCTTAATACGCATTGTGAGTAACTGGTGTCCAAGGACTGATCCCTGTGGTAATTTAGTAGTCACTGCCTGCTACTTGGGGGAAAAAAAATTCCTACCCTCTGTTTCCTGTCTGCCAACCAGCTCTCTATCCAAGTTATTGCACCATCTCCAATACCACGCGCTTTAATTTTGCATGTTAATTTCTTATGTTGGAATTCATCAAAAGCCTTCTGAAAGTACAAGTAAACCACATCCACTGGTTCCCCCTTATCAACCTTCAAAAGATTCCAGTATATTTGTCAAGCATTATTTCTATTTTGTAAAGACATGCTGACTCTGTCAATCCTGTCATAATTTTTCAAATACTCTGCTATTCAATCTTTTATCATGGACTCTAACACTTTTGCCACTACCTAGGGCAAGCTAATCATTTTATTATTCCCTGTTTTCACTCTTCCTTCTTTTTAATTAATTGTTGTACATGGACATTGTTGTCTAGCAGGCATTTTTATTGTCTATCCTTAATTGCCCTGGTGAAGCTGATGGGTAGGTGTTTTCTTGAACTGCTGCAGTCTGTATGCTGTAGATTGACTCACAGTGCCCTTAGGGAGGGAATTCCAGCATTTTGACCCAGTGACAATGGGGAGGGAAACTTATAGATCATGGTGTTCCATGTGTCTGCTGCCCTCACCCTTCCAAATGGAAGTTGTTGTAGATTTGGAAGGTACTGTCTAAGAATCTTCTCTAAGAATCTTCAGTGAATTTCTGCAGTACCTCTTGTAGATAGTACACACTGCTATTACTGAGCATCAATGGTACAGGGAGAGGATGCTTAAGGATGTGATGCCAATCAAGCAGGTTGCTTTATCCTGGATGGTGTCAAGTTTCTTGATTGTTGTTGGAGCTGAATCCATCCAGGCAAGTAGGGAGTATTCCATCACATGCTTAAATGTGACTTTTGGTGACAAGCAGGCTTTGGGGAATCACGAGGTGAGTTATTCACTGCAGTATTCCTAGCCTCTGCCATGCAGTTGGAGCCACTATTTATGTGATTAGTTTGGTTGAGTTTCTGGTCAATGGTAACACTGAGTATGTTGATAGTGAAGGATTCAGTGATGATAACACAATTGAATGTTAAGGGCAGTGATTGGATTGTCGCTTGTTGGAGATGGTCATTGTCTGGCATTTGCGTGGTGCAAATGTTACTTGTCACTTGTCAGCCAAAGTCTGGATATTGTCCAAATCTTGTGCATTTGAGAATGGACTTCTTCAGTTCTGAAAAGTCAAGGATGGTGCTGAACATTATGTAGTCATCAGCAAACATCCCCACTTCTGATTTTATCGTAGAGGGAAGGTCATTGATGAAGTAGCTGAAATGGTTGGGCCTAGGACACTGCCCTGAGGAACTCCTGCAGAGATGTTCTGGAGCTGAGATAATTGAAGTCTCACAATCACAACCATCTTCTTATGTGCCATGTATGAATCTAACTAGCATAGAGTTTGCCGCAATATCCGTAGATTCCAGTCTTGCTCAGGCTTCTTGATGCCAACTTGATCAAATGTGCCCTTAACGTCAAGAGCTGTCACTCTCATCTCTGGTATTCAGCTGATTAGTTCATATTTGAACCAAGGTTGCAATGAGCTCAGGAGCTGAGTGGCCCTGGTAGAATCCAAGCATCACTGAGCAGGTTTGATGAGCAGGTGCTGCTTGATAGCTGTTGGTGTGGTTGACGGCACCTTCCATCACTTTATAGAATCATCGAATCCCTACAGTGTGGAAACAGGCCCTTTGGCCCAACAAGTCCACACCGAACCTCAAAGCATCCCATCCAGTCCCATCCCACTACAACCAACCTAATCTACACATCCGTGAACACTATGGGCAATTTAGCATGGCCAATTCACCTAGCCTGTACATCTTTGGACTGTGGGAGGAAACCGGCGCACCTGCAAGAAACTCACGCAGATGAGGGGAGAATGTGCAAAATCCACACAGACAGTCACCTAAAGGTGGAATCAAACCCAGGTGCCTGACTCTGAGAGGCAGCAGTGCTACTCACTGAGCCGCAGTGCTGCCCTAAACTTACTTTATTGATGATCAAAAGTAGACTGATGGGGCGGTAATTGGCTGGGTTGGATTCACCTTGTTTTTGTGTACAGGGCATACCTCGGCAACTTTTCACATTGTCAGATAGACACTAGTGTTGTAACTGCAGTGGAACAGTAGGAGAGCAGCAAGTTCTGGAGCACGGGCCTTCAGAACTATTGCTGGAATCATACCTGACATAATGCAGGGCCTAAAGGCTTTGCAGTATCCAGTGTCTCCAATCCTTTCTTGCTATTATGCAGAGTGAACAGAATTAACTGAAAACTGGAATCTGTAATGCTGGGTACCACTGCAGGATTCCAAGATAGGGGTATTTGTATAGCCTTCTCCTCCTCCAGGGAGTTGTTTAATTGTCCACCACCACTCACGACTATATGTGGTAGGACTGCGGAGTTTAGATCTGATCCCTTGGTTATGGGATCGCTTAGGTCTGTCTGTCACTTGCTACTTATGCTGCTTGGCATGCAAGTCGTCCTGTTTGGTGTCTTCACCTGGCTTACACCTTATCTTCAGGTAAGAGATAGTAAGAGCTGCAGATGCTGGAGTCAGAGATAACCCAGTGTGGAGCTGGAGGAACACAGCAGGGCAAGCAGCATCAGGGGGGGCGGGAAAGTTTATGTTTCAGGTCAGGACCCTTCTTCTTTTTGAAGAAGAGCCCCAACTTGAAACATTAAGTTTCCTGCTCCTCTGATGCTGCCTGGCCTGCTGTGTTGCCCCAGGTCTACACTGAGTTATCTCTTATCTTCAGGTATGCCTGATGCAGCTCCTGGCATGCCCTCCTGAACTCTCCATTGAACCAGGATTGATCCACTGGTTGACGGCAATTATTGAGTGGAGATATGCCAGGCCATGAGGTTGCAGATTGTGTTGGTGTATTATTATGCTACTGTTGATGGCCCACAGCACCTCATGGTTGCCCAGTCTTGAGTTGCTGCATCAATTTGAAGTGTGTCCCATTTAGCACTGTGATAATGCCACACAACATGTTGCAAGTTATTTTCAATGCAAAGGCTGGACTTTATCTCCATAAGGACTGCGCATTAGTCACTTTAAAGATACTGTCATGGACAGATGCACCTACTGCCGGCAGATTGGTAAAGATGTGATCAAGTATGTTTGTCCCTCTTGTTGGTTCCCTCACCACCTGCTGCAGATCCAGTCTAGCAGCTATGTCCTTTGGGACCTGACCAGCTAGATAAGTAGTACTACTGCCAAGCGAATCTTGATGGTGGACATTGAAATCCCTCACTCAGAATACATTTTGCACCCTTGTCACCCCCTGGGGTTGTTCCAAGTATTGTTCAACATGGAGGAGTACTGATACATCAGCCAATGGAGGATGGTGCATGGTGATCATCAGGAGGTTTCCTTGCCCATGTTTAACCTAAAGCCTTGAGACTTCATTGGAGTCAATATTAAGGACTGCCTGTATAGCACTGTTCCACCACCTCTGCTGAGTCTGTCCTGATGGTAGGGATGGTGATGTTGGTGCCTGGGGCATTGATGTCAGGTATGATTCCGTGAGAATGACTATCTCAGACTATTACTTGATTAGTCTGTACGACAGCTCTCCCAATTTTGGCACTAGCCCCCAAATGTTAGCAGGGAGGACTTTGTGCATTGACAGATCTGCTTCTGTCATTTTCATTTCTGTGCCTAGGTTGATGCTACAATGGACTGGGCACAGCATCTGTATGACTGACAAGGGACTCCCCAAGCAGCTGCTCTCCCCCAGCTTCAAAATGGCAGGCAAGCCCCAGATAGACAAAGGAAGTGCTTCAATTATACCCTCAAGGCCCATTGGCAAAGTGCAGCATTTCCACAGATACCTGGGAATCACTAGCACAAGACTATCCAAAATGGAGGAAGAGCATTCAGGAAAGCGTTGAACATCGCAAGACTTACTCTTGGAAAGAAAATGAAAGCCAGGCAAAAAGGAGCACACTGAAACACCAAAGTCCTACCCACCCCTTTCTGTGACCACTACCTGCCCTAAGTGTAACAGAGCCTGCGGTAGCTTCCTCGGTCTGTACAGCCACCAATGGACTCACCCTGAGAGTGGATTAGAGCCATCCTTGTCTGCGAGGAACCACTGATGATGATGACATTGATGATGTCAATGCCATGTGGTCCTCTGTTTTCATTTCTTTTTTGAGACTTCGTAGCAATTGCTGAAACTAAGTGGCTTGCTAGGCCATTTCAGATGGCAGTTAAGAATCAACAACATTGCTGTGGGTCTGGAGTCACATGTAGGCCAGATCAGGTGAGGATGGCAGATTTCCTTCCCTGAAGGACATTATCGAGCCAGATGAGTCATTCTGACAATCAACAGTTTTTCAGTAGATTCTTAATTCCAGATATTTTCAACGAATTCAAATTCCACCATCTGCACCTGGGTCTTTAGAACATTTGCTGAGATACTGGATTACTGGTCTAGCAATGATACTACTAGCTCATCACTTCCCTTTTGTTTGAATAGGGCTTACATAAGATGCCTTCTATTCTATATGAGCAGTTCTATTGAACCTTGAAAGTTGCCCAGCAATGCATCCACTATTTCTTGGTCTACTTCTTTAATTACTCCAGGTTGTAGATTATTTGGCTCTGGAGATTTATTGGCCTTTTCTCCAAAAACATGCCCATACAAATAGTAATTACCTTCAGGTCCTCTCTTTCACTATACCCTTTGTTCTCCAAAATTTTTGGAATGTTATTTGTGTCCTCCTTTGTGAAAACATCAAAATACAAATTTAGTTGGCCTGCCAAATTTGTTCCCCATTATAACTTCCATTATTTCCGACTACAAGGGGCAAACATTTGTCTTCGCTAACCTTTTTCTTTTCACATACGTATATCGGCTTTTAAAATCAGTTTGTATGTTTCTATCAAGCTTAGTCTCATAGTCTATATTCCCCTTCTTCATTAATCCCTTTGTCCTGAAATCTGAACTTCTCCTAATCCTCAGGTCTGCTGCTTTTCTTAGCTAAGTTGTATACCCTGTCCTTTGATCCAATACTATCCCAAATTTCTCCTGTTAACCACGGTCAGGCCATGTTTCCTGCTTTATTTTTGCGCCATACAGAAAAGACCAATTATTGCATTCCTTCTTGCACTTTTTCAATGTTTACCATTGCCTATCCTTTAAGCAATGTTCCCCAATGTATCCTAGCCAACTTGTGCCTCATACCATTGTAATATCCTTTATTTAGATTCCATACCCTAGTCTAGGAAACAAATATGTCACTCTCCACTTCAATGAAAAATTCTATCATATCGTGGTCATTCTTCCTCAAGGGTCCTTTCTCAGCTTGATTGGCTATTAATCATTTCTCATTAAATAATACCCAGTCTAGGATGGCCTGTTCTCTAATTGGTTCCTCGGTATATTGATCCAGAAAACCATCTTGTATACACTCCAAGAATTACTCCTTCATGATATTTTTAATAATTTTATTTGCTCAATCTATATGCATATGAAAGTCACCCACAATTACAGTTGTATGTTTACTGCTTGCGTCTCTAATTTCCTGTTTAATGCCTTTTTCAACATCATCCTGAAGTTTGGGAGTCTATATACAATATCCACTATCACTTTCTGTCCTTTGCTGTTTTGAAGCTCTACCCATACAGATTCCACTTTACCGGAGCTAATATCCTTTCTAACTATTATGTTAACTTCCCCTTTGCCAGCAATGATCATGCCTCTTTTTTGCCTTCTTTCTAAAATCTCTGGTCACCCTGTAGCCATATCTCTGTAATTCTGACCATAACATGGCCATATTTGTATCTTTTATGTGTCTATAGATGTTGACTGCAGGCTCACTTTCGAGCCTGCATTCACCTCCTGACTTCAATATCCTTGAAGTAGCAGAAGGAGGTTAAGCATTTCCTTGAGAGCAACTGGTTCTGGGACAAGTCACTTTCAATCAACCAGTAAAGGGCAACCAATCAAAGATTTCACCGGGCTTCCTAGATTTATGGTGGAATCAAAAAGAAGAGATAATTTACTGCCAATACTTAACTTGGTTGGCATATGCGAATTGTTCCACATTGTCAACAGTAAGGAAGCCTGTGACTTTACAGGATTGATGGAAATGACTTGCATTACTATCATCATCCAACAACCTTCTGATGAAAAGAAATTTGCCAGAAGAAGTAAATACTGGAAAAAAGGATGAGCAGCATAATCGATTTAGGCTCACTGGCAAATCTTTAACTGAAATTGTTCAGATCACAACAAAATGTCTGCTTACAAACTGATACAGTGGATTTGACTTTGTTGCTAGATGATAAGGCACCACAAAAGAAGTATCAGTACAAATGATGAAGACAATGCTACGTAAGCAACAGTCCTTTAGAACTGTAACTGAGGATGTGGTGGTTCACCGGGAAGTCATTCACAGAGAGCAAATGAAAATGTACAGCAGACTCAATAAGTTGAAGTAAAAAGCTTACATATTTCAACACAAATATATTCATGGATTGAGAGTACAGATTTGTGTGAACAAAATGTACATGAGCTACATATGACTGCATGGAAGCTAGATCAATACCTAGAGATGAACGACATAGTAGAAGTTGTCTGCTGTAAACATCCAGGATACTGTGAGGGTGAAAGACATTGCTTCAACAGAACGAGTGCCTACCATAAAGGACTAATGTGAAATCAGAGGGCAACCAAATAATGTTAAGGGTTAATTACCTGGGAAGACTTCCTCTGAAAAGGAAATTCAGGAGATTGTGGGCCCTCCGGGTAAGATAGTGGACCAACTATTGAGTTCAGCTGGTGTGACATCTTCTGCAAAGGACATCCATAAAAGATCCTTTGGTGAAGCAACTATTTGCAGGCAATCAGAATCAGGGTCATAGTCCTCAAGCCAAAGACCTACCAATCTCCCAAGTCTGAAGAGAATGTGTTCTGAAAGAATTGCAAAATCTCTGGATTGGCTATGTTTCTGAAGTCAGAGACTGAGGAGGGAGATGGGAAGGTAGCAAATATAAAAGTAGCGATATATCTGCATGTATATATATTTGCTATGGAGATAAAAAAATTGAGGGATATGTTGTATAAGATAATTTATTATCTTCCTTTATTCTTTCATAGAATATGGGCATTGCTAGCAAATTCAGCATTTGTTGCCTATCCCTGATTGTCCTTGAACTGAGTGACTTGCTAAGGCTGAGGGCATTTAAGAGTTTACCACATTGCTATGGAACTGAAGTCAACTGTAAGCCAGTTAGCTTTCCTTCTCTCCATTAGTGAATAAGATAGGTTTTTACAACAATCAATGATAATTTCATGTTCATCACTGTTGAGATTAGTTTTCAATTCTAGATTTATTAACGGAATTTAAATTCCCCTTGTTGTGGTGGGATTTGAGCACTCATTACCAGAGCATTAGCCTGGAACTCTGGATTACTAGTCCAGATACATTACCACTAAACAAACATGTGACTTCATTAACCTCTGAAAGTGTTAATACTGGAGACTTCATGATGTTCCACTCAATCTGAAGATGTAATGTTAGGTGGGGAAAGTAGAATCTAGGTTGAGATTCCAATGGGTTAAACGTGACAGCACTGGCTCTTGTTAGTCTTAGTAATTATATCCAACTAGAGAATGTAACTTGTTACTATTGATATTGTGCAACCTTGTTTCTTGTAAAGTCCACGTGTGGTTCATCTCCATCACTATTAACCCTATAGGTCCTTCGTCCCATTGTAGAAAGGAGCGTTGACAATTGAGTTGTGAGAATGTCACCTGACTAGTAGCCCAGAACCCAAGAATAAAATTCATATTTCTGATATGTTAGGGAAAGGGGAAGTACAACAAGATCTGGGTGTTCTTGTACATCAGTCAATGAAAGCAAGCATGCAGGTACAGCAGGCAGTGAAGAAAGCTAATGGCATGCTGGCCTTCATAACAAGAGGAATTGAGTATAGGAGCAAAGAGGTCCTTCTGCAGCTGTACAGCGCCCTGGTGAGACCGCATCTGGAGTATTGTGTGCAGTTTTGGTATCCAAATTTGAGGAAGGACATTCTGGCTATTGTGTGAGTGCAGCGTAGGTTCATGAGGTCAATTCCCGGAATGGCAGGACTATCATATGTTGAAAGATTGGAGCGACTGGGCTTGTATACACTTGAGTTTAGGAGGATGAGAGGGGATCTGATTGAGACATATAAGATAATTAAGGGATTGGACACTCTGGAAGCAGGAAGCATGTTTCCGTTGATGGGGGAGTCAGAACCAGAGGACACAGTTTAAAAATAAGGGGTAGGCCATTTAGAACAGAGTTGAGGAGAAACTTCTTCACCCAGAGAGTGGTGGATATATGGAATGCTCTGCCCCAGAAGGCAGTGGAGGCCAAGTCTCTGGATACTTTCAAGAAAGAGATAGATAGAGCTCTTAAAGATAGAGGAATCAAGGGTTATGGGGATGAGGCAGGAACAGGATACAGATTGTGGATGATCAGCCATGATCATAATGAATGGTGGTGCTGGCTCGAAGGGCCAAATGGCCTACTCCTGCACCTATTGTCTATTGTCTATTGATATATGACCACTCTATGCAGGGTGGTGTGTCAGACCAGAGGGCCTCTTCATCGGTCTGCTCCTGGGCCTAGCTAAAGTGGCCACTAACACGTCTGGGCAGTGAGCCATGGAGGGGATCATGGCTACACCTCTACTCAGGTATCTATGGAGAGGGAGCATGTGGTATTCATTGGAACAATAGAGGCCTTCAGACACTGTTGGGCACAGGGGCTGAGCTGCATGTTCACTCCAGACAAAGTTGTTTTGATTTAGTATGTTTCTGTTTCCTACAAAACCTTCCATTAAGCTGTATTTTTGTTACAGTAGGCTGTCTTCGTTAAAAGAGTGAAAAGGAAGATTGGTGGCAGTACTTTACACAGACTATTAGCAAATGGTTGTTGGTTCTGCAGCACATAAAACAGATAATAGTTTAGAGCACAGCCATTTTGTATGAACTGTCCAAAGTAATTTCATGTAAACCATTTTCTCCAGCAGAGAAAAAAAATCCTTCGTACTCCTATGGTGATGACTGGAACGGATGGCGATGACAGTTAACTGAATCAAAACCAATTCTCTTTCTCAACAAATTAACTTGTTATTCAAGGTTAGGTAAGATCAGATAGGAAATAAGCATGCTGTCATGTCCTACGTTGCAATGATACATTTGTGATATTTCAACACAAGTTGGGAATACAATAGCCAACTATCAACACAACTTACAATTGTAGCGTAATTATAAATTAATAATCAGATCTGACAAAATCCTTTCTGTATAACTACTACAACATATTATTGAGATGAACATTGTACCTATTGAAAATTGCAAAGCATTAAAATAAAACTGTAATCATTTAGTATAAACTAATCCTTTTGAAAGTCAGTTGTTAAAACAAAATCCTTCTGGTCATATTTCTGTTGAACTTGTGATTCAAAGTTGCATGAGAACGTATTCCAATTGAAGTGTTCTCTAACACCAAAAATGGGAACTGGATCCTCAAGAATCTTTAAACAAGGCAATTTTGTCTTCCTCTTTTCCTTCTATCGGTTCGTTGTGTAACCACAATGACAAAGCCATTTACAGGCAATCTCTAAATCCTGTCCAACCATTAATAATTAGCTTCTAATAGGCTGGCTGTGGCTAGATTGCTGGACACTTGCTACAGACTGACTGCTGGTTGACACCCAGAAAAGTGCAGGTGACAGCCATAGGTTGATTTTAAAATATCATTAAACATGAGTGTAAAACAGAGATAAAGGTCTTGCATTGTTCATCCAGCTTCACACTTTATTATCTTGGATTCTCCAGCATCTGTAGTTCCCATTATCTCTGATCACAATTTTAATCTCACTGCGATTGCCTAACCTGAAGAAGTTACCCTCCTCCCTCCGGACCAACCTCAGGGAATCTCTCTCCCACTGCAACTCTCCTGCCTCCTCTCCGCCTATCCTCTCCGCTATCCATCTTCAGTCCTCCTCCCCCTCTCTCCCTATTTATTTCAGAACCCTCTCCCCATCCCCCTCTCTGATGAAGGGTCTAGGCCCGAAACGTTAGCTTTTGTGCTCCTAAGATGCTGCTTGGCCTGCTGTGTTCATCCAGCTTCATGCTTTGTTATCATGATCTTGCAAATGACCCTGGTTATGCACTGCAATTGCTGGATTCTAGCCAGTCCACTGTTCGATTATGTTTCTGTCTTTGGGTTAGAATTAGAAAATTAACGAATCCATTTGTCTTTCTCCTTACATTTTAGTTATCCTGTTTTTTTCTTGGTTTTCATGATATTTTGAATTCATTTATTCCTTTTCTTCTTTTCTAAGACATGGTATATTCTACTAGCTGTGTTTTTAACAAAAGCTGCTCTGGTGAGTTGTGAAGCAACTTCTAAAGACCACTGTTTGAAATGGCCATTGATATTACTTCAATATTCTGTTGCTCCAGAAGTAAAATAACCATTTCGAGAGTGACTGGTGAAACTACACTTTAACCTAACTTTGTGCCATCAGGAAAAGAAAGAAGACAATTGAAAAAAGTATTTCTATAATACATTATTAAAAGTTTTGACAATATGTCAGCTACACTGCACTAGTGCATAAATCCATAGTTAGCAGGACTTTGAAATAGCCAAAGGGACCCATGTGCAACCCAGTTTTGCCTATGAATGTGCTCTAGCCAAAAAATGAAAGCAGAGTAATGCAGTAAATATGTGAAGAATGTCTCTATTTTTTCAATCTGTTTACGTGTTACAATAGCCTGACCTTGCACAATAAAAGGCATTGAAGAATGTTGGGAGTTAACGCTGGAAAAAATCAGTAATCATTTTCTGCTTAGTGTGCTGTCTTTGGATGAATGATACAGACTACCATGGCATCAATGTCGTCAAAGATCTTTTCCATGTTTTCATGCTGCAGTGCAAAATTTTGGAGTATCTGTACAGCTCTGTGGCTGCAGTTAGGGAAATAGGTAGGTTAGTGACCTGGCAGTCATCAGACTTAGCAGCCTCCTCCATTTCCTCGGTTGAAGAATATACTGCATCTGTAATCATCTTATCTTTCTCTGTACAGCATACATTTTCTGCCTCCTCAACATTAGTTTCCGTGGCTATTTCCACAGGATTTTCCATGGCAGCCTTCCACAGGTGAGTCAAAAGAACTCTTCATCAAGATCATTGACCTCACTCTGCTCCTTTTTGTTTTCAGTGCCTTGTGAAATTGTAGCCCATTAGAATCCAGCACGGCAGCAACTCTTGGCGATTCGTAATCATCTTTCATTGTCATTTTCATTGTGGAGGGGGCCTTGAGAGCAGTTGCATTGTACTTCTGCCTGTCAATAGCTTTCATAACCTGAGTGATTAATTGCTGTTGGTAGTTGGTTTTTAGGATCTTGATCGTGCTCTCACCCATTGGTTAGCTGGGTATATGCTGGAAGGCAAGAATGCCAATGTGATAGTCTATAGGCAGTGATGTGGTCGCACATGGGGCGGTGGTCTATATTGATAATGATCTCCCTTTCTTCTGTTGATGCATTTTGTTGACTCTTCTGGTCCATGCCGCTAAACTGCTAGAGGTCATCCAGGTGGTTTTGTTAGTTTCATCCTGTATGAGTAGAATATTGACTTTCACAAAATAACATGGCTTCTTGGACTTTACGATCACAAGAAATGGCAACTTTTCAGTGCCATCTATAGGAGTGCATACCATACTGGTGGCATTTTATTTGCATTGCTTGCTTTCCATCATTACACATTTTAATGTTTAAACATTAAAGAGTGTCCAGGTAAACTGACTTGGAAGAGTCCAGTTTGAAAATGTATTTAAAATGCTTCTTGGCACATCCTTGTGAGACCACTTTGCAGTCAATTATCTCTTTTTGCTACCCATGACTACCACATTCTCAACATTGAAGATGATGCTGTGCCTTGTCTTGGACAGTCCAGGCATTCATTACTGCAGGTGAAAAATTTGCAGCCCAACCTCTGTGCAGGCAACACAGGATTGGTTCAAAGATCAGATCATTCTATTGCTTGAACTGCCTTGAACCATATTAGCAGATCTTCTTCAAGATAACTATTTTCATCCTGTTTCTTGCTGGAGGGTATATCTGCTCATGAAACTGTTCCAAGATTTTCACCTTGTGCTTGTGACTGGTGGACAATCTATGGAATCACTCACTCCTTCACAATGTCCACTTTTTGCTTCATAACATGGCTTTTCACTTGCTGTATCAATTTCAATTTATTTTCAAACAACAGGCATTTTTAACTTTCTCACAGGTCTAGCCATATTTGCAATGGATTACAATGTCAACTGATGTCTAAGATTTGATTTTGCACTGTAGCATGGCCTAACTCTAGTCCAATTGGTTGGCTACATGACAGTTTGCTTGCATGGGTTTGGCTAGTTCTGAGTTATCAGTCTGGAATATTGATCCATGCTACTTCTCAGCTCAGAACAACTTAATGGCTTCAACCCACTGCCACTGGGTATGAGCCAGCTGCAAGCAAACCTATTATCATATGTAGGTCAACCTGTGCTGACAGTTGGGAGAGTGGACAGAGGGTTTTCCATTGATTAAAGGCAATGAATATCTGATCCCTGGGACTGGACATTGGGTATGTGGTTGGCTGCTGATTGGACACTCCATCATTCTGCCAATGACCCCCAATCTGAGAGCATCTTTTACCACCCCACCCCCAACCCCACTCAACACTCTCCTGTATCCTCTGAGATCCTGCGACTCCTGAGGGGTATTTTTGACAGCAGCTATTCATAGTACTGCTGAATGCAAAAGGATGTGACCCTGGACTTTTGTTTCTAAGTAAAGACTTGGCAGTGGCCTCACCACTATCTGACTGGCATATGGCTTAGCAGGCCTTCTCTTGAAAAGGCAATACATTGGCTCCTCAGCTGGCTGCTGAGACGTCTGCTGCATTACAACATTTTATCCAATGTTTCGTTATTTTCTACACGCAAATCATATAGAACATAGAACATAGAACAGTACAGCACAGAACAGGCCCTTCAGCCCACAATGTTGTGCCGACCATTGATCCTCATGGATGCACCCTCAAATTTCTGTGACCATATGCATGTCCAGCAGTCTCTTAAATGACCCCAATGACCTTGCTTCCACAACTGCTGCTGGCAACGCATTCCATGCTCTCACAACTCTCTGCGTAAAGAACCTGCCTCTGACATCCCCTCTATACTTTCCACCAACCAGCTTAAAACTATGACCCCTCGTGCTAGCCATTTCTGCCCTGGGAAATAGTCTCTGGCTATCGACTCTATCTATGCCTCTCATTATCTTGTATACCTCAATTAGGTCCCCTCTCCTCCTCCTTTTCTCCAATGAAAAGAGACCGAGCTCAGTCAACCTCTCTTCATAAGATAAGCCCTCCAGTCCAGGCAGCATCCTGGTAAACCTCCTCTGAACCCTCTCCAAAGCATCCACATCTTTCCTATAATAGGGCGCCCAGAACTGGACGCAGTATTCCAAGTGCGGTCTAACCAAAGTTTTATAGAGCTGCAACAAGATCTCACGACTCTTAAACTCAATCCCCCTGTTAATGAAAGCCAAAACACCATATGCTTTCTTAACAACCCTGTCCACTTGGGTGGCCATTTTAAGGGATCTATGTATCTGCACACCAAGATCCCTCTGTTCCTCCACGCTGCCAAGAATCCTATCCTTAATCCTGTACTCAGCTTTCAAATTCAACCTTCCAAAATGCATCACCTCGCATTTATCCAGGTTGAACTCCATCTGCCACCTCTCAGCCCATCTCTGCATCCTGTCAATGTCCCGCTGCAGCCTACAACAGCCCTCTACACTGTCAACGACACCTCCGACCTTTGTGTCGTCTGCAAACTTGCTGACCCATCCTTCAATTCCCTCGTCCAAGTCATTAATAAAAATTACAAACAGTAGAGGCCCAAGGACAGAGCCCTGTGGAACCCCACTCACCACTGACTTCCAGGCAGAATATTTTCCTTCTACTACCACTCGCTGTCTTCTGTTGGCCAGCCAATTCTGTATCCAAGCAGCTAAGTTCCCCTGTATCCCATTCCTCCTGACCTTCTGAATGAGCCTTCCATGGGGAACCTTATCAAATGCCTTACTGAAGTCCATATACACCACATCCACAGCTTGACCCTCATCAACCTTACTAGTCACATCCTCAAAAAACTCGATAAGGTTTGTAAGGCATGACCTACCCCTCACAAAGCCGTGTTGACTGTTAATATATCTATCTTAAAATTAATTGATGATTATAAACTCAAGAAGCATATTATAGAGATGCATAGAAGTTGTATGAATTCAACAACTTGCACTTGCATCATGATTACAGTGTGAATTACATTTGAATGGGAAGAACCTTCAGTCCTATAGTCAAAAACAAAGCTAATTCAGAAATTCAAGTTAAAATGTACTGACGATATTGTCATTGATGTAGGCCTTAGAAACTATCAGGAAGAAATTAAATGTTTCATTTGTCTCATTCAATTTTTAATTAACTGACAGCTATAACTGTTTTTCTTTCAAACATGCTGTTTGGCTTTGATCTCTCTCATGCCATCCTTTGTCAATCTTTAGAGCAATTTTGCTCTCTAGAAGTTTCATAATTGCTACAGTGCTAATTCACATCCAAATTGAAGACCACTCTCAGGAATGTAAGCCCCAGACTACCCATAAAATTCCAATTTTGTTCCAAAGGGCCAAGAAATGTTAACTTTATTTGTCCTCACCATAGATGCCAACAGACCTGATGCACATTTCCTGTATTTTCTGTTTTTGTTCCACAATCATGTCTCTGTGGGAAGTTGCCAAGTGGAAGCCAGCCACTTCCCCAGAGATTGAAAAAAAACAATAGAGCCAATACTTCTGCAGAACAGTTTTTGCTTAATTTGCCTTGCTATATGAAAACTGGAATGACGTCGTTTCCTAATAGTTGGAGAAACTGAAAAAATCCAAAGGCATTGATGTTTGGTATTGGCATACAACTGAAAATGAGTTGAACCATGACTTTCAAGGCCCAATGAAAATAGCCTTTGTAGTGCTGTAGATTTTATAAATGTATGCACCCACCAATATCCACCTGAGAATAAGTATGTTGGGAAATCAGGGATGTGCACTTATTGGATTCAGTCTATCAGGCTAATTAACTAACCACTGTATCCTGTATCAGGTATTACTGATGCCACTCCATTCCTCTGCCACTATTGACAGAATGGAAGTCCCTATCATGAAGTCACATCTTCACATTACCCTTTAATTTGTTGGTTTCTTCACCACTGAGCATTTGCCATGAGTCACTCCATTCACCCGCTCCTTTAAATTTCTTGATATTTACTGCTACCACGACACCATCTATGCATCACTTTCATTATTTACTGAGGTGCTGCCTTCCCTTCCTCTGTCAATTTTCATGCTAAATGATTCTAGGCTATGGCTGATTTAAACTAATTTTCCTTATCCGGTCTCCTAAAAGTTTTCCCTAAAAGTTTCAAATTCACATAAACTCTCCTAAATTATAAACCAACCTACTCCCATCCGCTTTCAATTTCATTTCCATCATCATTCAATTCTAGAACAAAATCCTTCTTCTCATAATTTATAAGTCACTCTGATTCCTACTATGTACTCTTAGCGCTCTATTTTCTAAAGTATCTCTACATCTGTCACTCTGTCAGCTTGCACTTCAATGTCCTCATCCCAGCAAAACCGTACATGAAGGCACCTGTTATTCACCTGGGCCTCCCGTAATAATACTCTTTGTTAAAAAGGCCAATATTTGACCTCTGTGATTATTTTACTTACCCAAAAACTCTTCATTTGAATTCCTTTAATCAAGTCTCCACTTTCTCAGACAGAGCTTTCATTCGACATCACGTAGCATCTCTGCTGTAATGGCATTCACTTAAAACTGCATTGAAGAGTAAGCCTAGATTATGTGCTCAAACTCTGCAGTGAGGGTTGATCTACAACCTTCAATGGTCCCAAGATAAACTGCACAATGATGTGAATTGTTTGGTTGAGTGGGTGGAAAGGGGGCAAATGATATTCAATTCAGAGAAATATGCGGTTATACGTTTGGTGAGGGCAAACAAAACTACAAGACAAGCAAAAATGGGAGGAAATTGACAGGGGGCAGAGACCTAAAGGCATTATGTGGTAAAGAGGCAAATGCTTTATTTCATTTGGTGAGGTATTGAATCCACAAACAGGGATGTATTGTTAAAACTTTATAACACACAATGGTCTTCAATTTGATGCAAGTGCAAGTTGTTGAATTCATACAACTTCTATGCATCTCTATAATATGCTTCTTGAGTTTATAATCATCCATTAAGTACATGGCTGGAGTTTTGTGTACAATTTTGGTGATCACATCACAGGAAGGATACAACTGCAATGGAATGAATACAGAGGAGATTTGCAAGAATGTTGTCAGGGTATGAAAATTGGAAGATTATTGACAAGAGGGTTGTTTTCTTTTGAGCAGTGAAGCCTGTAGGATAACTTAATTCAGGTAAAATATTAATGAGGGACTTGGCTAGAGAGGACAGAGACTTATTTCCCCAAGTGGAAAGGTCAACTACCAAGGACACAAATTTAAGTCAATTGATAGAAGGATCAGAAGAACATGAGAAAGCCCTTTTCACTCAGAGGATGGTAGTACCTGGAATTCACTACCCATTTTTGTGAAAACCTAGAACTGCATCAGAATTGCTGTAATCTGCAGACCTATGTACCAGGTAGAGGAAAATGGGACTAGAATGAGTGGTTAGTTTATTCAGCCAGCATGGATGCGATGGACTGAATGGCCTCTGGCACTTTTAGAAGTCTATGCTTATTACCCTGCCACTTAATTGCTCTTTGCAAAAGTGTAAGATGTCTACAACTTCTAAGATACCCCTACTGCATGAAAAGTGATCATGTGGGATAGGTACAATCTAATGAAGCCTTGTGTTATTGCTAACTCAAATAACTTGCTGGCATGTTGAAATTACATAGGAGGGATGAACATGTGTAAGACCATAAGGTGGGTGAGATTTTAGCTGATTCAAAACCCATCTGCTTATACAGTGTTAAAATTAGGCTGATCAAGTTGACTATGTGCATTTGGCACGATAAGGGTCTAAAACTTTAATGTCTGCAAATCTATAGTTTTAAAATGCTGTATTTGTGAGCTTTGAGCAGATTTTATTTTTGAGGGGTACATTGAAAAGGAAGCCTATTCAAGAACTGGCCTCAACTAGATTCTTGCTAACTGACTCAGCTAAACCCTTTCTGTTGGATCCATAGATAAGTAGCCAACGTGGTATGATTTGAGACTACTTGAGAATGCTGGACTTGCACATCTCAAGGAGTTCCGTGGAGGAAGGAGAAAGGTGTTTGGTTACTTTTACCTAAATAATGTAGCTGACTGGCGAATAGAATTGATTGGGGTTTTCTAGTCTTTGACAGAAAAGGGGTGCCATGGTAGTTCAGTGGTGAGCACTGCTGCCTCATAGTGCCAGGAACCTGGCTTTGACTCCACCCTCAGGCAACTGTCTGTATGGAGTTTGCACATTTTCCCTGTGTCTGCATGAGTCTCCTCCCACAGTCCAAAGATGCACACGTTAGGTGGTTTGGACATGCTAAGTAGCTTATAGTGTCCAGAGATGTACATGATAGGCGGATTAACCATGGGAAATGCAGGCTTAAAGGGAAGGGGAGTGGATCTGGGCAGGATGCTTTTTGGAAGTCAGTGTGGACATGTTGGACAGAATAGCTTGCTTATGCACTGCAGGGATTCTATGAAAAGGAAGGCCTTTAGTTTGTGTTCAGACTTCAGTTACTTCTTTTCTCTTTCATGTGAGTAACTTGTTAATCTCGATAATAATGTGTAAACAAAGGAATAAAATGCAGACATAACACAGTGTGGAGCTGGGGGAACACAGCAGGCCAGGCAGTATCAGAGGAACAGGGAAGCTCATGGTCCTGACCTGAAACATCAGCTTTCCTGCTCCTCTAATGCTGCCTGGCCTTCTGTGTTCTTCCAGCTCCACACTGTGATATCTCTGACTCCAGCATCAGCAGTTCTTACTATCTGTGAACAAAATATGGAGATGTGTTCAGAATGGGGATTCTTCCAGTGTAAAAAGCAGGAATACCTGTGTGGTTTAATTCGTAATTTCAATAAAATATGGTTGAGATAACAAGTTGAGTGATGTGTTGCAGTTACAGCTTGTGAGAGCTGTTGGACACCAAGGTAATCTAGAGCAAAGGTATCTGTAACAAATGTTTGCAACCTGAACAATTTCAGATTTGAGTTGAGGAGATGGAGTCCGAACTGCAGATGTTGCACCGGACCACGTCAAGGACAGGAGAGTGTGATTGCAAGTGATATAGTCATACATGAAGCCATTCAAGTGAGGGATAGGAAATAGGAACATGGTAATAGTAAGGGACAGTATAATTAGGGGTTGCATACTTGTTCTGTGCAGTTGTATAACTCCTGAAGACTGTGTGGCCTGCTAGGTGCCATGATTAAGGATATCACTTCAGGGTTAGAGAGGAACTTGGAGTGAGAGGGGAGGGATCCAGCTGTTTACATCTACATTGGTAATAATGACATTGATAGGACTGGAAAGGAGGTTCTGCTGAAAATTTTTGAACAGTTAGCAGCTAAAGTAAAAAGCAGAACAACCAAGATAATAATCCCATGATTACTACGTGAGCCATAGGCATACTGGCAAGGTAAATAAAGTTATGGTGTTAAATAGATGGCTTGAAGCTTGGTGTGGAAGAAATGCGTTCTGAAAGGAGATGTTCTCGTTGGTCAGACTTTACTTGAACTGTACTGGGACCAATCTCCCAGTGATCTCTAATATAGGTCGCCCTGGGGAGCTCTTGGAAGGGAGAATATGTAAGTTGCAAAGCAGAAGGATGTGAAGACATTGCAAGTCAACTGTTTTGAATGGGATAGAAAGGAACAGTGTACAAGCAAAAGAAAACGGTAGCAATAGGGTCAAAGGAGGAAAAACGGTAAAAAGGCAAAATTAATGACTCTTTAATGCAAATGGTATTTGGAACAAAATAAATTAATTAACGGCATAAATAGAGGTTAATAGATATAATCTTATAACCAGAACGGAAACATGGTAACCAGAAGATCAAACTTGGGAACTAAATAATCAGGGTTACATAACACTGAAAGGACGGTCAAGAAGGAAGTTGGGATAGTTTTGTTAGTAACATATGAAATAAGTACGATGGCAGGAAATCATCTTGGACTGGTGCGATGGAATCCATACAAAACTATAAGATATAGGAGCAGAAGTAGGCCATTTTGGCAATCAAATCTGCTCTGCTATTCAATGAGATCATGGCTGATCTAATAAGCCGCAACTCTACTTTGCTGCCTTACCCTTGATTCCCTCAGTAATCTGCCTACCTCAGTCTTCAACATGCTTCATGACCCAATCTCAGCAGCTCCCTGCAGTAAAGAATTCTACAGTTTCACTATGCTCTGAGAGAAAAAAATCCTCCTCATCTTTGTCTTAAGTGAGAGTGGAGCTGATTCAATGGGCTGAAAGGCCTTTGTCTACTTCTATGTGATCCTATACTTGGAGCAGTCATGTGAATTACTCAGTATGATCTTATTGAATGCCTTGAAATTTTACTACAGATGGCCCTTTTGACTCTCCTTTTAGTAACCTCTGTAATTAATTAAAATATCAAACATTATGGCACAGAGAAATTTAGTCCTGTCTCACAAATTTGATTGACCTTTTGAGGAAGTGACAAAATGTTTGAGGATAGGGCAGTAGGTGTTGTCTACATAGACTTTACTAATGCATTTGACAGAATAGGCTGGTCTAGAGAATCAAGTCATACGAGATCTATGATGAATTGTTAAGTTCGATACAAAATTGCCTTAGTCATAGAAGACAGAAGATTGTTGTGGTGGGGTATATTTCTGATTGCAAGTCTATGACCAAGGATCGGTGCTAGGACCTCTGTTGTTTGTAACATTTCTAAATAATTTGTATAAAAATGTAGACAGTCTCTTCAGTAAGTTTGCAGATGAGACAAAAAATGATGGAGTTGTGGATACTGAGGAAGTTTTTCAAAGTTAGCAAATCGTATTGCAGCTGTATAAAACTTTATTTACGTCACATTTGCAGTTTTCTGTGTAAGTCTGGTCACCACACTATAGGAAGGTTGTGGACACTTTGGAGAGGGTGTAGAGGAAGTTTACCAGGATGTTGCCCGGTTTAGAGTGTAATAGCTATAAGAAGAGATTGGACAAACTATTTTTACTGGAGTGTCAGCAGCCACTGGGAAACCTCATAGAATTGTTTAAAATTATGACAGGAATGGATAGAATGGATAGTTAGAGTCTTTTTCTCTGGGTGGAAATGTCAAATATTAGGGTCATATCTTTAAGGTGAGAGGGATACAGTTTAAAGTTCTCAGGGTGGGTCACTGGACCCAAAATGTTGACTCTGCTTTCTCTCCACAAATGATGCTAGACTTCTGAGTTTATCCAGCTGGTCCAGATTTCATTTCGGATTTTCAAAATCTGCAGTTCTTTGTTTTTTGTATGGTGTTGGATGTTTAGTGAGCATAGTAAGGCATGAACCTTGGTGGGGATAATGGGTCCAATAGCAGAGATAGACTGAATTTGGGGTATCACAAAGAAGGTGGTGGCATTCGTAGGGGCAGTGTGCAGAAGGACATTGAGCTTCTTCCTAGAATGATGGGCATTCCTTTAAATGCCTGAGACTGCTCAATCGAGCCTTGCCTCTACTGCTGGTTCTGAGGTTGAGGGACTCCCACTCATGCACCATCCCAACAAACAAGAGCTCCATGATCATACCACAAAGCCAGATGCCAATGTCTCCTTGTCTGCCCAGTCTGGAGCAAATGTCTGGATCAACACAAGGCAGCTCTGAAGGAGCAGTGCTTGCCCAAGTGCACAATGTACATTTAAAGATGGTGCTAGTGTTATGCATGCTGGTCAAATCTGGGATCTCTAGTGAATGATGGGTTGGTCTGTGAAAAGACGGTGTAGAAATTGGGCGTGATGCTTGATATATTGGCTGAAACTCCAAGTACCACGGTGAGTTTGGAATGATATAGCTAAAAAAACTAATTCGGCCTCACTGGAATTACCTCACTAAACGTGACATGTATTGTGTGAAAAAAGACCCATAATATTTTACCCATAGTATATGATAATAATTCTACAGCAACATGAATAAGAAACATTCTAACCAGCTGAAAAGTTGTCTCAGTACTTTGCTGGCTCAGTGCAACATGGTGAAAATGATGTTTTTCACACTCACATTGTGTGGAAAAGGCTTAATGATCTTTAGAAAATTCCTTCAGTATCAGCATCCACTATTCATATACATGAGAGTCTGCACTGTTTAATCCTGGTTTTAGGCATTTTACGCCTAATTTCAGAATGGAGAATACTCTTTGGCTCATTTGCAAGGCTTTTGGTGTAGAATCTCATGGCTACCTGTGATGCAGACACAATGGGCCAAACGGCATCCTCCTGCTTCAAAGCACTTAAGTGATACTGTTGTACTTTGGCAAGAGGAGAACTGCTTCTTTCCTTAATTAAATAGCATCAGCAAAACATCAGTGCATCATTACCTGCAAGTTCCCTCCAAGCCATGTGATATCCTGACTTGTAACGAGATCACCATTCCTTTACTGTCACTAGGCCGAAATCTTGGAACTCCATGCCTAACGGTTCTGTGAGTATGCCTACAACCAAAGACTTCAAGTTCAGAAAGGCAGCTCACCACCACTTTCTTCAGGGCAGTTAAGGATAGGCAATAAATGCTGGCCTAGCCAGTGACGCCCATGTCCTGTGAATCAATAAAATAAGTTTTGACTCCTGCAATAAAGCCTCACCTTTAGTTACAGGCAGCAGCTCCGTGGAAGCTGATGGCTCATTGCCAAGCCTCCTGCTCCCTCCAAAACAACCAATTTGTGTAGTAGGCACTGTATGAAAGCAATTAACATAAACTGCTTGTGTAATATGTTCACAGATCACAGCAGTCCTACACTAGTGAGAGCTGTGTGAGAATAACTAGCTCCACAATGTTGCCTGTTAAGTTGCTGGCCCTTGGAGTCTTTTAACTTTGGTAGCAGAACAACAATATTAAAAAGAAATAAAAATTCTATTTTTCTTTCACGTCTTGTGTGTGTGGGTGTTAGTGGTTAACAAACCCCAACTGTGCAGCATTGTGCCATGATATTGGTTGCTAGGAGTACCATTGCTAATACTTCCAGCCTTTTTCTGTGCCACAAAAGAAATATTTCTGAATAGTGCAGTGCGTTGCTGAAATAAAAAAAGACAGCTAATTGTGGAGTGCGCGCATTTTGTCTTGAGTGAACAAGAGACTGCAACATCCTGTTTCATCAAATTTAATGTAACTGGTTTTGGTGTGTGAAATGAAGGAGCCAAAAGCAGCCAGATATTCAATTGATTTGTAACAATAATATGCAAAATATAATTCAGACAATATTCAACATTTATGGTTTAATTTAGTTTGGATTTTGTCCATGTTTTGTTACAGTACAAATGGCATGCAACATTATAGAAATAGTGGTCAATAACAAATAATGTAATCATGCCTCCTTCTACCATTATTATTGTCTTATAATGAGATGAAGATAGTGAATAATTGATGACAAGCTGGGAACGAGTGTTACTGAATGTACAGGAAAGTTATTAGTAAATTATTGCCGAAGAATTACATGAATGTTATGTGCTTGAAACAGAAGGTAGATGGTATTTTCAAAACAGCAGAATTGTTTTCCTTAACTTATCCATTCCCTACTCGTTAACATGCTGTCTTAAACTGAGTATAGAATAAAATAAATTTATAATACAGAAGGTGTAGCATGTCAAGGTGTTGTCATTCAAAAACAGCTGTCCAACAAATTTTCCAGCTTTTGCTTTGCAGCCATTTTAGGCAGTGAGTTTCAGACCCCACCACCATCTGACTGAAAGAAAATTCTTCTCAACTCCTTTCAAATCATTCTGCTGATTACTTAATATCCACACTCTAGGTTATTGATTTCAGGAAATCTTCTTTCCTATGCATGCTATCAGGACCCATTTCATACAGCTCAATTAAATCTCCCCTCAGCCCTTTGCGCTCTAAGAAAAACAACTCCAGCTAAAGTTCTCCATTCCTGACAAGATCCTAATAAATCTGTTCCACACTTTTGCTACTGTGCTCACTCCCTTCCTGTCATGAGACCACAACACTACACAGTACTCCAACTAATGCTTTTTGCTAGTGTTTTATACGTTTTTAGCATGAATTCCCTGCTCTTTACATTCTGTGCCTCAATTAATAAAGGAAAGTACCCCAGGACTTCTTACCTGCCGTACCTACTTGCCTTGATTGGATTCCACTGGATCCCCACTTACATTCCAAGTCCACTCTGCTTGATACAACTCAGTATCGTACTGTTTATTGTATATTCCCTGGCTTTGTTTGCCTTTCCTAATAAAATGTCTCAAAACTCTCCAGATAGAATTCTACTTGCAATTTTTCTGTCTACCTATCAACATGACAACATGAGTAATCGGCTGGTGTGCAACTCGATATAATTATGGCTGATCTATGACTTCAACTCCTCTTTCACACACCACTCCCCATATTCCTTGATTCCAAAAAGTCTAAGTATCTGTCGATCTCAGCCTTAAATATATTCAGTGCCAGGCACATCTTGATACTGCTCTATATGTTCTCAATTCTACAGCCAAGTGAGACAAATTTGCAATGTTACCCTATCAAGCTCCTTCAGAATCTTATACGTTCCAAAGAGATCATCTCCGAATCTTTGAAGCTTCAGAGAATATAGGCTAAATTTACTCAGCTACCCATCATAGGACATCTCATCTCAGGAACTAATCTAGTGAACCTTCACTATGCCACCTTCACTGTGTGTATATCCTTCTGTCAATATTGAAACCAAAACTGCATGGTGCTTCAGGTATGGACAGACCAAAGCCCTGAACAACTGCGGCAAGACTTCCTTACTCTTGTTCTCCAATCCTCTCACAATAATGGCTAACTTGTCATTTATTTTCCTAATTGTTTGCTGTGCCTTCTCTTCATCCTTCTATTACCCCATCAACGACAAGATGGAGGTGGTGGTATAGTGGTACTATTACTAGGCAAGAAATCCAGGACCCCAGCTAATGTTCTGTGATGGCAGATGGTGAAATTTGAATTGAAGAAAAGCCTGGACAAAAAAAAAAGTTTATGTAATGGCAACCATGTAGCCATTGTTGATCGTTGTAAAAACCCATCTGGTTACCTAATTTTCTTTAAGAAAGGACATCTGTCATCCTTGTGTGGCCCATGGGTGACTCCAGATCTACCGTGATATATTTGACTCTTAACTGCCCACTGGGCAGTAAATAAATGGTTTCCTAGCCAGTAACACCCACTTCCCATTTATTTAATAAAAAAGCAATATCAAATGGGTTGCTGACTTGTTATAAATGTAAAGTCAAGATTGAACTCAATATTGAAGTCAATATTTTGTTTGCTTCATTATCAGTCTGAAATACCTGAGAAAAATGCCAGTGGGAGACCTCCTAGTGAAATGTAAAGGGTAACAAATGGAGGCAGTAGGACAAAAGGCATTTGTTCAATTTTGAATTTATCTTTTAAATCATAATCAGAACCATGTTATTACTACTTTGTAACTACCTCAAACAGCATTAGCCTGTAATTAATGCTGTAGCAAGAGTTAGATCATATAAATACTCCAATTATGGCATTCCAATAACAGTGAAAGGAAAATCTATCCTGCAACAAAACATTTGGCTTTAAAATTTTGGCTCACACTAGCCTTTTTCTGCTTGATTAAATTTTTCATCTGAATTTTCTGCTATTACAACTTCAACAAATTTAAAACTAGAAATTTCCAGCAATTTTCAGTCACACGGTAATAACTTGAAGCCCACTGGATGGAAAGAACAGTGACTGTGTACATATAAATCAGGCTAGTGATAGGTGAACAAAGAATAATATTTAAGAATTATTTTTAGGCCTGTTGTGGTAAATACTCAGTCGTATTCCCAAGGGCCACTGTTCTTTCATTCTTGTTGGGAATATAAACTGCTCTCTCATTAGAGAGAATTGACTGGTGATGGTTTAACCTAAGGGTGACCATACCTCAGGCAAGGGGAAAGGTTGAGAAGGAAAATCCTTTGTTGGTAACCACAGCCAATGTAGGAATTAAACTCATGCTGTCACTCAGCATTGCAACATCAGCTCTCCAGCCAAATGAGTTAACCAACCCATGTTGGGAATGCATACCTTTATTTATAAACTACTGTTATGTGAAAAGCTGGAAATTATTACTTTCATTTGCTCATGATGTTTGTCAAGGTGTTTGCCAAAACTTGCTTCCAGAGCTGCATCACATTCCTCAATGATTGCCTTCAGCTCAGACTCATTCCATGTGGATTCCATATGAAGCTTCATCCTTTGTGTTTTGAATCCATCCAGGATGACAGATATTTCCATGATGTACAATACTCTTTAGATAACTGCACCCTGAGATCCATAGTTTCAACCTTGCTCTCCACCAGCCCTGTCTTGCCCTGGTCCAGAGCTGCCGTGTCTTCCCGTTTTAATTCATCTTCTGACTCATTCAACAGGCATTAAGGAATGCAAAATGCTACAACTCAGGTACTCACACCTCTCTAGAACCTTCCTCCTCTCCCCTTCCCTCTACTCTATCCCCTCTCCTAACCCCACTTCATGCTGAGTGTCTACTATCCCTTCTGACCTTTTGCTCTCTGATCCTAAATGTTCTGAGCTCAGCAAAGGGCTTAGTTTTATTCCTCTGCACCCCCACCTTAATGAATTTCAGGCATGACATGATAGTAAACTCTTTTTCTGTTGCCTTCGCCTCTGTGCCCATTTCTTTGAACATGAATCTACTCCCCATCCCACAGACACCTTTGCCCACCTCCAAAACTGTCTCTGCACCTGGACCTCACCCTCAGGCCTTTAATCTGTACTCAACCTGTTCAACAAGAACTGTCAACATGATTTTGTCAATTTCTCTGATCCTGCTTACCCACTCCAATCTATCTGACTACAGGCTGTACTTTCACATCCAACCCTGACTTTGCAATTAAGTCTGCTGGCAAGGTGATGCTGTTATTGTCTGGCATACTGACCAGACAATAGATTGCTGAGGCTGTGTTCCAGCTCTCAGTTACCTCCTCTTACCTCCCCATGGACCATAACCCCACCATGGAATACCAGGCTACTGTATCTATAATGGTCACTGATCTAATTTCATCTGGTGATCTCCCTCCACCGCTGCTTCCAAGCTCATCGTCCCCAACCCCGTGCAGCTTGTTTCAATCACCTTTACAAAATCTACAAATAAACTGCGTGGGCAGACCTATTGTTCCTACCCCACAGAACTCGTTGCTTTTAACCTCGACTTGATACTTTTTCTCCTCTTGCCCACTCCCTTCCCATTTACATCTGCAATTCTTCTGACACTTTACAACAATTTCGGGATTTCCAGTTTGCGGACTCCAGCCACCTTCTCTTCACCATGAACATGTAATTCTTTTACATATCCATCCCCCATCAGGTTGATCTCTGGGCTCTCCGTTTCTTCCAGGAAAAAGGCTGAACCTTCCCCATCCACCAGCACCTGCAGATTGATCAAGCTGGTACTCACCTATTTATATTCATTCACAGGAAGAGGGTGTCACTGCTGGACCAGCATTTATTGCCTATCCCTAATTGCCCAGTTAAGAGTCACCACATTACTGTAGGTCTGGAGTCACAGATAGACCAGACCAGGTAAGGTTAGCAGTTACCATCCCTAGTGAACCAGATGGGCTTTTCTGACAATGAATTCATGGTCATCATTAGACTCTCAATGCCAGATTTTTAGTGAATACAAATTCCACCATCTGTTATGGCTGGATTCCAACCCAGGTCCCCAGAGCATTTCCTAGGTCTTTGGATTAACAGTCCCACAATACCATGGTCCATGGTCCTGGTCCATCTCTGACTCCTCCTTCCCATTCATTGATATCTCTGTTTCTATCTCTGGGGAGAGGTTGGCCACTAATGTCCACTACAAATACACCAACTCCCACAGATGCCTTTACCTTACAACCTCACACCCTGCTTCCTGTAAAAGCACCACTGCATTCTTCCAGTATCTAGAAGGGGCCTCCAAAACGTCCACCTTCTTCATCAAATAAGGAATCCCTGCCATAGTGGTTGACAGAGTCAACAACGCCTGACCCATCTCCTGCACTTTAACCCTTACCTTTCTCTTCCCTCCCATAATACCATAGGATCCCCTGGTCCTCACTTACCACCCCACCAGTCTCTGCATCCAAAGGATCACTGGCCACCATTTCTGCCACCTCCAGTGGGATGCTACCACCAGACACATATTCCCCTCCTTTGTTAGCATTCCTCAGGGACCATCCCTTCCAGGATACCTTGTTCCACTCTTCTTCCAATCCCAACATCTTCCCACAGTGCAACAACACCTTTCCATGCAATGCAGAATCTGTATCACCTACTCATTTACTTCCTGCCTCTTCACGATCTAAGGCCCAGAATACACCTTCCAGGTGAAGCACTTCACTCAATCTAGTCTACTCCTTTCTCTGTTCACAATGTGATCTGTTCTACATTGGGGAGACAAAGGTTAGACTGGGTGACTGCTTTGCAGAATACCTGTGTTCTGTCTGCAGAAGTGACCCTGAGCTTTAGGATGCCTGCACACTTCATGAGACCACTGTGTTCCCTGGCTATTATCTCTATCTCAGGATTGCTGCAGTGCTCCAGCAAAATTCACTGCAAACTGAAATAGCATCTCATTTTCTACTTGAGAACCCTGCAGCCTTCAGGACTCAATACTGAGTTTAATAATTTTAGGGCCTTGTACTTTCTCCCGTGTTCTTATCCCAACATCCACTATCCCCACACACCCCCAACCCCGCAGCACCCCCATCCACTAGGCCTTGTCATCACATGGGCTGCTAACACAAGCAGCTCATTATCAGCAAATAATGGCTCCCATCAGCAGCTATTTATTCTACCAGGCTGACCTTTACCCAGTCCTTTGTCTGCACAATAGCTGCTCTTCCGCTCTGAGCTCCATTTCTACACTTATCATTTACTCTTCCTCGCTTCCTCCACCCCATCTGCATTCTATACACCAACCTTTCCCCAGCTACAATCTATTGTGAGGAAGGATCATGAACCCAAAACATTGACTTTGAGTATAGGAGTTGGGAGGCCATACTGTGGCTGTGCAGGACATTGGTTAGGCCACTTTTGGAACACGACATTCAATTCTGATCTCCCTGTTATAGGAATAATGTTCTGCAACTTGAAAGAATTCAAGAAAGATTTCTAAAGAAGGGTCCCAGCCCAAAACGTGAACTTTCCCACTCCCACTCCCACTGCCTGGCTGCTGTGTTCCTCCAGATCCAAACATCATTATCTCTGACTCCAGAGTCTGTAGTTCTTATTATCTCTAAGATTTAGAGGATGGTGCCAGGATTGGAGGGTTTGAGCTTTGTGGAGAAGCTGAATAGGCGGGAGCTGCAGACACTAAGACGCTTTGGCTTATAAACTCATGAGGGGCATGGATAGGGCAAATAGACAAGGTTTGTTCCCCAGTGTAGGGGAGTCTAAAACTAGGGGGCATAGGTTAAGGTGAGAGGGGAAAAATTTAAAAGGGGCAACTTTTCACACAGAGCTCAGTGCTTGTACAGAATGACCTAGCAAAGGAAGTGGTGGAGGCAGGTATAATTACAATATTTAAAAGGCATCTGGATGGGTACATGAATAGGAAGAGTTTAGCAGAATGTGGGCCGAATACTGGCAGATGGGACTAGATTAATTTAGGATATCCGGTCAGCATGGACAGTTGGACCGAATGATCTGTTTCCACGGTGTATAGCTCTATGACTCCATGACTCTTATATCTGTGCAGCCAATAAATGTGATCTAGTTAATCCATTTCAGAGTGTTTGGTCTGTAGCTATATAGGTTTAGGTACTGTAAATGCCCATTCCATTTTTTTTAAAGGTTTCTCTACATTTAACTTGTCTATGTTTGCCATCTTTTCACATAGCAACTCCCAGACTTCCAACATCGTCTGAGTTGAAATGCTACTCAACTGCCCACTCATCTTCCAATTACTTTACATCTGTAGATGCTGATATCTGAAACAAACACAGTGAATGCTGTAGAAACCCAGCAGGTCTGGCAGCATCTGTGGAGAGAGAGAAACCGGGGTAAGATTTTGGTCCAGTTCAACTCTTCTTTAGAACTTTACAGTACTTTAAGCCTATGATCCCTATTTTATTCCAGTTTGCTAAAGGAAAAAAACAATATCACTCCTATCCACTTTTTCTAGACTTCTCATAACAACGTGCATCTCAATTACATTGCCAATCTTTTTTGTTGTTAATAATCTCCATTCCTTGCAACATGCTCATAAGCCTCCTAAGTACCCGGTGAAATATAATCATGTCATTCCTGTAATGGTGTCATCCGCAAACTTACTGTTTGCAGTTCTGCAGCTGTGGCCTAATAAATGTTTTATACAGTTGAAGAATAAGCTGCCACTCTTATATATTTGGCCAGCCAGGTATCTTGTAGGTCTTCTTCAGCATATTATCTACTGTCCTGCTACCTGTCAAACCCAATTTATCTCACAGTTGTCTGGATTGAATTCTTTTTGGCACTTTTCTGCCCTATGATGTCTTCCTCACTATCTGTAACACAGCCTTTTTTTTAATATCATCTGCAAACATCTTAATCCCGTCTGCACATTTATGCCTTTTTCAATTACCATGGAAAACACGGGATCCTTTACTAAATCCTGTGGAACCATACTGGGAACAGCTTTCCAATCTCAAAAACAGTTATCGACCATTACTCGTTGTATTCTGCCTTCAGCCAATCTTGGATCCCATGAACTTTTACTTTTCTGCCATTTGAGACTTTGTCTAAAGCCTTGCTAATTTTGTTTTTACGGACTACATGAAGCATTCTAATTTCATTGTCTTTCTTTGTTACCTTCTGAAAAAGTTCAATCATATCATGTTATGATCAAGATCACACAGTCTGAAATGGTGCTGCAAGGTAAATCTTTTCTGAGCCTTCTTCAATTTAATAATATCCTTCCTGTAGCAGGGCGATCAGAACTGTACACAGTACTCCAAAGTGGCCTCATCAATGTCCTGTACAACTTCAACGTTATGTCCCAATTCCTGTATTCAGTGGTCTGAGCAATGAAGGCAAGAATGCTAAATGCCTTCTTAACCAGCCTGTCTACTTTCAAAGAACTAAGTTCCTGAACACCTAGGTCTCTGTTCAACAATACTATCCAGGGCTCTACTATTGTCTACTTAATTGTATAAGTCCTGCCTTTGTTAGTTTTACTAAAATGTAATACCCGCATTTACTTAAACTCCATCTGCCATTCCTCAGGCTATTGACTCAATTGATCAAGATCCCTTTGTAATTTTACATAATGTCCTCTATTGTTGACCATTCCAAAATGTTGGTGCCATCCACAAAGTTACTAATTATACCCCCTAAATTCTCATCCAAATCACTTATATAAATTGCAAACAAAAGCGGACCAGCACTGATTCTAATGGAACACCTCCAGTCACAGGCCTCAGTCTGAAAAACGACCTTCTACCACCACCCTCTGTCTTCTACTGTCAAGTTAATTGTGTATTCAATTAGTTATCGCTTCCTGAATCCCATGTGATCTAACTTTGCAAGTTAGCCTACCATACAGAACCTTGTCATATGCTTTATAAAGTATTTGGAAACAACATCCACCCCTCTGCCCTCATCAAGCTTTTGGTTATTTCCTCAAAATGTTCCTTGGTGGAATGCTCCTTGGATGCTTAGTGCAGACTTAGTCGGCTAAACAGCCTCTATCTGCATTGTGGGGAATCTATGAAAAGACCAAATACATGCAAATATGTTCCATAGGATTCAACAGCACATCGGCAATATTGTTGACGCTATTGCTCGGGTCAGATATTGACATCTATTGTTGAACTTGTGAATCTGTAGAATCCCTATAGTGTGGAAGCATTTGGCCCATTGAGTCCACACCAACCCACCAAAGAGCATCCCACACAGACCCATCCCCTACTATATCCCTGCATTTCCCACCCTAGACACTGTAAGCAATTTAGCATAGCCAATCCACCTAACTTGCACATCTTTGGACTGTGGGAGGAAACCCATGCAGACATGGGGAGAATGTGCAAACTCCATACAGACAGTAGCCAGAGGCTGGAATTAAACCTGGGTCTCTGGTGCTGAGAGGCAGCAGTGCTAGCCACTGAGCCATTGTGCCATCTGTGGATTTGTACGCTAGAGCGTTTATATTGTGTTTAATGTGAACTGAACATTCAGTCCTGTGGTTGATGATGTTACCCAAGCTATTTTATGTTATTACTTTTCCATGATGTGTATGTACAGATTTCTAGGTACACTCGAATGAAGCTGAATAACGTTGTGATAATGCTTCCAATATGTAAATTCTTCACTACGTAGTCAGATAAGAGAAACTGATTCTGACAAAACTCAGCAATATAGGAAAATATTCAAGAAGTTGTCCCTTTTAATTAGTCAAATGTTATTAGAAACATAGAAAATAGGACCAGGAGTAGACCATTCGGTCCTTTGAGTCTGCACCACTATTCATTACGATCATGGTTGATCATTGAGCTTAATATCCTGTTCCTGCTTTCCCCAATAATCCTTTGATCCCTTTGGCCCCAAGTGCTATATCTGACTCCTTAAAATCATACAAGGTTTGGGCCATGACTGTGTTCTGTGGTAACAAATTCCTTAGGCTCACCAGTCTCTGGATGAAGGCATTCTTTTTCATCTCCATCCTAAATAGTTTACCCCATATCCTTAGACTCTGACCCCAGGTTCTGGACTCCCGTGCATGTGCATTTTGTCTAGTCCTGATGCAATTTTATAGGTCTCCATGAGATCTCACCTGATTCTTCTGAATTTCAGCAAATATAATCCTAACTCATTCAACCTTTGCCTCCATAAGCAAAAACTTCCTTCCTCAGATAAGGAGGCCAAAACTGAACACAATATTCCGGTTGTGGTCTCACCAAGGCCCTGTATAATTGCAGCAAGACAATTGTAAATTGACATCCTAATATTTTGCCAATGATGGCTTGTTGTATATAATTTGAATTTACTACGATTTCTATGTTAAAATGTGTAGTTTTCTTATTTTAGTATAAGATTAGTACCAAAAAATGAAACAAAAACAAGCTGAGTTGATTAATGACTTTTAATGTAGAGGAATAAAGTATCAGGCAATTGTTTGGTCTTGATTTTATAATTTACAACATTGTAGTCATCCTGTGATTCCAATTATGTAACTAACTGCAAGCATCCATCGGCCTGTAATTAGTACTCTGTCAAGAGTTACGTCATACAATTACTCCAATTATGGTGTTCTAATACAGTGAATGGGATATCTACTCAATTGCAAAGCCATCTGATTTTGGTTCATTCCAAACATGTTTTGTGTTGCTTCAAAATATATTTTTCAGCCATATTTTCTAGTACTACTTTTAAAAACCAGGAATTTCAGGTAAATTTTCAACATGCTGCATCATATGAGTCCACGTGATTAGAGGGCAGTGATGTCGAGATGTTTTTCAGATATGGGTGGATACATGGTGTTCCAGAGGAGGAGTTGGTAGAATGATAATAGTTCTCGCCAGGGATTAATCACTTGGACTTGGGTGTATAGGGCGTCTTTCAAAATATGCAGATAGTCCAAAATTTTAATACAGTAAAAGTTGAGAAGTAAAAACACAGATTTCTGGAAGACATGGATTGGGTAGGGGAGATGGTTATATCAGTGGACTAGTAATCCAGAAACCCAGGCTAAAGATCCAAGGACATGCGTTCAGGTCCTTCCACGCAGATGGTAACATTTGAATACATTTTTTCAGAGATTGTAATAAAAGACTGGCCTACTGACGACCATGAAATCACTGGCAATTATTGTAAAATCCCATCTAATTCACTAATGTCCTTACCTGATCTACCCTATATGCAACTCCAGACCTACAGCAACATAATTGACTCTCAATTGCCCTCTGAGCAATTAGGGATGAGCAATAAAAGCTGTTCCAGCCAGAGATGTCATACCCTATAATGAATTTTAAAAATGGACACATGATAGTTGAAATTTAAGACACAACATGCGAAGTAATGTATTTTGTGAGGAAGCAAAGAAATATAAACAAATTGTTAACATTTTCAAGGAGGTGGGCATACAGGAAGGTCTTCAAGAATAATCTAAATAAATCATAGAATCCCTAGAAATGTGGAAGCAGGCCATTCAGCCCAAAGTCCACATCAACTCTCCGAAGAGCATCCTACCTAGACCTACTCCGTTCAACGCTGGCCCTGTAACCCAGCATTTCCCATGGCTGATTCACCCAGCCTGCACATTCCTGGACACAATGGATAATTTATCATGGCCAATCTAGTTAACCTGCACATCATGGGCTGACACAAACACAGGGAGAATGTGCAAACTCCACACAGACACTTGCCTGAGGATTGAACTGAATCCTGGTGCTCTGAGGCAGCAATGCTAACCACTGAGCCATCGTGCTGTCCATCTTCAAAGGTGATTTGATAAAACAGTTTGAAAAATCTTATGGGATCCGAGGCCTTACAGATAGAGGTTTAATTTACAAAAGCAACAAAGCCCCCAAAAATCATTGGAAATGATAAAGTCTCCACTGGGGGGTTAAAATAGTATCAGAGATAATGGGAACTGCAGATGCTGGAGATTCCAAGATAATAAAATGTGAGGCTGGATGAACACAGCAGGCCAAGCAGCATCTCAGGAGCACAAAAGCTGACGTTTCGGGCCTAGACCCTTCATCTGATGAAGGGTCTAGGCCCGAAACGTCAGCTTTTGTGCTCCTGAGATGCTGCTTGGCCTGCTGTGTTCATCCAGCCTCACATTTTATTATCTTGAAGTCTCCACTGGGGTACAGCTTTCATTTCTATATTCCATATATTAAGAAGGATGTCAAGGCCTTAAGAAGAGGGATGTGGAGATTTACCAGAATGATATCTGGAACAAGAGACTCCCCTCATGTGGAAGTGTGGGGGCTGCCATCCTTGGAGCAGAGAATATTAAAAGGAAGTATGATATAAGTCTTACAAACAAAGGTTTTTCACAAAGTAAGGAGAAACTGCTCCCCTGTTCTGCAAGATTTTATGAATGATTTGGTTTCAGTGTTATTGTTTACTTAAGTTTTGTACTGTTGATTTCCTTGTGCGGTGGTCATGTTTCTCCTTAAAAGTGCCTGTAGCTGTAACAGTTAACCAAAACTTGGGATCTGCCAGTTGAACTGTTCACCTTTCCCAAAGGAATAATACCCCTTTACAATCTACCATTATCACTTCATCAAGATAAGTCATGTACTTGTGAACTTTAATTAACACTCACTATTCTGCCTCATGTTGTGGTACCTCTCTCAAATGAAGAGACAGCTCTACGCCTTGATAACAAGGTGTGGAACTGGAATAAACACAACAGGCCAAGCAGCATTTTAGGAACAGGAAAGCTGGCGTTTTGGGCCTAGAAGGGTCTAGGCCCAAAACCTCAGCTTTCCTGCTCCTAAGGTACTGCTTGGCCTGCTGTGTTCATCCAGCGCCACACCTTGTTATCTCCGGCTCTCCAGCATCTGCAGTTCCTATTACCCCAGCTCTACACCTTGTTATTTCAGACTGCACATTTGGTCCGGACCAGCAACTGCTAACAGGCTAATTGTGGGGCAAATAACATCCAAACTAACAAAAACAAAGTTGCCGGAAAAGCTCAGTTGGTCTGGCAGCATCCGTGAAGAAAAAAAATCAGAATTAATGTTTCAGGTCTGGAGACCCTTCCTCAGCCAAGGTAAACATATTTTATCCTTAAGCAAAAACAGAAATTGTTTGAGAAACTCAGAGCAACCTATTCATGATGCAGCCAGACCTCCAAAGTTTCTCAAACAATTTCTGTTTTTGATTTTTTTTTCCTCCAGAGCTCCACCATCTACAAATCTTTGGGGTTTTTTTTGTATTTTATCATTATTTTCTAAGCTGCTCTCTATTTTAAAATGGATTTTTCACTCATTGACACAAACAATTTTAGTGTTGAGAAACAATATTTAAGAACTCGAGTTAATGTCAAGTAATCACACAGACTGGAGAGAGGCAAATGTAATTCCTCTCTTCAAGAAAGGAAATATGGAAATCCCCGGCACTTACAGACCAGTAAGTCTCACGTCTGTCGTCTGCAAGGTGTTAGAAAGGATTCTGAGGGATAGGATTTATGACCATCTGGAAGAGCATGGCTTGATTAAATGCAGTCAACACGGCTTTGTGAGGGGCAGGTCATGCCTCTCAAACCTTATCAAGTTCTTTGAGGATGTGACTAGAAAAGTTGATGAGGGTCGAGCTGTGGATGTGGTGTATATGGACTTCAGCAAGGCATTTGATAAGGTTCCCCATGGTAGGCTCATTCAGAAGGTCAGGAGGAATGGGATACAGGGGAACTTAGCTGTCTGGATACAGAATTGGCTGGCCAACAGAAGACAGCGAGTGGTAGTAGAAGGAAAATATTCTGCCTGGAAGTCAGTGGTGAGTGGTGTTCCACGGGGCTCTGTCCTTGGGCCTCTACTGTTTGTAATTTTTATTAATGACTTGGATGAGGGGATTGAAGGATGGGTCAGCAAGTTTGCAGATGACACAAAGGTTGGAGGTGTCGTTGACAGTATAGAGGGCTGTTGTAGGCTGCAACGGGACATTGACAGGATGCAGAGATGGGCTGAGAGGTGGTAGATGGAGTTCAACCTGGATAAATGCGAGGTGATGCATTTTGGAAGGTCGAATTTGAAAGCTGAGTACAGGATTAAGGATAGGATTCTTGGCAGTGTGGAGGAACAGAGGGATCTTGGTGTGCAGATACATAGATCCCTTAAAATGGCCACCCAAGTGGACAGGGTTGTTAAGAAAGCATATGGTGTTTTGGCTTTCATTAACAGGGGGATTGAGTTTAAGAGTCGTGAGATCTTGTTGCAGCTCTATAAAACTTTGGTTAGACCGCACTTGGAATACTGCGTCCAGTTCTGGTCGCCCTATTATAGGAAAGATGTGGATGCTTTGGAGAGGGTTCAGAGGAGGTTTACCAGGATGCTGCCTGGACTGGAGGGCTTATCTTATGAAGAGAGGTTGACTGAGCTCGGACTTTTTTTCATTGGAGAAAAGGAGGAGGAGAGGGGACCTAATTGAGGTATACAAGATAACGAGAGGCATAGATAGAGTTGATAGCCAGAGACTGTTTCCCAGGGCAGAAAAGGCTAACACGAGGGGTCATAGTTTTAAGCTGGTTGGAGGAAAGTATAGAGGGGATGTCAGAGGCGGGTTCTTTACAGAGAGTTGTGAGAGCATGGAATGCGTTGCCAGCAGCAGTTGTGGAAGCAAGGTCATTGGGGTCATTTAAGAGACTGCTGGACATGCATATGGTCACAGAAATTTGAGGGTGCATACATGAGGATCAATGGTCAGCACAACATCGTGGGCTGAAGGGCCTGTTCTGTGCTGTACTGTTCTATGTTCTATGTTCTATGTTCTATCACGTTCATGGCTAAACATTGGTTAAAGTTTCCTCTGTTCTGCTTAAACATTGTGCTTCAGTAGATCTTTACAGGAGGATATCTATTTGCATCAGTCTGTCATTTTCCATTCTTGCAGCAATCATTGTATGACCTTTGAGTTTACTGTCAGTTTGGCACAATTTGTGCTGAGTGCCTGTAGTCCGTTAGAAACTGGAAACTGTGTGAATTTATTTCAACATGACTGTCGCAGCTGTCAGATTGAGAAGGCCACATGTAGACTGGAACTGGAGCCAGGCCCAGGACATGTTTGACGTAACGAAGTATAGAGCTGGATGAACACAGCAGGCCAAGCAGCGTCTTAGGAGCAGGAAAGCTGATGTTTCTGGCCTAGACCCTTCTTCAGAAAAGTTCCCAGAGATGTCTGCCCAGTTTCTGACCTCAAGTCACTCAGTCTCCCAGACTTCATCTGTATAGCTCATTATCACACTGTGCTTTCACTATAGACATGACCTCACGAAAGGATTAATCATTTGCTGTGTCCACCTATCTGTTGAGTAACAAGCAATTAACAGGGGCAGTATTGCAAGTCATGAAATGGCATGGTACACCAAGCAGTCAGAGTTTCCTCTGTTTTAAAAAAACCAAAATCGCTACAGTGTGAAAAGAGGCCATTGAGCCCAATGAGTCTGCATTGCCTCTCTGAGGAGCATCCTACTCAGACCCAGCCCCCACTCTATCCCTATATTTAGCATGGCGTATTTTTGGACTGTGGGAGGAAACCCGCATAGACATGAGGAGTATGGAAGATGTGCATATTTCACATGAGAGAGACATCCAGAGGTTGGAATTGAACCCAGGTACTTGGCACTGTGAGGCAGCAGTGCAAACCACTGTGTTACCATACCACCACAGTCGCAGTCTCCAAGTAAATCCAATAACATGGGGTAGCTGTGTATACTTGATATTGAATAAAATTTAGGAGTCCTAAATCAGGCTCTTTCACAGGGCTACTACAGGGCACAGATTGTTTCTAATGATTAACAGAAAATAGTTCTTTTCATTGAAAAATAATTTTGCTTAAACATTACAACATTTACACTAAGGTGGATTAATACACACTGTCTTCATTGACTACATTTGACATGCGAAGGAATGACAGAAGTCATTTACAGTCCAAACAGCTATTGTTTCTGTTTATATATAAACCCTAGCCTCTCAGTTAATCCTCTTAATCCTTTAATCCCTCTTTCTAGCCCATGCTACAGATTTCCTGTGCACAGTGGTATAATTGAAACTGGCTCTGACTGCCATGAAAATAAACAATTGTTTTGTGCATTTTCTTATCATGCTTTCCTAAATTAACAGAAGACAATAGATAGTCTGGAAAATGCAGGGTGCACTGTATTAACCTATTTTCAACAAAATTAAAAGGAAATGTATCAGTAAAATATTTCTTTTCTTAATCCTCAATAAACTTGACTGCTTTATGTATGCAATGAAAACATGATAAGGGAGTAGAAACACCAAGGGTGCCAAGCAGTGAGTGAACCACAACCTGCTTTCCGTAACAGTGCTGGAAACCACAGTACAGTAGTTTACTAGTAAAACCACACCCTAGCATTTTATCTTGTACTGGGCTTATTTTCACATCACAGAATCTGATTTTCTGTTCTCTTTAAAATACACAAACAGCTATATAAAATACTGGGTTAGCATAAAGGAAGCAACTAAATAGTGTAAATCTCATAAAATTCAAATCATTAATGTTCACCTTTTCTGGAAAAGAACATTCTGAATGCAACCATCTGATGTCAACACATCCACGTGGATCAGTGGAGAGGAGACAGACAAGTTAAAGAGGCGGGGATGATACACCTCCCTCCGGACAAACCTCAGGGGATCTCTCTCCCACTGCAACTCTCTTATAACCTCTCTGCTTATCTTCTCCTCTATCCATCTTCGATCCGCCTCCCCCTCTCTCCCTATTTATTTCAGAACCCTCTTCCCCTCCGCCATTTCTGATGAAGGTTCTAGGCCTGAAACATCAGCCTTCCTGCTTGGCCTGCTGTGTTCATCCAGCTCTACACCTTGCTATCTCAGATTCTCTAGCATTTGCAGTTCCCATTATCTCTCACATACACATTGATCAACTGTTTTAAAGATGCTTCATAAATGGAAGTTTTATTTCATTCATTCAGCCACCAATTTTTTTAAAAAATGTCTTTAGGATGTAGATAACAGACAAAGCCACAGTTACTGCCCACCCTTAATTAGTGAGAGCTTTAAGATTCAACCAAGTAATAGGGTAGAGAGTTGCATGTAGGCTAGATCAGGTGGAGATGGCAGATTCCTATGCCTCGAAGCATAGCTGGGTTATGATACCAAACAAGCAATCTTCATTTTATGTATTAGATTTGTGAAGTAGAATTTCTCAAATGCATTGTGGTGGATTGCAGGTCCAGGACATTAACCATTTGGCTAATGTTCCCATTTAATGCACCCAAGGAAAATTGTAATTAAAAAGAAATGTACTGTGAGAAAGAGATACTTGGTAATTTATCATCAAAATATTGCACTTCTTAAAAGGAGGTTGTATGTTTTTTGACTAGGTGCGATTGCCTCGTTTTTGTATTCATAGCCACAATGTACAAAACCACATATCTCATATTCTGAACAAATTCTTAAAGCACTTTTAATTTAATCACTAAACTGGTATACTAATGCAAGATTGTATTCAAATTCCACACATGAACTCCTCCTTCATATCTCAGTGATGTGAAAGATTTTTTTTCGCATGAAACACCAACTCTCTCAACAGCACTGTGAAATTCCATCTGCTAAATTATGGGGCAACTATTCATCACATTTCTTGAGGTGTTGACCTGCTACATTGCACTCCATCACCAACATCTATGCCCTGGTCTACCATTAAACCATTATATTTCTCTTACTCTATTTGTTTCCCAGTATGGTGCTGATCTCCACTCCCTCAAGTCTAAGGGATGCAGGCATTAGATGAAATGGCTAACAGCTGCGTGAATCATTTACTATCAGGTTTGGTTTCACCTGATTTTTTTTATTGACTATACAATCAGATTTAACTAAGAAATGGGTAAAATAAAGCAAAAGAACTTCAGAAGGTGGAGATGTGAAACAAAAACTAAAATTGCTAAAGAAACTCAGGAATGGCAGCATTTGTGGAGAGAATGCAGGAGTTAATGGTTCGAGTCCACTGAGCTTTTTATAGAATGTTACATAAAATGTAATTCTCAGAAGAGTGCGTGTCAAACTAGATCTTGCTCATCTGCCAAAATGATCAATATGCCAGAATTACCATGGAATGCAATTACTGCTCTGGCTTTTCTGTACTGTAAAGCATCTTCCTAAATACCTGTGTCTCTTCCACCATCGCGTCCTAAAAGTGTGTGCAGCTTGTGACACTGAATAGTTTCAATCATTGGCTGCTGCCGTGCTTCTCTCCCTCCTCCTAAGTCACTCTGTCAAACATTGTTTAAGGTTCTCTCCTTTTCTAGCTTTCAACTCGTTTCATTCTCTGGCTTCTCTGCTATAAAACCTATCTTCCCTAGGCTTATTAGCTAACGTCAACAGTTCTATCCCTTCCAGTACTTTTCTCTTTGCCCATTAGAAAAAAAGTCCTTTCATGCCTTCTGACTTTGTAAACTTCCAACCCATCTCCACTTTCCTCATCAAAATTCTTCAAAGCCATGCTGGTCTTTCTTGAAACTCCAATTTTGAATTTCTCCATTCAGGCTTTTTCCCCGCTACAGTACCAAAATGGCTCTCAAAGTTACGAATGCAGTCCTATTTGAATGCGACAAAAAGTCTTGTATCTTTATTAACCTTTGAGACAGTTGATGAAACCATGCTGCAGCACCTCTCCATTGTTATCCAGCTGGGTGGGACTGCACTGCCTGGTTCCATTCCTATGTAACTGCAGTTGTTGCAATGGTTTTTCTTCACAGTTGTGCACCACTACCTCTAATGTCACCAAAAGGATCTAACCCTCTCCACTGTTGCTTATATACATGGTTCTCACCAAAATTTTAAAATGCAGCACCAGTTTCCACATGCAGATGGACGACACCCAGCTCTCCTTCCTACCCTTGATCCCTCTTACGTCTTTACAATGGTCAGACAGCTTTTTTTTGGCCTCCAGTATTGGATGAGGAGCATTTCCTCCAACTAATTATTTGAACTGTTGAAGCCAGGTTGCTATCACAAGCTCTAATTCTTCAGCAGCTCCCATCTTCTCCCTGGCAACTGCAGGCTAGCCAGACTGTCTGAGCTGGAGATGGATTTCTAAACATTTATCTGTGACATTAATAAAAGAACCTATTTCCATCACTGAGATTTATACACTTCACCATTTCTCATGTTGCTGAACCCCCAATCACAACTTAACTCCATTGATTTTATTATTCCAATACACGGCTGATTAAGCTCTTTATGTGTTTCAATGTCAAACTTTGTTTTAGTGTAGTTCTAAAAAGCAAAATATAGTTTTGATTTGTTGTTGAAAGGTTACCTTGATATATTGGGCTAAGTTTCAATGGGGAGGATAAATTAGAACTGAGATACCTTAATGCTATGATGCATCTAGGGCTAAAACAAAATCGTAAACTGAGGGCAAGATTCATCCATCTACTGTTTTATTCAAACTGAACTTAATTCCTACTGACCATTGTTCACTCAAATCCCGCCTACTCTTAATACCCTGAAGTAATTTTCAGGCACTACGTTTAAAAGATGAACTTCTGGTTCACACTTGGAGTAACTTCATGATATCCCGCACAATCTCAGAAAGCTGCAAATCGACTAAATTAAATCTAGGTTGTTTTCATCCCAAATAGCTGCATAAAGTGCATCTGAATTGAAAATTTGCACCCATTTCAAAAATTGAATACGCAAAGCTGTACAAATTGCATGATCTGTTTGACACACACTCTCCTTAGAATTACATTTTATGTCACATTCTATAAAAAGTTCAGTGGACTCGAACCATTAACTCTGCATTCTCTCCACAAATGCTGCCATTCCTGAGTTTCTTTAGCAATTTTAGTTTTTGTTTCACATCTCCACCTTCTGAAGTTCTTTTGCTTTATTTTAAATGGCATGTCTCACGTTGGTAGTTACCCATTTCTTAGTTAAATATGATTGTATCGTCAATAAAAAAAATTAGAACTAGTACATTCCAGGCCATTCAATAAAATGTAATCAATCAGAGGCAATGGGAGCTGCAGATGCTGAAGAATCAGAGATAACAAAGTGTGGAGCTGGATGAACACAGCAGGCCAAGCAGCAGCTTAGGAGCGCAAAGCTTTTCTGATGAAGGGTCTAGGCCCGAAACGTCAGCTCGTGCGCTCCTAAGATGCTGCTTGGCCTGCTGTGTTCATCCAGCTCCACACTTCGTTATTGCCAATAAAATGCGATATTCTCCTTCTAAGATTGCAATACTCCTCACTACATTGTGACCTGCAATTTAGAGAAAAGGCAGACATAAAATCTCAATTTCCAGTGAATCAAGTTGATCTGAATGCTGAAGTGCCGTGGAATCATTGGCATGCGGCTATTATTAATATTGGGTGAATGACTGATTCAGATTGGCCGTTGCAATTGCCTCCAAAGCTAAACAGAACTAGTCAGGCACATATGCGCTTCTTTAGTGTGTCACATTTGGATTGCTAACATTGTAAACTTTTACTCCCCTCTAAAGAAACTACTTAGCGGTTGAATGTTATTCACAGTAAAACCCTATCATTGAAAAACTAAATAAGCTTAGAAGCACTTTGGACTATAATTAATGTGTGTAAACTTACATTCAAGCAAAAAATAGATATGAGAGATAATGGGAACTGCAGATGCTGGAGAATACCAAGATAATAAAATGTGAGGCTGGATGAACACAGCAGGCCAAGCAGCATCTCAGGAGCACAAAAGCTGACGTTTCGGGCCTAGACCCTTCCCAAAAATGGATATGAGTTGGTATTCAGAGAGAAGACAGGAGGCTCCAAACTTGTACGTATCTTGGATCAGGGAGCAAGGGAGGTGGAAAGAGGAATATTATTTAAGATTATTCGTGTACAGGGGAATGACTGATTGTTGCTGGGGATTTCATTCAGAGAAAAAGGTTGTGCTACAGAATCTACCAACCTAAGCAGAATGGAACAAATTTACTGCTCCTCAACAATATTATCATTTGAACAGATAAATCTACGTGCCAATGGACAATAGGGGACCAAAGACATAACTATGAACTAGCTGCGCTAAATTGATAAAGACAAAGTACAACTGATCAAAATGTGCCAGATTTTATATCGGAGCTGTGCTGAGTTATCAAATTTTGGCTGTCATGAAAGTTGAGGTGCTTCAGTCAGCCTGTGTACTCTTGGAATGGAGAATAGATGGAACAAACAACAGTTTAATAGTGGAAACCAGGTCATGATTTCTGTGGAAAAATTGCAAAGCCCATGACAGATCTAACACTTCAAAAGAATGATACACAAACTTAATCTGAACTATCAACATCTGACCCTCCCCACCCTCAGCACTCCCAACCACAATGTCCCCCACCGCTCCCCCCCCACTAACTACGGCAATAAATGCTGTCCCCTGCACACTTCACCAGCTCTGATGAAGAGTCATCAAGGCTCGAAACGTTAGTTTGCTCTCTCTCCACAGATGCTGCCTGAACTGCCGTGATCTCCAGCATTTGTTGTTTTCAACACAAACTGCATTGTGCTTTTAGAAAACACGGTTGTTTATTGTTGTTCAAAATGTGTATTTGTGAAAGGTTTGATCACATAACAGTTCAATGGAAAATATGAAAATCTCCCAAACTGTTTGAGCTTCAAGATACAAGCTGTAAAATTATATTTCAGATGACTCAACTTTATAAATCAATTCAAAAAATGTGCACCTTAGCTACGTTCTATGTCACTAACGGTGAAAGCAGCTTAAACATTATGATCCATGGAATTGGAAAAAAGTGAAAATAGCTTAAATAGCTTATATTAATTCCTAAACCTTCTATGCTGAGAGTTAATTTGTAACTGAATACTTGGATATCCATACAGGTACTGATGTCTTCACAATATTAGCAGCGGCATGATTTACTAAAGTGTTCAGAACTTGGGGCATTGGAGAGAACGGACAGTGTAATTAACTTGAATACCTTAGAATTTTTTTTAGTGCTTCTATGATAATACTCTGTAGTCAATGTGTAGATCTTTCTCATTTATGTGTCTTATTTCTTGTTGCAGATTATACCTATAGGTGAATTTATTGTAGAGATATTATAGTGATAGAGAGGAGTTACAAGGAGGTCGTCACACCCAAGATATGGGACAAAGGTAGCTGGGTGACTGTCAGGAAGGGCAAAGAGAATAGGCAGACAGTGCAGGGATCCCCTGTGGCCGTTCCCCTCAATAATAAGTATACTGTTTTGAATACTGTTGCGGGGGGGGGGGGGGTGAAGAGATGACCTACCAGGAGAAAGCCACAACAGACAGGTTTCTGGCACTGAGCCTGACCCTGTGGCAAAGAAGGGAAGGGGGAAGAATAGGAGAGCAATTGTAGTGGGGGACTCGATAGTAAGAGGCACAGACAGGCAGTTCTGTGGACGCGAACGAGATGAAAGGATGGTATGTTGCCTCCTGAGTGCCAGGGTCCATGATGTCTCAGATCATGTCTTCAAGATCCTTAAGTTGGGGGTGGGTGGGTGGTAAGCAACCAGCAGTCATGGTACTCATCAGTACCAATGATATAGGTAGAAAAAGGACTGAGAATGTGAAAAATTAGTGCAGGGAGTTAGGTTGGAAGCTGGAGTCCAGGACAATCAGTGTAAGTAATCCAGAGATAACATCAGTACCACGTGATAACAAGGTAAGAAATAGGGAGAGTGTACAGCTAAACACATGGCTACAGGGCTGGTGAAGGAGGGAGGGCTTCCAATATGTGGATAATTGGAGCACATTCTGGGGAAGGTGGGACCTGTACAGTAAGGACAGGTTGCACCTGAACCGGAAGGGCACAAATATCCTGGTTAGGAGGTTTGCTATAGCTGTTAGGGATGTTTAAACTAGTTTAGCAGGGGGTAGGGAACCAGATTTATAATTCAGAGGATCAGGTATTCGGCCTTCCAACAGACACAACAGGGAATGAGGTGGTTTATAATGAAATGTGGTCTATGGAGCGTAATTGCGGACACCGAGATGGTTTGAGGTATGTGTACTTCAATGCTACAAGTATCAGAAATAAAGCGGATGAACTTAGAGCATGGGTCAGTATTCAGAACTATGATGTTGTGATCATTACAGAAACTTGGGTAATTCAGGGACAGGAATGGTTGTTGGAAGTTCCAGGATTTAGATGCTTTAAAAGAAATAGGAAGGGTGGACAGAGAGGTGGGGGAGTGGCATTGCTAGTCAGGGCGAGTATAGCAGCTACTGAAAGGCAGTTCGAGAATGATATGTCTACAGAGTCAGAAATAATGGGAACTGCAGATGCTAGAGAATCCAAGATAACAAAGTGTGAAGCTGGATGAACACAGCAGGCCAAGCAGCATCTCCTGCTGCTGCTGAGATGCTCATCCAGCTTCACACTGTTATCTTGTCTACAGAGTCAGTTTGGGTTGATGTCAGGAACAAGAAAGGAGCAGTCACTTTGTTGGAGATTTTTTTTGAAAACAGACCCCCTAATAGTTGCAGAGAAGTAAGAGCGGATTGGGAGGCAGATACTGGAAAGGTGCTGAAGTCACAGGGTCGTATTCATGGGTGACTTCAACTTTCCAAATATTAATTGGAAACATTTTAGTTGTAATAGTTTTGTTGGAGCAGATTTTGTCCAGTGTGTTCAGGAAGGATTCATGACACAGTATGTAGATAGACCAACATGAGGAGAGGCCACTTTGGATTTGGTGCTTGGCAACGAACCGGGCCAAGTGTTAGACCTGCTGGTAGGAAAGCATTTTGGTGGTAGCGATCATAACTCTGTTTCTTTCACAATAGTCATGGATAAGGATAGGTACATATGGCAGGGTAAAGTTGACAATTGGGGGAAGGGTAATTAAAATTCTGTTAGGCAAGAACTGGGTAACATAAATTGGGAACAGATGCTGTCAGGGAACAGCACCACAGAAATGTGGAAATTACTTAAGGAATGCATACTGCATATGCTCGATATGTTTGTCCCTAGCAGGCAGAGCAGATGCGGTCAAGTGAGGGAGCCATGGTTCTCGAGTGAGGTTGAACGACTGGTTAAGAGGAAGAAGGAGGCTTATGCAAGTTTAGGAAGAGGAGCTGAAAAGGCTGTAAAGGGATACAAGTTATCCAGGAAGGAGCTGAAGAAAGGGCTTAGGAGACCTATAACTGGGCATGAGAAAACCTTGGCGGATAGAATCAAGGAAAATGTCCAGGTCTTTTTTTTTAACACATATGCGCAGAACAAGAGAGTGACCAGAGATAGGGTCGGGCCAATCAAGGTTTGTAAAGGGAATTTGTGCATGGAGCTTAACGAGATAGGAGAGGTCCTTAATGAATACTTTTTTCAGTATGCACAACTGAGAGGGTCCTAGTTATACAGGAGGGTGTTGTGAAATAGGCAGGTAGGCTGGAAGAGGTTGATGTTAGTAAAGATGTGCAAGGAATTCTGAGGAAGTTGAAGATAAATAAGACCCCCAGGCCTGATGGGATTTATTCAAGGATTCTATGGGAAGCGACAAACGAGATTGCAGGGCCTTTGCCGATGAACATTTCATCCTCGTTGTTCACTATAGTGCCAGAAGATTGGAAAGAGGCAAACGTCATTCCCTTCTTCGAAAAAAAAAGGGAATAGGGATAACCCCAGAAATTACAGGCCAGTTAACCTTACGTCAGTGATGGGCAAATTATTGGAAAGGGCTCTGACAGACAGGATTTATGATGACTTAGAAAGGCAGTTTGATTCCTGATAGTCAGCGTGTGGATTTGTGAGGGATAGATCATGCCTCATAAATCTTATTGAATTCTTTGAAGAGGTGACCAAACACGTGGATGAAGAGGAGCAGTGGATGTGGTATACATGGATTTAAGTAAGGGGTTTGATAAGGTTCCCCATGGTAGGCTCATGCAGAAGGTATGGAGGTATGGGATAGGGGGAAATGTGGCAGATTGGATTCAGAATTGGCTGACTCTTAGAAGACAAAGAGTGGTAGTGGACAGATAATATTCAGCATGGTGCTCAGTTATGAGGTGTACCACAAGGATCTGTCTGGGTCATCTTCTATTTGTGATTTTTGTAAAGGATTTGGATGAAGGAGTGGAAGGGTGCATTAGTAAGTTCGCAGACGATACGAAGGTGGGTCATGTCGTGGACAGTGCGGAGGGCTGTTCTAAGTTACAAAAGGACATTGATAGAATGCTGAGCTGAGCTGAGAAGTGGCAGATGGAGTTTGACACTGACAAGTGTGAGGCGATTCATTTTGGAAGGACAAACTTGAAAGCAGAATAGACGGTTAATGGAAAGATACTTGGCAATGTGGAGGAGCAGAGGGATCTTGGGGTTCGTGTTCACAATTCCTTGAGAGCTGCCACCCATGTAGATACAGTTGTTAAGGTGTATGGTGTGTTAACTTTCATTAATAGAGGGATTGAGTTCAAGAGCCGAGAAGTTATGCTCCAGCTATACAAAAGCCTGGTTTGGCCACATCTGGAGTATTGTGTCCAGTTCTGGTCATGTCATTTCAGGAAAGATGTGGAAGCATTGGAAAAGGTGCAGAGGAGATTTCCCAGGATGTTGCCTGGAATGGAGGGAAGGTCTTACGAGGAAAGGTTGAGAGTGCTACAGCTTTTCTCTTTAGAACGACGAAGGATGAGAGGTGACTTGATAGAGGTGTACAATATGATCAGAGGTATAGATAGAGTAGACAGCCAGAGACTTTTTCCTAGGGTAGAGGTAGCTTTTACAAGGAGTATAGTTTTAAAGTGAAAGGAGATAGATAATCGGGGAGACGTCAGTGGTAGGTTCTTTACTCAGAGAGTGGTAGGGGTAGGTGTGGAATGCATTGCCAGAGAGAGGGTAGTGAGCTGGCCTCATCAGGGGCATTTAAGCGGCTATAAGATAGGCACATGGATGACAGTACAAGGTAGCGGTGGAGGTTAGATAGACCTTAAGTTTAGGATAAAAGTTCAGCATAACATCGTGGGCCGAAGGGCCTGTACTGCACTGTGTTCTATGTTTGATTATTTTGTAAGGGGTGTAGAAATTTATGCAGATATCCAAAATTTGCCCACAAGAAGAATGACGTCTAAAACGCAGAAATACTAAATATTTACCTGTTTGTGCTGCTATCATCAGGTCTTAATTTCTGCATCCCAGACAATATTCCTAACTCAAAACAGGAACTGAAATAATGAAAGATACTGAAAGCAGATTTATTTCTCTCCAAGGCCAAACTCTTCCGCAGAACAACTGTAAGCATTACCTATGTTTTTAGACTTGAGGAGGCTCATTAGGGACTGGTGCCAGAAATGTTGAATAAATGGAAAAATATTGAATTAAACTTTAAAAAAAACTTACAACAATAAACTGTTTTGTACATTTCTTGGATTAAAACGTACAGGCAATCAGGCTCTACAAAGACTTGCTTCAAGTCCGAAACCTCAGCGATTAATATGACATACTATATTGCCGATAGTATTTAGTTCCTCTCAAACTTTGAGAGAGGAGAGAAAAAAATCATAAATCCTTTGCATTCCCAGTGACATTTAATATGAATTCATAGAAATTACACCCACATTGTAGAAAAATCCATTGCACAGAAATCCTCAAAGTGCATTTAAACAGAGAAAAGTCAAAATAGCTCAGACTGAACCAAGCCCAAATCAGATGGTTTATGGTTTCCCAACAGGGGGATTAAAGCTCCTAAAATAAACGTTTGTTAAATTTTTAAAAAAGCAGATAATGTGCAATATCCACTTCAAATGTAATCAAGCCAAACAGGCGATTGTGCAATCAAATGTGTTAAAGTTGCACTTTCGTACTCCGTGGTCACAAGTCTGCGTCAGCGATTCATTCAAATATGCTTTCTCCGGGTTTTTTTATGTCTTGAGTAACTTTTTCTGTAGCACTACTCCGGAATGTTTACTCTAAAATAATTTTTAAAAAATTACATGAAGTTAAAACCTGTCATTTTATTTATTACACAAAAAGTTAGTAATTTTTTTTCCTAATGGCAAGTGATTAGCTATTTGACAACCGTTTTGATTGAACCATGTACTTGTTCTCACTGAATAGTGGAATGAACTCAACGGGCTGAATGGTTTACTTCCGCTCCTAGGTCGTATGGTAAAGTACCAAAGTCTAGAAATTTTATAAATTACTTCAATAGTATTCACATTTATTTTGTGGGACTGGATATGAAAAGTCTTCTAAGCCTAGGTATGCACAAGGCAGACAAAACATATGCATCTATTTTTGGTAGTTTGTATATCCTAGAATAGGTCACCAAGCCAGGTGACAAATCAACCTGTTTGACCACGTTATGCATGACCCATCTGTGACCATCCAGTCCTGGTATAGATCTCAGAGCGGAAACCTTAATTCTCAGAGCTAAGACATATGCGTTTTTCTTTAGTAATAATGTCTAAAGCAGTGTATAATTGATGAGATAGCGAATTTATCTCCATGTTTAGCACCAAAGACAACTCTAATCATGGAACTCCAGTGTCGCAACGTCAGGGCAAATGAAATGAACTACGGACTTTGTCTAGACAAAACAACATAATGCGAGGTAGGTTTTTATTATTTTCTAAAACAGAAAGGGTAAAGCAGAATCTATTAAGTGCTTTTTACAATTAAGCTGAATTGACATTGAAGATGACTTTAGAACAGCAATTAAATGAAAGCAGAGAATTAAATGTCCTATTAGAATAGATTTTAAGTCAACGAATAGTGTACCGTGTCATAAAAAGAAAAGTTGATGTCCAGTGCTATGATATACTGTAATTATGTTTGGGGTGGGGGACCCTGCACAATAAGCCATTTGCTGGAACAAGCAAGAGTCTAGAACTGATGGGAGTTATTATACTTCAAGTTTAAAAACACCACATTTTGGTTGTTATCATTCTTATAAAATGTACAACTTTGCCAGCTTTTGACGAGGAAATACTAAAACATTAAGCTCAGTCAATGTCATAGATCTCTCGATGAGACTTAACAGAATATAAACTTTGTTGAGGAAACAGTTAGGTAGTATGGAACACTTTGCACTTCCTACACAAGTAAGAGGGTGCTGTCAATGTAATAGTAAAGGATTTTGTTATGGTGATGGATAGAAAGGAACACAGAAGTTCTCAAAAACTTAGTCACAAGATACCTGGATAATGAAATGTGAGGCTGGATGAACACAGCAGGCCCAGCAGCATCTCAGGAGCAAAAAAGCTGACATTTTGGGCCTAGACTCTTCATCAGAGAGGGGGATGGGGTGGGGGTTCTGGAATAAATAGGGAGAGAGGGGGAGGCGGGCCGAAGATGGAGAGAAAAGAAGATAGGTGGAGAGGAGAGTATAGGTGGGGAGGTAGGGAGGGGATAGGTCAATCCAGGGAAGACGGACAGGTCAAGGAGGTGGGATGAGGTTAGTAGGTAGGAGATGGAGGTGCGGCTTGGGGTGGGAGGAAGGGATGGGTGAGAGGAAGAACAGGTTAGGGAGGCAGAGACAGGTTGGACTGGTTTTGGGATGCAGTGGGTGGAGGGGAAGAGCTGGGCTGGTTTTGGGATGCAGTGGGGGAAGGGGAGATTTTGAAGCTGGTGAAGTCCACATTGATACCATTGGGCTGCAGGGTTCCCAAGCGGAATATGAGTTGCTGTTCCTGCAACCTTTGGGTGGCATCATTGTGGCACTGCAGGAGGCCCATGATGGACATGTCATCTAAAGAATGGGAGGGGGAGTGGAAATGGTTTGCGACTGGGAAGTGCAGTTGTTTATTGCGAACCGAGCGGCGGTGTTCTGCAGAGCAGTCCCCAAGCCTCCGCTTGGTTTCCCCAATGTAGAGGAAGCCACACTGGGTACAGTGGATGCAGTATACCACATTGGCAGATGTGCTGGTGAACCTCTGCTTAATGTGGAAAATCATCTTGGGGCCTGGGATAGGGGTGAGGGAGGTGGTATGGGGGCAAGTGTAGCATTTCCTGTGGTTGCAGGGGAAGGTGCCGGGCGTGGTGGGGTTGACACCTCACAAGATACCTGAGCTGGATATGATATAGCCAAGATCCTGAGGGAAGTCAGAATGAAAATTACCAGTGATCTGTTTGCAACTTTCCAATCCTTCTTTGGTATTCAACAGGTATCAGAGGGCTGGAAGAGTGCTAATAATGCATCTTGGTTTTAAAAAAAAATTAGGAGGTATTGACAAGTCTGCCACAGGCCATTCAAGCCTTAAGTCACTGGTGGGAAAGCTCTTGAGGCAGTGTCCCAGGAAAAAAGTTAAGTGGCATGTGGATAATTATTCTCTAACAAACAACGGCCAACGCGGGTACTGAAACAAAATGCATACATCTAACTTGACAAAATTGTTGAGGATGTAATGTTTGATGTCCAGACTTCAGAGGTTAAGTTATGAGAAGAGGATTGATAGAGGGCAGAGCAGTGGACGTGATCTATATGGACTTCAGTAAGGCATTCAAAGTTCCTCATGGTAGACTGGTTAACAAGGTTAGATGACATTGAATACAGGGAGTAGCAGCTATTTGGATACAGAACCAGCTCAAAGGTAGAAGACAGAGGCTGGTATGGAGCACTGCTTTTCAGACTGTAGGCCTGTGACCCATGGTGTGTGACCAAGATCGGTGCTGGGTCCACAATTTTTTGTTATTTATGTAAGGGATTTGGATGCGAACATAGTAAGTTTGCAGATGACACCAAAATTGCAAGTGTAGTGGACAGCGAAGGACTTTACCCCAGAGTACAACGGGATCTTGATCAGATGGGCAAATGGATCAAGGAATGCCAGGTGGAGTTTAAAATTAATGCAGTGCTGCATTTTGGAAAGGCCAATCAGGACAGGACTTATACTCTAAATGGTAAGGTCCTGGTGAGTGTTGCTGAACAAAGACATCTTGGTGTACAAGTTCACAGTTCCTTGAAAGTGAAGTCATGGGTAGATAGGATAGTGAGGGTGGCGTTTGGTATACTTGCGTTTGTTGGTCAGAGCACTGAGTATAGGAGTTGGAAGTTCATTTTGCAGCTGTACAAGACATTAATTATACCACTATTAGAATACTGCATGCAATTCTGCTTTCCCTGCTATAGAAAGTGTGTTGTGAAACTTGAAAGGGCTCAGAAAGTAATTACAGGAGTGTTGCCAGGGCTGGAGGGTTTGAGATCTAGGGAGAAGCTGAATAGACAGGGGCTATTGTCCCTGGATCGTCAGAAGCTGAGGGATGACCTTACAGAGTTTTATAAAGTCATAAGGGCATTGTTAGGGTAAATAGACAAGGTCTTTTCCCTCGAGAAGTCCATGGACGAGTTGGACTGAAGGGTCTGTTTCCATGTTGTATATCTCCATGACTTTATGACTCTAAAAGAGATTATACAAATTAGGTCTGTATTCTCTAGAATTTAGAAGACTTCAAAGTTTAACAGGAAAACAACATAATTATATTCACTGGTTGGGGATTCTAGAACCAAGGGCCATAATCCAAAATTACAGCCCAACTACTTAGGAGAGATAATGGGAACTGCAGATGTTTGGAGGCACTTCTTCACAAAAAGGATGGCAGGCATCTGGAACTTTCTTCCACAAACAGCAGTAGATTTATAAATAATTGTTAAGCAAAGATATTAAGGGATATGGGCCAAAGGCAAGTTAGGAGTTAGCCACAGATCAGCCATTGTCTCACAATGGCAGAACAAAATCAGGAGGCTGAATGGCCTACTCCTGTTTTAATGTTCCTTTAATCTATACATGAGCTTTCAAAAGTTATTTTGTTTAGTTTACAAGTGACCTTTAACAAACTTATGCCCATGGGATTAAAAGGCAGAGGCAGTACTGGATACAAAATTAGCTAAGGGGCAGAAAGTAGAATATGATGGAAGTTTTTCAGGCTGAAGCACTTTGAGGTTTATCTCATTGAAGGCACTAGGCAAATGCTATGGTTGGTAATTGTAACTGACTGCAGGTGAACAGAGACACTGGTGAAATAGCCAGGCACAAGACAGATTAATTTTAAACATAGGAAAATATAACAGGATTTTGCCAGAAAAAATGCAGAGAAGGAGTACAACCTAAATGGGGACAGTGTTAAGGGAAATGCACATTAGGCACACCTGGTGGGACACATATTCTCAGATCTTTGAAGGCAACAGCATTTCGAAGTTAAACATTTGGAAGTTAGTTAAATTCAATTTTCAATAAATTTAAAGTAAGTGATTAACAACATTAAAAACAATTTAAACAGTTTGCATATCTTACAAATCCTAATTTTAAGGGGTCTTATAGTGTATAGGTAGTGTACCTATCTCTGATCCAGAAGGCTCAAGTCCAAATCACACCCATTCCACAGGTGTGTCACAACACATCTGAACAGATTGACTAATAAAATGTACAAACGCTCACCATTCCTCAATTTCCTTTCCTGAAGGTGCTGACTGATGTTGACAGTGTGTTGGTCGAGTTTCTCATGGCAGTCTTATACAAGAGAAGCGACTCGTATGGATAAAATAAGAAATGAAAAACTACCGGATATTTCTGTCTAGCCCCTCCGAACAATACGAGCAAATACTCACCAAAGCAGTCAGCGAGCCCCAGGGTGTGGTCCTATATTCTGATTTTGCATTTTCAATCTGCTATAGAATGTAAATGTAGTTCAGCAGTTAATTTCGTGTCATGGTAGGACAAGTTATAATGCAGATTTAATGAATTCAAGAACTTTAATCTAGAGCAGTTCGTAGTAGGTATATTAAGTGTATGATACTATCGTGTCAGATTTTTCTTTTGAACAACGTAGTTCATATCTGCACATATGCCAGATTGTAAAGTGCATAATTGTGTGGGATTACACCAAAATAAGATGCCTCTTTATTAGAAACATAAACAAGGTGAGTGCCAGTGAAAAGTTAACCCACACTCACCAAGAGTGAGTGAAAATCCAAGGCTTAAACACTACGATATCGTAATTGGTCCCACCATTGGGACCAAAACCCAGTCCCCCAGCCCACAGGGAAAGATGATGGAAACCAGGGGGTAGACATTACAGGCAAACCCAATTAAGAGGCCACTCTCGGGACTGCTGTTCAACTGAGGCCAGCTCATCAGAGCTGCCAGGACAATCAAAGGACTGGTAGCTCCATAGCACTACTGAAAGTGATAACTACTGTTGTGGCCACAGGAAGAAGAGGGCGTTGTTGTTAAGAACCCCCCTGAAGGCCAAGCAGGCAAGCTTTTAAAAAAAAAATCTCTGTACCAGGGCCATATGGGCATGCCTTGGCAATTGGAGATGTTAGCCTTTCAGTTGCAGCGGCAGCCATCTCGTGCCCTTCCAAGGAACAAGCCAGGCCCAACCAGCCCTCCATGGAACCCCCTACTGAGAGGCTTATATAATTTACCACACAGTTGGTAAATGGTGCTTCATACCAAGTGTAAACTCATTTTTGAGGAAAGATGAACTGATAGCAGCTGCATGCTTCACTCTGGGGAAATGATTCAGAGTTATCACTTTCATTTTTGTGGATGGATGCAGTAAAGTTGAACTGTGTTGCAAGTTGTAATCGTTGTGAAGTGTGTACATACCAGAAACTCAACCTATAATTCCTCTTAAATGTTTACAGTTTCAAAAGGGTTTCATGAATTAGGAAGAAGCAACATTCTGAGATGTAAATATGAAATAAGCGGGTTTCAATTCTAGGTTTTGTGCAAAAAAAAAATACCTAGAAGAATTAACACTTTAAAAACAGAAAAATAATACATACATATGGCCCATAAACATTTGTACAAGAATACTTTCAACCAGGGTTGACTACTTTTCCAAGGTGATGGCAGGGGACTTATAATTGGTCTCAGTGTCCTTGGCTGAGAAGACAATGTAAACTTTCCCCCTCATGCTGCACTCCCCACTTCAACTCTGGTCACTAATTCTAATGCATTTTCAGATATGGGGTCATTTGGCGTGGGCCGAATTAATCATAGCTGTAGCATTCCCTATAGTTAAATAGAATGCCAACTTAATAAGAAACAGGAAGAGATGTCCATTTAGGCCCTTAAACATGCTCTACCAGTCAATAAGATCAAGGCTCATCTGGTGTGGCCTTAACTCTGCTGCCTACCTACTCTTGATAACACAACTCCCTTGCTAAGCAATCAATCCAACACTGGCACCGCAATCAAAAATCTGTTGAACCTTAATTGGAAGACATTCAAGAACTGGTTGTCTGCTAGGGATGAGAATTCCAACCACTAATGACCCTTTGAGAAGAATTTTTTGCTCTACTCCACCTTAAATGGCTGACTTCTTATTTTGAAACTGTTTCTCCTCATTTTGGATTCCCACAAGTGGGGAGACATCCTTGAAATATCTACCATCTCAGACTCCCTCAGAAGCTTACATATGTCAATATCAGCACCTCTCACTCTCAATTCTGTTGAGTGTTTGTTATTTTTGTTTCTTAAATCCACTTTTTTGGACACATGATGCTCTCTCCAGGGCAGGTGGGACTTTAGCCTAGAAGTAGGCACATTACCACAATCTTTAGTTTTTCATGTATAAACTTATCTTTGCATCAAATTACCCTACCAAAGATGTGCAAATAGCACAAAAAGTGTTATTAATATCCAAATCAGTCATTAACAGAAACAGTTTCTTCCATTAAAATCTGCACCTAATGGATCTGGCTGGATCCGAGCAGTGAAAAAAGTCCAAAAGCGAACATATAAAGGAAGGAATTAACAGAAACCATTGATTGCAGTCCCAGGGTAATGCTATCGGCGCACTTGGTGATGGGAATGGTCAAAACGCCTCTGTACTATGCAGAGGCTTAAAACTAATAAGATAGTTGCAAAAATTGCTTTGTGCTGATTTTAATACTGAAATAACTCTTTGGACATCTTCTGGTGAGGAAGAGATACCCCAATAAATTATAAATCAAGACATGTTGAGTGATTTCTGCCAACCCATTGTTAGCCTCATTAGCAAGCGGCTTAAATGACACTTCACTTACAGTACCCTTACAAGTTTCACAAACATTTTACACTTTCAAACTATTTGCTCAGTGAACTCACAACATACAATCAAGTTAGTAATTAAACGTCTAAGTATCCTTTTAACAATGAGATCATTATGAATGACGAATCAATTTCTCTGGCCCAGAAAGGAAACAATTAGAAAATATGGAGCCTTACACCTTCAGCTTGAGGATTACATTTTTATTCTTCATTTTGGTCTCTCAATGGAATCTTTGTTTCCCACCTTATTTCTCTAATTGGAATTCACAAACGCTAATTCACCCTTCTTCTCAATCCTTCCATCTTATCATTTAAAGATAATCCCCAGTTTGTCCTATTGTTCACTTAAGTTCCCTGCACCTTCATGCTGTTTCACACCTCCACTGATTGTCAAGAGCCACCCTGACTATGTACGTTTGTCTCCAGAATCAAGCAACCCTTTTAGATGTGCACTCAGATCTGAACTGTCACCCTAAGTTGGGAATGCAGAGGCAATTCAAGTGACTCTGAAATGAGTCTGTGGGCTAATGCACGTGCGTGGCATACACATGCTGGACTATGCCCTTCAACCCACCCACCATGGGCCCTCTTTCTATGACACCAATCTTGGCCCTCCCTTATCTTTATGGACTCTATGCCAACTTAGTGCCAAATTATGATCCTCCCCAAACTTTGCTCTACCCGCTCCATGCCAATTCACTTACTATCCACGAGAGACAGACCTCAGAAATCATATTGACATAAAATGAAGTTGGTCTCTGTTGGTCACTATTAAAATATTACTATTGAAACAATTCACATTGTTTAAAAAAATCAATTGCAATGAAATTCCTTGAATGAATCTCTTACTAAAACATTTCTATTCTAGAAGCACAAAAATGCTTACTTAACATGCTGTGTAAAAAGGTTGTGTAATCAGTCATCCAGCATAAATCCCAAATTTTCACATTTAAAAAAAAATTACACCCAATAGTTGACAGTTTTTAAACAGTTCCTTGACAGTCCCAAAGTTTATGTACTTCTTACACACAAGCATGTTTCCTTTTAGAATCCCAAAGAACATGTAAAAGGCAACTTATTTTGCCCAATGGTGTCCTGAAACTAGGTTTTAAAAAAGGGGTACCCTGGCAATTTAAGAAAACATATAAACAAACCGGCTCTATTTTGTATGTAAACAGGTGGAAATCAGTAGAAGCAACCCCGTGCCAAGACTCAAACCAACGTTCGTATAATACTTCTATGAATCTTAGATTTTAAATTGCACATCATTTAATCACTATTCAAATACATCAAGCAGACCAGGTCAGAGATATACAGCAGGGAAACAGGCTCTCCGGTCCAACTTATCCACACTAGATAGCCTAAATTAATCTCCCTAAACCCTTCCTATTCATGGACTGATCCAGATGCTTTTTAAAATGTCGTAATTGTACCAGCCTCCATCATTTCCTCTGGCAGCTCATTCCATACTTGCACATCCTCTGCATGAAAAAGTTGCTCTTTACGTTCCTGTTAAATCCTTCCCCTCTCACCTTAAACCTATGCCCTCTAATTTTGGACTCCACTACCCTGGTTAAAAAAACCTTGGTTATTCACTCTACCATGCCCCTCATGATCTTATAAACCTCGATAGGGTCACCCATCAGTCTCCAACGCTCCAAGAAAAATAGCCCCAGCCTATTCAGCATCGCCCTATAGCTCAAATCCTCTAACTCCAGCAAAATACTTGCAAACCTTTTCTGCAACCTTTTCAAATTTAACAACATCTTTTCTACAACAGGGAGACCAGAACTGAATGCAGTATTCCAAAAGTAGCCTAACCAATGTGTGTACAAGTGCAAGATGATATCCCAACTCTTACATTTAAACCAATAAAGGCAAGTGTACTAAACCGGTGACTTCACCTTTAAGGATCTACGAACCTGCACCCCAAGGTCTCTTTGTCTGGCAACACTCCACAAGACCCTACTATTAAGAGTATAAGAAGTCCTGCCCTGAATTGCCTTACCAAAATGCAACACTCCACATTTATCCCAATTATATTCCATCTGGCCATCAGCCCATCTGATAAAAGTCCTGCTGTACTCTGAGATAACCTTCTTCACGGTCCAGTACATCACAAATTTTGATGACATCTGTTTACTTACTAACCATCCCTCCTATAATCGCATCCAAATCATTTATACAGATGACAAAAAGCAGTGGACCCCGCACCAATCCTTGCAGCACCCTCATGGTCATAAGCCTCCTGTCTGAAAAACAACCCTCCACCACCACCCTCTGACTCCTACCTTCATGCCAATTTTGTATCCAAATGGCTAGGTCTTCCCTGGATTTCACGTGACCTAATTTGCTACCATGCAGAATCTTGTTGAATGCCTTGCTTAAGTCCGTATAGATAATGTCCAATGCTCTGCCTTCATCAATCCTCAGTTTTTTTTTGAAGAAGTGCCAATCAAGTTAGTGCTTCATGATTTCCCATGCACAAAGCCATGCTGACTATCCCTAACCAGTGCTTGTCTTCCCAAATACATGTAAGATCTTGTCCCTCAGAATCCTTTCCAACAACCTACTCACATCACTGACTCTACGGCAGGTTCACCAATCTATAGTTCCCTCATTTTTCCTTGCCACTTTCCTTAAATAATGAGACCACAAGGCTATTAATGAAACAAATATCTCAGCAAGGGGCCCAGCAATCTCATCTCCAGCTTTCCGCAAAGTTCTAGATAGCGAAGTGGTCACTCCTCAGGTGCAGGTAGCTGGGTAACAACCAGAAGAGGTTAAAAAAGGGTGAAGGCAGATTGTACAGGGTCGCCCTATGGCCATTCCCCTCATTAAACAGATATTCTGCTTTGGATGCTGTTGTGGGCGGGGTGGGGTGGGGTGGAAATGACCTTTCAGGAGTTAGCTGCAGTAGTCAGGTCAGTGGCACTGTGACTGGCTCCGAGGCTCAGAGGGAAAGGGTGCAGTCAAGCAAGCAATACTGATAGGAGAGTCAGTTGTGAAGGGGACCTACAAGAGATTCTGTAGCCGCAGAAGGGACACCAGGATGGTGTGTTGCCTCTGGGGTGCCGGGGTCAAAGATGTTTCTGAGCAGTTGCAGAGCATTCTTAAAGGGGGAGGGTGAACAGCCAGAGGTCCTTGTGCACATTGGTACAAATGACACAGGTAGACAGAAGGATGGGGTCCTACAAAATGAGTATAGGGAGTTAGATAAGAAGTTAAACAGCAGGGCCTTGAGGGTAGTGATCTCTGGATTACTCCCAGTGCCATGTACCAGTGAGGATTGAAAGAGAAAGATAGGCCAGATGAATGCATGGCTGAGGACTGGTGTAGGGAGCAGTGTTTTCCATTCTTGGATCATTGGGATCTCTGAGGTAGACATGACCTGTACAAGAGGAACAGATTGCACCAGACAGGGTCCAATATCCTCATGAGGAGATTTGCTAGTGTTACCCAGGAGGGTTTAAACTATTTTGACAAGGTCTGGGACTCTGAATACGAGAGGAGCCATCAAGAAGTCTGGGGAAAATACATTAGCTGTCAAGAGCAAATTTACTGTTCAGGGTAGCTAGGGGCACAGTAAAGGGAGGGAAAAGGCTTCTGGTTTAAAATGCATTTATTTTCGACTGGTAAGGCAGATGAGCTGACGACATGGATCAGCTCTGAGGACAGAAACATGGCTGAGTGAAGGGCAGGACTGGCAGCTCAATGTTCCAGGATACAGAAGCTACAGGCATGACAGTATTACAAATAAGCGAGGAGGGGGAGTTGCCCTTTTGATAAGGGAGTACATAACAACTGTGCTTAGACAGAATATTCTTATGTGGTCATCAAATGAGGCCATATGTAAACTTTAGAAACAAAAAGGGATGGCCACTCTGGGATTGTATTATAGACCCCTAAATAGCCAGTGGGTACTAGAGGAGCAGATGTGTAGAGAGATTGCAGATACCTGTAGGAATAACACAGTAGTATCAGTTGAAGATTTTAATTTCCCATGTTGACCGGGCCACCCAGAGGATAAAAGGCTCAACAGGGTGAAATTTGTTACATGTCCAAGAAAGTTTCCTAAATCAATATGTAAAGGGTCCTCCTTGGGAATGTGCAACACTGGACCTCCTTTTAGGAAATGAGGTTGGGCAAGTGTCTGAAGTATCAGTCGGACAGCACTTTGGGTCCAGTAACCATAACGCTCTTAATTTTAACATTGTTGTGGACAAACATTGAATAGGTCCACAGGTTAAGGTGCTAAACTGGAACAGGGCCAATTTTGGGGCCATTAAGCAGGATCTAGCAGAGGTCAATTGGCTGAGTCTGTTTGAAGGAAATAGAATGACTAACAAAATGGCAGGCTTTTAAAAGTGTGATATCAAGAGTCCAGGGAAAGTATGTCCCTGTTAGGGTGAAGGGAAAAGCTGGCAGGTTTAGGGATCCCTGGCTGATGAGGAATACGGAGGATCTGGTCAGGAAAAAGGAGGCAGCGTGCACAGGGTTTAAGTTATTGGGCTCAAGTGAATCCCTAGTTGATTATAAAAAGTGTAGGAGTACACTTAAGAGGGAAATAAGAACAGCAAAAAGACAGTATGAAACGGATTTGGCAGATAAGGTTAAAGATAATCCCGACAGGTTTTTTAGCCATATCAAGAGTGAAAAAAAGAGTGGCTAGGGAGAGAATAGGTTTCCTTAAAGATCAGTATTGCCATCTGTGTGTTGAGCCACTGGAGATGGGGAGATTTTTAACGAATATTTCTCCTCAGTGTTTACTGAGGAGGTAAGGGAAGTGACGCTAAGGAATTAAGGGAAACAAGTGGGGATGTTTTGGACCACATACACATTATGAGAGGAGGTGTTTGCAGACTTAAAGTGCATTAAGTTGGATAAATCCTCAGGGCCTGATCAAGTCCATGCTCAGACATTGTGGGAGGCTAGGGAAGCATTTGCAGAGGCCCTTGCAGAAATTTTTACTTCATCTTTAGCCACTGGTAAAATTCCGAAAGCCTAGAGGTTGGCTAATGTTGTTCCATTGTTTAAGAAAGGTAGCTAAGACAAGCCAGGGAACTACAGGCCAGTCAGCCTGACATCAGTAGTGGATAAGTTATTAGAGAAGATACTGAGTGACAGAATCAACCAACATTTGGATAAACAAAGTCAGATTTGGAACTGTCAGCATAGATTCGTATGCAGGAAGTCACATCTGACAAATCTTTGAGTTTTTCAAAGAGGTAACCAAAGGGGTAGATGAGGGTAGGGCAGTGGATGTTGTGTGTCTGGACTCTAGTAAAGCCTTTGGCAAGGTCCCACATGGCAGGCTGGTCATGAGGGTTAGGCTGCATGGGATCCAGGGAGAACTAACTAATTGGATTCAAAATTGGCTCAATGATAGGAAGCAGAGTGTGATGGTTGAAGTTTGCTTCTTGGACTGAGGCCTGTGACTGGTGGTGTGCCACAGGGGTCGGTGCTGGGACCTTTGTTATTTGTTATTTACATAAATGACCTGGATGTGAATGTACAAGGCATGATTAGGAGGTTTGCAGATGATACAAAATTAGGAGGATTCATTGATAGCAAGGAAAGTTATCAAAAATTAGAGGGATCTTGAGCAAATGGGGATATGGGCTGAGGATTTGCAAATGCAATTCAATACAGAAAAGTGTGAGGTGTTGCATTTTAAAATTTTACCAAATTAGTGTGAAAAAATGAGGAGAGTCATCCAGACACAAAACGTTAGCTTACTCTCTCTCCATGGATGTTGTCTGAACCACTGTGATCTCCTGCATTTGTTGTTTTCAGCAAAAAAAATTGTTTTGCATCACAGATAATAAATTCCCTGATTAAACAGGAAGTTTTGCAATTACCTGCCTACTGTAATGCTAGCCTGCATCTTGCTAGAGACCATACCATTGCAGATACTGCAAGTTGATAACTATATCATGGGCAACAGGAAAGTTAGGAGTTTTGTGAACAATGGGAAAGCAGTCTGCCTCCTTAATTGATGAAGAAGCAGAGGAAGAACAAAGAAAGAAAGAGAGAATGAATGAGAATTGGAGAGAGATAGAGGGGGAAAGAATGATTGTATGAACGAGGGAAAGAGACAAATGGAATAAAAACAACAAAATGTTTCGTAAATTTACTACATACAATTGAATACTTAAAAATTGTTCCCATTCTGGCACTGCATTGACAATGAACACACCACTGTATAGTGCTTCTGCGATTAAGTGCCAGGTTTGATCTCATGGTAGGTTTGTGCATATTCACCATATTCTTACAAATAAAAATGCTAAGATGACATGTTGTTTGTGTAGAACAAAAGAAAAAAAGTGATGCAAATCAATCAGTAGATTCTAGAGATTTGCGACTCTTCGTATCTCCAACGTCTGAACGCAGTGGCTGATCTGTACATCAATAAAAACTCAGGTTGATAATATACTTTGACAGGTTTAGACATTCTTTAATACTTACCATTTCTGTATATCCTGCAGATACCTTCAGTTTCTCTGTTACAATTTCTTGTATGCATCTACTAAGTAGAAAGGCCTGCAAAAGTTTATTAACAATAGTTATGCCAGCAACAAGATGTTTGTTCACATTTCAGTACATACACTGCCAGATTGGTGGAACCATTACTAGTTATTTGTCTTTTTGCTAATTGCAAAACACGGGCAGTTGAAATCATTCTTAACTAATTTCCCAACTATATTAGTTAGAGACCAAAAAAAACTTCAGATGCTGGAATCCAAGACAGACAAACAGGAGGCTGGAAGATCACAGCAGGCCAGACAACATTTGGAGGAAAGGAGCAGTTGAAGGGTAATACCTGAAACATTGACTGCTCCTTTCCTCCAGGTGCTGCCTGCCTGCGGCGTTCTTCCAGCCTCTTGTTTGTCTTCCCAATTACCTTGTCCTCTCATTATTTCATTCTGCATCTTCCAAACCCCCATCTCTGGACGTGGCACACCTTAGAGTGGGAACTAAATTAAATGGATCAGCAGCATCAAATTAGTGGCCTTCTTGCTCATCAGCACTGAGGATTGGTGCTTCAATACCTAAAAGTAATTGTGTTTAGAAGAAGAATTGCAAGAAATACAGCAAATGAGAAATCCAATGCACTGCAATATGGAGTGGCAGGTGACAAGTGACAAGTAGACTTGTAGCTTAGGTTGTGGATGTTGTGGTTGGTTCGCACACCAAGCTGCTCCATTAGTTTGCAGGCATTTCATTGCCCTGTTGGGTAACATCAGTGCAGCCTCCGATGAAGTGCTGTTGTACTTTTCCGCTTGCTATCTAAACTCTGGGATCCGTTGGAATCGTTTACCTCCGGTTTTTCTTTGCCTTCTTAGTGGAGAGCCAGGCCTCTAGAAATTCCCATGCTCGTCTCTGTTTGGTTTGTCTTAGGTTGGGACAATGTCAGGATCCACACTTTTCATGCTTTACGTTTGCCCGTTCAAGGTGAGTCTCAACTGGCCATTTATGGATGTGGAATAAATTGCCAACTTCAAGCTCATTGCTAAGAGTGATGTGTATTGTCTTACAAAAGGGCCAAGGAGCAAACAGCCAGGTCCATAAAATTAACAGCTTTGGTAGCTTTTCTGTTCAACAGGCTCATGGGGCTTAAATGGCTTTGTTCTGTATTTGTGCTCCTAGCAGTAAACGAACTTCTAAATGATGGGGAGATTTTATTTGAACCTCGCTACAACACATCCTCCAACCTTGTCCAATGCTTCTTTTAATCTCACTGCACCATTCTATAGATTACTTCTAATGGATCTTGTGGAACAGGAAATAGCTGGTCCAAATTCAAAGTATACCTTTCTCAATATTTTATCACTAACTAAAAGAGGTTTGCAGATGGAAAGCTTGCAGAAATTTGTGACTTAGACTGTAATATACTGCAAATAAAGTTACGCAATAAAGAGGGGAACAGTTGTAGTGACAATCTGAAAGTTCATAGCAAATTTATGATTCTTATATATCACTATAAAAGGGAAAACCATTTGTGGAGAAAACAATTTTTGGTAAACTGAATTTCGAAAGGGAACAGAGTAGAGAAATTCAGGTAGGAAGCTGTGTTTTTAAAATTTAGCAGAAGTAACAGAGTAACACTGAAGAAAAATTAATGGTTCATAGTACAGCTTTTAACAAAATGATTGAAATTTCCAATCCTATTTCATTTTCTCTTTCTCCTTTTGAAGAAAAGCTATCACTCTATTATTTGTTGAAGTTTTCATCTTGAATCATCATTGTTAGCAGTTTTCATTTAATCAACACATTGTGCTTGTTTGTTGAATAGTACAGGAACCGAGTTCCTTAAAGATGGTTTATCATTGTCCTTTTCATGATCAAATCAAGTCCATCTAAAGTAGCCCTTCAAAAGGAGGAAAGCTAATATGAAGTACAAACCTGATGGAACAAATGGCCTCCTTCACATATACTTTTCTTTAAAGAAACTTGAGCTAAGATCCTATTTGAGGAGTACTCACTTCATATGGTAGTTCCCAAAGTGGCCCATAGCAACAGACATTTTTGAGCAGAATACAGACTATAGAGAATAAAGAAAACACTTAACAACTGCAAGATGTTTCATTACTGAAATGGCTGCAAGAAACTCACTGATATTTAGGAAGCTGCTACATACTGCAAATGCAGTGGGACAGGAGCTCTGCTGATTAAGTGTCCCCACTGTGCACACTGTAGTCAGCAATTAAACATATACTTTTCAGATCCTAATACTGAGTGACCCACATACACGACACCAGAGAAATATGATAGCGCTATTATGATGGTGGGTCAAAAGCCTGGAATTAGCATTGCACAGGGCATCATCACAAGTTGGACTGCAGAGTTTCCTGGTAACAGTTCACCTCTCAAGTTCAATTAGGGATAAGCAACAAATAGCGCCAATTGTCAGTAAAACCATGCTCCATGAGTTAAGAAAGACTTTTCCAATCCATTGTTAAAAGTCAGAAATCAAAAATCTCAACTTTCTCATTGGCAATGGTACGGGTAGGAGATAGTCTAGTGGTATTATCACTAGACTATTAACGCAGAAACCTATCTAATGTTCTGGAGACCTGGGTTCGAATTCCACCACAGCAGATCACTATGAAATCTTTGCTGATTGCTGGAAAAACCCATCTGTTTCACGAATGTCCTTTAAAGAAAGAAAACTGCCTTCCTCACCTGGTCTGGCCTACATGCGAGTCCAGACACACAATTGCATGGTTGACTCTCAACTGTCCTCTGAAATGGCCTAGCAAGCCACTCAGTTGTACCAATCGTTACAAAGTCTCAAAGAAATGAAACCGGACAGATCACCTGGCATCAACCTAGGCACAGGAAAAGACAATGGCAGAAACAGCCCTGTCAAACATGCAAAATCCTCCTCACGAACATCTAGGGGTCAGTGCCAAAATTGGGTGGGCTGTCTCAGACTAGTTAAGCAGCAGCCTAACATAGTCATACCTCACAGATGATGTCCGAGACACCACCATCACCATCACCATCACCATCCTTGGATATGTCCTGTCTCACTGGCAGGACAGACACAGAGGCAGTGGAACAGTGGTATACAGTTAGGCGGGAATTGCTCGAGGAGTCCTCAACATTGACTCCAGACCCCATGAAGCCTCATGATTTCAGGTTAAACATGGGCAAGGAAACCTCCTGCTGATTACCACATACCGTCCTCCCTCAGGTGATGAATTGGTACTCCTCCATGTTCAGCAACACTTGGAGGAAGCACTGAGGGTGGCAAGGGCACAAAAGGTACTCTGGGTGGTGGATTTCCATGTCCACCACTAAGTGGCTCGGCAGCAGCAGTACTACAGATTGAGCTGTTCAGGTCCCCAAGGACACAGCTGCTAGACTGGGTCAGTGGCAGGTAGTGAGGGAGCCAACAAATGGGAAATACATACTTGGACTCATCATTACCACTCTGCCAGCTCCTGTTGCATCTGTCCATGACAATAACCAGTAAAAGTAACCATCGCACAGTCCTTGTTGAAACAAAGTCCTGCCTTTGCATTGACAATAACTTCCATTGTGTTGTGTGGCACTATCAGGGTACTAAATGAGACAGACTTCACACAGATCTATCAACTCAAGGCTGCATCCATGAGGCGCTTTGGGCCATCAACAGCAGAGCTGTACTTCAGCACAATCTGTAACCGCATGGTCCGGCATATCCCCCACTCAACCATTACTATCAAGCCAGGGATCATCCCTGGTTCAATGGATAGTGCAGCAGTGCATGCCAGGAGCAAGTACCAGGCAAACCTGAAGAGGAGGTGTCAACCTGGTGAATCCACCAAGCAGGACTTACTTGCACACCAAACAGTGAAAGCAGCAAGTGATAGACAGAGCTAAGTGATCCAACAGCCAACAGATCAGACTTAAGCTCTTCAGTCCTGTCACATCCAGTGGTGAATGGTGGTAGACAATTAAACAACTCTCTGGAGGAGGCGGCTCCACAAATATCTCCATCCTCAATGATGGAAGAGCCCAGCACATCAGCGCAAAAGATAAGGCTGAAGGATTCACAGCAATCTTCAGCCAGAAGCGCTGAGTGTATGATCCATTTCAGCCTCCTCCATTGGTCCCCAGCATTACAGGTATCAGTCTTCAACCAATTCAATTCACTCCATGTGATATCAAGAAATGGTTGGAGACACTGTATGTTGCAAAGGCTACCAGTCCTGACAACATTCTGGCAAGTGTACTGAAGACCTGTGCTCCAGAATTTCCACTCCCTTAGCCAAGTTGTTCCAGTACACAGTCACAACACTGGCATCTATCCGACAATGTGGAAAGTTTCCCAAGTATGCCCTGTACACAAAAAGCAGGACAAATCCAATCCAGCCAATTAATGCCCCATCAGTCTACTCTCAATCATCAGTGCAGCGATGGAAGACATCAATTTTGGTATCAAGCAGCACCTGTTCGTCAAAAACCTGCTCAGTGACGCCCAGCTTGGGTTCTATCAGGGCCACTCAGCTCCTGATCTCATTACAGCCTCGGCTCAAACGTGGACAAAAGAGCTGAATTCCAGAGTAGCCCTTGACATCAAGGCTACATTCAACCGAGTGTGGCATTAAGGAGCCCTCGCTAAACTGGAACCAAATGGATATCGAGGTCAAACTCTCCGGTGGTTGGAGTCATACCTGACATATAGGAAGGTGGTTGTGATTGTGAGAGGTCAACCATCTCAGCTCTAGGAGTTCCTCAGAGTAGTGACCGCGCCCCAGCTATCTTCAGCTGCTTCATCAATGACCTTCCATCCATCATAAGGTCAGAAGTGGGGATGCTCGCCAATGATTGCACAATGTTCAGTGCCAGTCGTGACTCCTCAGATATTGAAGCAGTCCATGTTCATACGCAACAAGATCTGGATAATATCCAAGCTTGGGCTGATAAGTGGCAAGTGGCTTTCATGCCACACAAGGCTCTGACCATCATCAACAAGGCACAATCTAATTACCACCCCTTGGCACTCAATAGTGTTACCATCACCGAATCCCCCACAATCAACATCCTGGGGGTTATCATTGACCAGACTCTACTGGACTCACCACAGAGATAGTGGCTACAAGAGCAGGTCAGAAGCTAAGAATAGTGCAGCAAATAACTCATCTCCTGACTCAAAGCCCGTCCACCATTTACAAGGTACAAGTCAGGAGGTGTGATGGAATACTCCCCACTTGCCTGGATGAGTGCAGCACCAACAACACAAGAAACTTGACACCATCCAAGACAAAGCTGACTGCTTGATTGGCACTACACAAGCATCCACTCCCTCCACCACCAAAGCTCAGTAGCAGCAGTGTGTACTATTTACAAGATGCACTGAAGAAATTCATCGAAGATCTTCAGACAGCACCTTCCAAACCCACAAACTCTTCCATCTAGAAGGACAAGGGGAGCAGACATATGGGAACTCCACCACCCCCAAGTTACCCTCCAAGCCACTCATCATCCTGACTTGGAAATATATCATCGTTCCTTCATGATTGCAGCGTCGTAATCCCTCCCTTATGGCATTGTGAATCAACCTACAGGAGGAGGACTGAAGTGGTTCAGGAAGGCAGCTCACCACCACCTACTCAAGGGCAACTAGGGATGGGCAAGAAATGCTGGCCAGCCAGTAACGTCCACTTCCCACAAACGAATAAACAAAAGCCAAAATTGCTCAATCATTAAATAAACAATCACGGTGATGATCATAACATTACTTCAAAGTTCCTGCATGAAACGGAAATAAAATTATAGCATGGAAAATGTTCTTATAGCCTTCACTACTTAAAATACTTTACGCTCATACACATAGATATTATATAATAGTTTATCGATGAAAAGAAGAGACACTCAATTCCAACAAGCACACACTTTAGAAAACTTGCATGGACACTGTTGCCTCAAGATTTGGATCAATTTTTAACAGACTAAAGCACTGTTTCTCTAGCAGGTTTGTTAACAATCACAGTATAGCTCAGGCTGAAGAACATTCGCTGTACTGTTACAGCGCCACTGCTGAACCAACCTGGTAAGTATAAATTGTAATCCATTGCCCGAAATCGGGACTATCTTGATATTCAAAACTCAGTTTTGGTTTCAGTTCTGTTTCTTCTTGTACCTATAAAAGAAGAACAAAGAAACTGGAAATAACTTGCCTAGTATTAAAATCAGATAAACAGTAAAACTCATGAAAAATTGCTCGAGTTGCATTTTATCATTAAGAGCTGATTTCCCCCAATGCAATGTTCTTGACACAGAAAATAGAACCCGAAACATAACATCTGATTTTGACATAATTAAAAGCAATTCTAAAAGTTAAACTCCTTTGTCTCCCACCCATCCTTGTTGCAAACAGCTGCTATGTTATTCAAAAGTAGCACAAAAATGTGTGGCGGCCCAGGACAGGCTCCTGGCCTCGAGGGGGTTCAACATGAACTCCCAGCCTTATATCTAAGATGGCATCGGAAGTGGCAACTTTGTACATTTTTTGCTGTAATCATCTACCACTGTACTTGAGTACATGTGACAATAAAACCAATTCTAGTATTAAAGCATCTACCGTTCCACAATTCAAGGAAGCACCATTAGAGACTTAAGCCTTCACGAATACAGTAATAAAACTGCTTTCTGGATAAACCACAATCCAACAAGACAAAAAAAAAATCAAGAAGCACTGCCCGAGTGCAATCAGAAGATAGGCTTTTGGTTTCCTTGTGAGGAAGTGGATTGGTTGTAGCATTCATGAAGACATTGTTTAAATCGGCAGTTGGCACTGGTTCTAGAAATATAGAATTCCCATTGCATGGAAACAGACCATTTGGCCCACTAAGTCCACACCAACCCTCCAAAGAGCATCCCACTCAGACCCACACCCCTACCCTACCTGTGTATTTCCAATAGCTAACTCACCGTAGCTAAACATCCCTGAACACTATGGGTAATTTAACATGGTCAAATCACCTAATTTGCACAGAATTCGACTGTGGGAGGAAACCAGAGCACCCGGTGGAAACCGACGCAGACATGGGGAGAATGTGCAAACTCCACACAGACAGGAAGGATTTTAACTGAATCTCAGAATAGTTAAATAGTTGAGGGGAAGTGAGAAGTGGTGATGTTTAATAAAGATGTAATTGTATCGGAGGCAGTTCAAAGAAGGTTCACTAGATTAATTCTGGAGTTAAAAGTCTGGTTTTAAGAAGAGATAGAGTACTTTTGGTGTGTATTCACTAGAATTCAGAAGAATGAGGGGAAATCAAATTGGAAGTATTTATGATGCTACAGGGGATTAATAAAGTAGATCTAGAAAGAGAGGTCATTGTTTTAAAACCCTTAGCCTAAAACCGAGAAGAGGAAAAATTACTTTTTTCCTAAGGGTTGTGAATCTGTGGAATTCACTAATTCAGACTGAGGTGGATTCTGGAACACTGAATAAGTTTAAAGAACAGATAGATAGATTTTTAATTAGAACAGATCAAAGGGTTATGGGGAGCAGGCAGGAAAATGAAGTTGAGACCGAGATTAGATTGTATTAATGATGGAACAGGCTCAGGAGACTGAATTGCTCTTAATTCTTGAGAGAGCTGGGTTCAGGGAAAGTGGCAACAACTTGAGAAGGTAAGTCTTTGAAATTGGAAGAGTAACACGGTTAGAGTAAAAGGATAAAACAGTAGGTTAATGAGGGCAGAAGTAATAGTAAACAGTGAACAATGCTGTTGAGTGGGAGTATTCAGAATAATTAGTACTTGGAGAGAGGACACTAGGATGCAGCTGGCTGTGGGGAGGTTTGGAGGATTTAAGGGGATAAAAAAAAAGTCTTTGGCAATTGTGGATATTAGGATGAGAGAGTTTGGAGCATAGGTTAGGTGTGAAAAAAGAAAAGGTTAGCAGAGAAGGAGAAGGAGTTGACATCATTGAGTTGCAGTTATATGGATCATGCTCACAATTTGAGAAAATAAAATAAATTTTGTTGGCAGCATGGTGGCTCAGTGGTTAACACTGCTACCTCGCAGCGCCAGAAACCCGGGTTCGATACCATCACCTGGCAACTGTGTGGAATTCACACAATCTCCCCGTGTCTGCGTGGGTTTCCTCACATAGTCTAAAGATGAACAGGCTAGGTGGATTGGTCATGTTAAATTTCCTGCAGTGTTCAGGGATGTGGAGCTTAGATGGGCTATAGAGGTATGGGTCAGTGTGGGCTTGTTGGGCTGAAGGGCCTGTTTCCACACTATAGGGATTTTATGAAATTCTATGAATTGTGTTATATACGAAGGCCTTATTGAGGTTTTCTTTTTAAGGATACAGTACATGATAGTACGGAAGCTGAGCATGGTTGTATTTCAATTGGGTTTGCAGAGGGGTCAAAGTGGAACCCCTGCCTCTCCTGTCTCTATGTTTGATAACTGAAGAACTTGCCATTTTAAAAGGTTGCTCGTGCGCCGTTAGCAAGAACCTGAAAAACTGATGTGGAGGTACCGGTAATGGCCTGGGGTGGACAAATTCATATCAACTTTTATATTTAACATGTTATCCCAGCTATTGGGAATATGTCCAGCACCACCGTATTTTTAATTTTTTGTAATTATCTCTCTGCCTCATTTATTGGTCACCCCATCACTTCTAATTCACTGTTGACACTTTACTCACAGTGTTGAACACTTTGGATCACCTGCAGGCGCACCACTCACACCATTTATATGGTCTTTTGATCCTTTTTTCTCTCTCTCTCTCTCTCTCTCTGCCCATACATTCTGTGGTGTGTTCTCTCTTACTTCAACTGATGAAGGGGCTATGCTCCGAAAGCTTGTGATTTCAAATAAACCTGTTGGACTACAACCTGGTTTTGTGTGACTTCTGACTGAAAAGCTGAAGGAAAGCATGTCAGGTTTCTGAGAGGAATATTGAAATGGGCATTACACCCTTTATTAACATTCACAAGGAGCCTAAAACTTCATTCAGATGACTACGAGAGATGTCAGAATATCACCAGGCTAAATATGGTGCTGCAGGAACTGTCAGGAAGTTTTTGGGATCAGAATATAACTGCATAGAATTGGTAACTTTTACTCCAATTCTAAGTCTATAAACAAAACAGTAAAGTCAGCCACAATTTCTCCCTCAATATTTCTGTGTGTCAGTTCTTGAACAGAGATACCTTCTTTGTCCCTCGTCCATTCTATGCAACTGGTCAGAAAGTGGGCAACAGTTAAACTTTCCTCACCATCCAAGTTTTTTTTGGCTTCTGGGAAAAGACTTTGCCCCTGAAGACATACTTGACTGGAATTAGAAATTCTTAATGCAAGTAAGAGTACATGCCCGACTGCCTTACTGGAGCTCAGGACTGTAGAACCACTCTGTTACAATCACTTTACATTTACCTTTACTGCAACTCATTATTTGAACAGAGAAAAAACAAACTACCCATGGTCAAAGGAAATTAACAAAATATTTGGTCAAGATAAAAAGTTCAGAAAACTTGGAGTGGCAGATGTGAATACTCTAAAACCCACCTCAAGACTCGGCAAAAACTATCCACTATCTACAAGAAGCAAGCCAGGAGTGTAATGGAATGTTGTCCACTTGCCTGTATAGGTACATCTGCAACATTCAGAAAATACAAAACCAAACAGACCTGTGATTGGTACCACAGCTAACACCTTCAACATCACTCCAACTGCCAATGATACTCAGTAGCAGTACACTGCACTGCAGAAAGTCACCAAGGTTCCTTAGATAGTAGTTTCCAAATAAGATATTCAGTAACAACATCATCTGAAGGACCCACTCCAAGTCACACAATGTCTTGATGTGAAACAATTTTGCCATTACTTCTTTGTTACTGGATCAAAATCCCGGAACTCCCTTCTTAACACCACTGTGGGTGTCCCCACACTTCCAGTCATTCAAGGCAGTTCACCACTACCTTCTCCGGGGCTATTAGAGATGGGCATTAAATGATGGCCCAGCCAATTATGCCCACATCCTATTAATCAATTTTAAAAAAATGACATTGGTGCTTCTGGCCAAAGATGCATCCACTCTGAGGGTAATATGGTTGGGTGTAAGAGGGGAACATGCCCTTGACCAGTGTAAGTTGATACCAGGGACGACAGAATCAAGTTCAGATGCAATTTCTCTCATTTTGAGGTTGCCCACAGGTACTCAGAATCTTAAATTGAATAGGAAAACTCCCACAATGCATTAATGATAGAGTGGAGCCCAGTGGGGCTATAGGCTTAGTCCTCTGTACATGGAACTGGGCATTTGTCCATTACAGGTACATTGCACCAAGGCATGGCAGAGCAGCACCCACCCCAATGTCAGAGTGTCACCAAGACTCTCATGCAGCAGCCAGAGACCTGGGAACTACTAGAAACAAAAACAAGACAACTGATTGAGAGAGAAATCTGGGGCATTTCCATAGGTAAATAGTACCTCAGACACTTCTAGGATTTTGTGGATTTTTTATCAACTGTCAGCTGATGTACAATTTATAAAAGGTCCCACTCCCATGACTGTCGAGGTATGATCTGAGCAACTGCCTGACTATGCCAATGCTCCAGGACCCATAGAAGAGGCTATCCTTGACTTACTGTGACAGCATCCTCTGCATGCAGGGTGTCTCCCTGGACTTGAAAGGACCACTCCCCGTAGATTTTGAGTCATAGCCATTTGTTTGAAGACATGCAATGTACTTAGCACGCATACAGCTGGCACAGAGACCATTCTACAGCAACATGTCCATGTGTTGATCGATGACAACCATGGCAAGTTGCCTGGCTTTATGAATGCACTAAAAATCAAGTCAGGGCAGTAAGCATTTAAAGTGCAGCTCAGAAAGCAAAGTTCCAAAAACTGAAAGGATGGCTGAGATGGGTGACCCAGGCCCAGCTATTTTCAGCTGTTTCAACAATGACCTTCCCTCCGTCATATAGTCAGAAATAAGAATTTTCACTGATAATTGCACAATGTTTATTACCATTCATGGCTCCTTATATAGTGAAGCAGTCCATGTCCAAATGAACTTAGACATGGACAATATCCAGAGCTGATAGGTGGCAAGTAATATTTGGGCCACACAAGTGCCAGACAATGAGTATCTCCAACAAAAATCATCAGCCCGTGATGTTTACTGGCAGAACAATCACTGTATCCCCCACTGTTAACGTCCCAGGATTTACCGTTAACTAGAAACTGAACTGGACCAGCCATGTGAATATTGTGGCTACAAGTGCAGATCAGAAGCTAGGAATCCTGCAGTGAGTAGCTCATCTACTGACTCCCCAAAGACTTGTCCACCATTGTACAAATCAGGAGTGTGATGGAATACTAAGTTGCTGGAAAAGTTCAGCAGGTCTGGCAGCATCTGTGATGGAAAAAATCTGAACGACCCTTCCTCAGAACCGGACCCGAAATGTTAACTGTTTTTTTCCTTCACAGATGCTGCCAGACCTGCTGAGCTTTTCCAGCAATTTTGTTTTTGTTCCCGATTTACAGCTTCTGCAGTTCTTTGTGTTTTCATTGTGAGATGGAATACTCCCCACTTGCCTGGATGAGTCCAACTCCAAGAACACTCAAAAAACCTGACACCATCTAGGACAAAACAGCGTGATTGTTTGTAGACATGGTGCCAATCATTCACTTCCTCTATCATTGCCACTTAGTAGCAATGATGTGTACCATCTACAAGATGCAGTTAAATTCAAAGATCCTTAGATAGCACCTTCTAAACCCACAGCCACTATCACATTGAAGGGGAAGGGCAACAGATACGTAAAAACACAACCACCTACAAGTTCTCCTCCAAGCCACTCACCATTCTGACTTGGAAATACATCGCTATTCCTTCTTTCACTGGGTCAAAAATCCTGGAATTCCCTCCTAATGGCATGGTGGGTCTACCTACAGCACATGAACTGCAAGACTACAGCTCACCATCACCTTCTCAGAGCAACTAGGGACAGGCAACAAATGCTGGCCTACCCAGCACTTCACACACTGAAGAATGAATAGTTTAAAGAAAATACCGTGAGCACAGAGATAAGCACACAGGGAGTCAAAGTTGAGACAGCAAGTAAGAAGCCCAAGATGAAGCCTGGTGCAATCTATTATCTGGGTGGCCGTCTGTGCAACAACATTGCAATGAAAAGTGCCAGCATGCTCCAAATTACAGCACTAAGGTGCAGAGCTGGACTGTAAGTAGCTCAGAGATGTGCCATGATGATGGAGTGAGGCTGATACCTGTCAATATCGTGGATGTGGGATACATGTTGTCACTGTTCATGAAGTCCACCCTGAGAGCTTGGTTCCCACGTGCCCAAGATGGAGATGTGGAGGTGCAAGTGGCAAGTTTGTGTCATGAAGCACTCCCCCTGACTTTCATGCTGAGAATTATCAGCATTTAGTTTCTATCTGATGGATGGTGTTATGGCAGATTGTACATTAATAAAGCAGGATTAAGGTTTAAATGAAACAAACAGCAATTGCTGGAGTAGTTCAGCAGATCTGGCAGCATCTGTGAAGAGAAAGCAGAGGGAAAGTTTTGAATCCAATGACTGTTCTTCACCAGACTTGAAACGATTTTTGAGTCACTATTTTCTGACCACAGATGCTGCCAAACCTGCTGAGTTTTTCCTGCAATTTAAGTTTTAGTTTCGGATCTTCAGAATCCACAGTTGTTTTATTTAAATTACAATGACGCTGTTAATGAGTGATACATAAGCTATGCTAAAAGAATCTGGTGAGAATCTCATCTCACCAGATACTTGGTTGTAAAATGGGACTTTTCAGTTTAGCTGTTGACAACTTCTCACCATGGCCCACATTGTTTGGGGACTGGGATGTTAATATTCATGGAAAGATCAAACATGTAGGTCTTAACAATACTTGATCTAAGCTGCTCTGCCTTCTTCCCCATCCAATGTCTACGTGAGACCATCTGATTGAAGAATGAGTGGAGCTTAATTCAACATTAACCCTATCACAGCCTGCCAAATGTTGCAGTACTAACAATTGACAATGAGTGCTTGAAGTCCAATGCTATCAGCAATTCTTTTTACTGTTTTACAATAATCAAATTTAGTACAGACAGGCCCTAAATGGGTGCTGTAATTAATTTTGAGTCTAAGGACCTATGTATTTGTTGGATTGAAATAAACCATTCTTGAGTATTAACAAAGAGATGGGCCTGATCTTTGCACAAAATATAAATTCATTTCATGATACCAATACATACAAGTTTGACAATTTAGGCAAAATTTAAAAAAAAACTATCAAAGACGACAAATATCTTCACCATTGGGACCTCATGCTTAATTCGCTAGTTCTCCACCCAAGCTGCGAGATATCATGTTGGGTGGAGAATCAGTCTCCAATGTTAATCCTTTTAGAAGCATTATGCAACAGACTGGGCTTTCTAACTGAACAACAAGTCTCAAATATATATAGAATTCTGTCCATTCAACATTTTCAATTGTTTTCTGTTGTCCTGAATATTACAAAATACCTTCTGGAAAGGCATGTAGACAACATCCAGAAGAATCAAAATAGATTATTCTTTACACTTTGCCAAGCTGAATCTCTTTCATCAGTTTAAAATCTTAGTGACTCTATCCTTAAATAAGTGCTCATTGTTTATACAGTTTCCAAATATTGGTATCTTGAAGAGTTGTTCAAGCCTCAAAGTTGGTAGTTGTTTAAACAACCAATTCTCGAGAAATGGTCTGTTTTATTTTCCAACCATCAAATAAACCTTATGAACACATGCTCATGCTCATGATCTGTCAATAGATTTAACCAAAGGGCAGCCCTACATAGCTTATTGGACAATTCAATGCTGTTTATTTCAAAATATTTTGGAAAAGATGCAAGTAACACCTCTTCCTCACAGGATGTGACAGTAATAAAAATAGAATTGTAAATAAAGCAGCAGGAAAATATTAGTCCAAAGTTTGACAGAAGGTCAATAAGTATCAGCAGAAATGCAGCAATCTTAAGTCCCTAGGCTGGGGGAGTTCAAAACTAGGAGGCATTTATTTTTAAGGTGAGAGAAGAATGTTTTTAAAAGGACATGAGGGTCAACTTTTAAAAATAAAATTCACAGACTAGTTCATGTGTAGGAAGGATTGCCAGGTTGGACATACAACTGTTACAACGTTTTGAAGATATTTGGATAAATTCATGAATAAGAATGAGGGATTTGGGCCAAATGCAGGCAAGTCAGCCTAGTTTAGTTTGGGAACACGTTGGCTTGGGCCAGTTGCACCGAATGGTCTGTTCCCACATTGTAGCACGCCGGTAATTTGAACATACTTTCACGTCCACCTAAAACTGCCTGACATGTGGACATATGTTTGATAAAATTCGGCTAAAATTATTAAACACAAATTACTTACCTGCAGACTGATTTTCCAGCATCTTATTCTGTTGACCTTGAAGCTGACTTCCTTGATCTCGTTACTTGGTAACTGGATGCAGCAATTAATCTCATCATTGCCCACCCGAACAACAGAAGGACAGTTGGGTTCTGGGTAATCACAGGTGCAGGCCTCAAACAGTACATACCCATAGAACTTTACTTCCTCTATAGTTTCAAGGAACTGAAAAATACAATTTTGAATAAGTGGTTAATACATAATTCTGTCTTAAGTTCTTGGTAGCTAAGGAACACTACTGGCAAATTGACAACAACATGCAAGCCTTCAACAAAAATGAAATGTTCTAAGCCCTTTCATAGGACCATTATCAAACACAAAGCTCCAGTAAAAATAATCAGGATAGATAAACAAGTTGTAAGAAGTGTCTTAAAGCAAGTAAGAAAGGTGATGAGTTGCAGAAAGGGAACTACAGGGCTTTGCAGTCTACAATGGTGAAAGCAGGTCTATTGCAAAGATTCCACTTCACAAAATGAGTGCGTTGGAGACTGTCACAATTAGAAATCCATTATCAAATCTATTCATCTGCAATATCATGCACCATAACAATTTATTTTCTTGTTCTACTTGAAATTGGATGTTAGTTCAAAAAATTGGAAATATTTGAGGGGCTAGAATTATGAAGTGATGATATGGTGGTATTGGCTGGAAGAGGTTTTACAGGTAGTGAGGTGTGTGGCCATGGATAAGTTTGAAAGAAAAATGGATGAAGAAAAGTAGGAAAATGGAGGTTTTGCTAAACAGGAGCTAAATTTAGGTCCCTGAGCACCAGAACAATAGATGAACAGGAACTGGTGTGAATGAGGACACGTGCAGCAACACAGTTTTGGATAGCTTAGTGGTGGGAAGAGAGGCCAATGCCAGTGATTCTTTGGACATTTGATAAGAATCAGGTAAAAAAAAAATCAGTCAACATGGCTTGTCTCCCCCTCCCGCCAATCTCGAATACAATTGTTATAACAGGATCTTTTGGTCAAATGACTCAAAAGGGTGAACACAAGCCATAAGACCGTAACATATAGGAGCAGAATTAGGCCACTTGGTTCATCGAGTCTGCTCTGCCATTCAATCATGGCTGACATGTTTTGCCTTTTCCTTATAAACTTTGATCCCCTTAATAATCAAAAACCTCTGTTTAAGTCTTAAATACATTCAATGACTTGATCTCCACAACTTTTTGCAGCAGTGAGTTTCACAGATTCCCCAACCTCTGGCTGAAGAAATCCCTCCTCATCTCATTTATAAAGTATTGCCCCTTCACTCAGGTGGTCCCCTGGAGTCCTAATCTCTTCTACTGGTGGATACATCTTCACATCCAATCTATCAAGATTTCTCAGCGCTCTAAGTTTCAATGTGATCACTCTGTCATCCACCTAAACTCCATCGAGTACAGACCAAGAGTTCTAACAGTGCCTCACTGGACATCCCTGGAATCATTTTGGTAAGTCTCCTGTGCGTCCCCTCCAATAGCAGCACATTGTTCCTGAGACACTGAGCCCAATTTGCTCACAATATTCCAAATGCCATTTGACTAGAATCTTTTCTAGCCTCCATGACAGATCTCTGCTCTTGGATTCTGATGTGGAGATGCCAGCTTTGGACTGGGATGGACAAGGTCAAAAACCACACTACACCAGATTATAGTCCAACAGGTTTATTTGAAAATGCAAGCTTCTAAAGCTCAGCTCCTTCCTTAAAATCAATGCTAACTGTATTTATTTCCTAGCTGCCAACTGAACGTACACATTAACCTGAACAGAATCCTGAACTAGCCCTGCCAAGACCCTTTGGGCTTCAGACTTCCAAAGCCTTTTCCAATTTAGAAAATAGTCTACACATCTATTCTTCCAAACAAAGCGCATAACTTCACACTTTCCCACATTGTATTCTATTCGTTACTTCTTTATCCACTCTCATATCATGCCCAATTCCTTCTGCAGCCTCTCCATTTCCTCAATACTACCTGTCCCTCCACCTATTCTTGTGGCATGTGCAAACTTAGCGACTATGCCTTCAGTTTCCTTATCCAGATCATTAACGTATAGGTAGTTCTCCTATAACGTGTTAGTTGTATTCTTGTGTGATCTCGTGCTATACAAAATTGCACTATAGAAAATCATGTTACAGGGAAAGTTCTTGTTATCCAAATAACATCCACAATACAAAAATTGCATTACAGCCAATTTGCATTAACAAGTGGTACAGCAGAAGTACTTGTATACTATAAATTGTTGCAGTCACAAAACTGATCCCTGTGGAACTCCAATAGTGACTGGCTGCTATCCTGAAAAGACTCCTTTATCCGCATTCTCTGTCTTTTGCTAGTCAGCTAATCCTTAACACTCTGGGGTCTTATCCTATTTAACAGCATCCTGTGCAGCTCTTTGTCAAGACTTTCTGGTAATCCAAATAGAACACATCAACTGGCTCTCCTTTGTCTAGTTTTCATTGTAACTACTCAAGGAATTCTAACAGATTTGTCAGGCATGACCTACCCTTGAATAAGCAGTGCTGATTTAGCCCTATTTTATCATGCATATCTAAGTGTTCTGCAATCTCATCCTGAATAATGGACTCTAAAATCTTACCAGTGACCAAGGTCAGGCGAACAGCCCTATAGTTTCCTGTCTTCTGTCTCCTGCCTCTGTCCCTTCTAAAACAGGCTTGCTGCATTAGCCATTCTGTGACTACCCCCGACTCCAGTGATCCCCGAAAGATCATCAGAAATGCCTCCACAATCTCCTGTGAAGGACGAGGGCTAGTTTATCACACAGTCATAGAGTATCATTTGTGATTTTGTAAAAAGCAGGTTCATTTGGCAGGGGCAAATCCCTGATGGGGGTGGGGGGGGTGGTGTGTGGGAGGGATTTGACTTTGAGCTCCAAGGATGACAGACACAAATTTGTTAGAGACAACACGTCCAAAGATTTTGCATGAAAAGGGATAGGGCAGTAATGCGCAAGGATGGAGGAATTCAAAGTTGATTTGACCTTTCAAATGAACTTGCAAGGGGAAAGCCAATTAAAGATATTTCTGACTATCCAGTACTGGATGTTGGAGAAGCTGTCACCAGCTAGGCAGCATTTATTGTCCAGAGGGAAGGTGAGAGTTAACCACATTGCTGTGGGACTGGAGTCACATGTAGGCCTGACCAGGTAAGGATGGCAGTTTCGTTTCCTGAAGTACATTAGTGAAGCAGATGAGTTTGCCCCACAATTGACAACGGTCATCGTTAGCTCCTTTATTCCAGATATTTTGTTGAATTTAAATTCCAGCACCTGTCATGGTTGGGATTTGAACTCGGACCCCCAGACCATTACCTGGGTCTCTGGGTTAATCGTCTAGTGACAACACTACGAGGCAATTTCCACCTCTAAGTAGGAAAATTAGAGTCATTGAGAGAGGTTGGAAGAGATGGGTGTCAAACTACGAGTGTACTTTTGGATAAAGCTTAAATAAAGTTTTGCATGTAAATGAGAAGTTGGCCAAGGATAGATCCTGGATAGACACCAAAGGTAACTTTATAAGATGCATAAAGAATCCATTGTAAATGGCACCCTGGCTACAATGTATAAGAGCAGAACCCAGGCAGCTGGACACTAGTGTTGAATGAGGATGGTGTGAAAGGCTACAGACAAGTGAAGAACAACAAGCAAGGAAAGTTTACCTTTGTCACAATTGCACAAGGTGCCACTTGTGACTTGCATAGAAATAGTTCAGCAGGAATCTTATTAGAGGAATTAAAATGTGCTAGGATGGATAAACATTACATTTTTTCAGGCTTCAGCAAATCCATACAGAAACAAAGTCTTCTCATCGGAAAGCCTCCAGTTGACTGCTTGTTAATTATCATTACTCTTAGAATCATCTCTGCCACAACTGGGTACATTTTGAATTCTTGCTATAAAGAAAAGCATATGCTGGAGTGGAACAGCATGTGGCCTGCATGGTTGCTCAAGCCTGCTTTCTGAGTATACTTCAGCAGGAAAAACAGGAACCAGGAATTTTAATAGGTCTAGGGCCAGTGTATTTTGTTAATCATTATGGAGTTTACACATTGCCTTACAAACAGTGGGAAGATTGAGAAAGGGGATAAATTCAACATCAAATCATGTACAGAAAGCGAAATAAAAAGAAAAATGTGAACTGAAGAAAGTGGAAGGATAGAAATATTGTGGCAGTTTATAATTTATGGGATAATCCCTTTCTTGTCACAAGGTTCTGAACAATTTGCATATTCATAATGTATTGTACACAAACAAATTGCAGCTGATTGAATAAAAATAATTTTACCTCTGTCTTCATTTCTGCATCTTGCAAAGCTTTCAGCTGCTGGTATTGCTCCTCAGTAGGACTGGCCCAGCCTTGCTCCAGCTCATATGCAGCCTGAGGTTAGATGGAGAAGAGGGGAGAAAAATAATAAAAAAATTCCTGCTCATATTTTGTAAACTAAGGGTGAATTTCTGTAAAATATTTTACACAAGTGAGGCAAAATTCCACTGTCTTCACTTTAGCTGACACAAACAGATGACAAATAACTATCATCCAATTTTGATTACACATCAGCAATCCAAAGGCAGATCTTAATAATGATCATCCAAACTGTGCTATGTCACTGTATTAATAAATAATTTTATTTCTCAATTTTCTACTCAAATGCATTTAAAATACAAAGATAAAAGGGAAAAAAAATCTGCCATGAAGAAGTTAAACCAAAGTTTTACAATTTAATTTTCTAAAAATTCTGCACTATATTCCTCATATTTAAAGTGTGGTAACCCTGGTGCAATTTAAATTTAAAAATTTTTTTGTGTGTTTGAAAAATTGTTCTATAGACCATAAGACCATAAGACATAGGAGTGGAAGTAAGGCCATTCGGCCCATCAAGTCCACTCCGCCATTTAAATCATGGCTGATGGGCACTTCAACTCCACTTTCCTGCACTCTCCCCGTAGCCCTTGATTCCTTGTGAGATCAAGAATTTGTCGATCTCTGCCTTGAAGGCATCCAATGTCCCAGCCTCCACTGCACTCCGTGGCAATGAATTCCACAAGTCCACCACTCTCTGGCTGAAGAAATGTCATCTCATTTCAGTTTTAAATTTACCCCCTCTAATCTTAAGGCTGTGCCCATGGGTTCTAGACTCCCTGCCTAACAGAAACAACTTCCTTCTAAACCATACATTATCTTGTAAGTTTCTATTAGATCTCCCTTCAACCTTCTAAACTCTAATGAGTACAATCCCAGGATCCTTAGCCGTTCATCACACGTTAAACCTACCATTCCAGGGATCATCCGTGTGAACCTCTGCTGGACATACTCCAGGGCTAGTATGTCCTTCCTGAGGTGTGGGGCCCAAAATTGGACACAGTATTCTAAATGGGGCCTAAGTAGAGCTTTATAAAGCCTCAGAAGCACATCGCTGCTTTTATATTCCAACCCTCGAGATAAACGACAACATTACATTCGCTTTCTTAATTACGGACTCTACCTGCAAGTTAACCTTTAGAGAATCCTGGATCAACACTCCCAGATCCCTTTGTACTTCTGCTTTGCGAATTTTCTCACCATTTAGAAAATAGTCCATGCCTGTATTCTTTTTTCCAAAGTGCAAAACCTCACATTTACTCACATTGAATTTCATCAGCCATTTCCTGGACCACTCTCCTAAACTGTCTAAATCTTTCTGCAGCTTCCCCACCTCTTCAGTACTACCTGCCTGTCCACCTATCTTTGTATCATCAGAAAGCTTAGCCAGAATGCCCCCAGTCCCTTCATCCAGATCATTAATGTATAAGGTGAACAGCTGCGGCCCCCACACTGAACCCTGCGGGACACCACTCATCACCGGTTGCCATTCCGAAAAAGAGCCTTTTATCCCAACTCTCTGCCTTCTGTCAGACAGTCAATCCTCAATCCAAGTAGCTCACCTCGAACACCATGGGACCTCACCTTGCTCAGCAGCCTCCGTGAGGCACCATATCAAAGGCCTTTTGGAAGTCTAGATAGATAACATCTATTGGGTTTCCCTGGTCTAACATACTTGTTACCTCTTCAAAGAATTCTAACAGGTTTGTCAGGGACAACCTCCCCTTCCTAAATCCATGCTGGCTTGTTCTAATCTGACCCTGCACTTCCAGGAATTTAGAAATCTCATCCTTGACAATGGATTCTAGAATTTTACCAACTACCGCGGTTAGGCTAATCAGCCTATAATTTTCAAACTTTTGCCTTGAACCTTTCTTAAAACAAGGGGGTTACAACAGCAATTTTCCAATCATCTGGGACTTTCCCTGACTCCAGTGACTTTTGAAAGATCACTACCAAAGCCTCTGCTATTTCCTCAGCCACCTCCCTCAGAACCCTAGGATGTAGCCCATCAGGGCCAGGAGATTTATCAATTTTTAGACCTTTTAGCTTTTCTAGCACTTTCTCTTTTGTAATGCCTATCATACTCAACTCTGCCCCCTGGCTCTCCCTAATTGTTGGCATACTACTCATGTCTTCCACTGTAAAGATTGATGCAAAGTACTTATTAAGTTCTTTAGCTATTTCCTTACATCCCATCACTAGCCTTCCAGCATCAATTTGGAGCGGCCCAATATCTACTTTTGCCTCTCGTTTGTTTCTTATGTATTGTCTGCTATAATGTCTGCTTCACCATTTGAGAGTAATTAGGAATCAAGAAAATGAAAAATGATGCAAAGAAACCATTCAGAATCGTTTACCGGTTTCACTGATGCAAAGCTAAACAGCTCAAGACATTTCATTATGGCAGTTAGAATAGAGGATCGGAATATTATTTAATTGGAAAAATATTGCTAAAAGCTACAGCAGAGGAATTTTGGAGTCTTCATGCATACAGCACAAAAAAAAACTAGAATTCAAATTCAGCAGGTAGAAAGGAAGGCAAGTAAAATGTTCATTTTTATTTCAAAGGGAATGGACTATGGAGATCACTAGACCTCTTCAATATTCAACAACTCGTCCTGTTGTTCTTTATTACTCATGTACTGGCAATGTTCAATTGGAGTACAGTAAGCTGCTTACATTCCTAATTACTCTGAAATGGTGAAGTAGACATAGAACAATTTTTCCAACACAAAAACATTTCAAATTTAAATTGCACCAGGTTACCACACTTTAAATGAGGAACATAATGCAGAATTTTTAGAAAATTAAATTGTAAAAATTTTTGTCTGGTTTAACATCTTCAGGGCAGATCTTTTTTCTCTTTTATCTTTGTCTTTTAAAATGTATTCAAGAAGAAAATTGAGAAATAAAATTATTTATTAAAGCAATGACAATGAGTTTTGAGAAGATTTGTAGCTCTGGTTGAGGTTCTGGATGTGAGTTTGCTCGCTGAGCTGGAAGGTTCGTTTTCAGACATTTCGTCACCATTCTAGGTAACATCATCAGTGAGCCTCCGAAGAAGCACTGGTGTTATGTCCCGCTTTCTATTTATCACTATCACTCTATTTTTTTTTACTACCGACGGCCACAGAGATCCATTTCGCTTACCTGGCTGTATAATAACGAGACACCACCACTACTTTGCATAAGTATTTTATTTTCTGATGGATCCAAGTAACTGAGGAGAAAAAAAATCTTGTTCATTGGTTTAAAAAGATTGGAAACTTCCTCAATTGCAAAAAAGTCTCAAAACACAATAAGCTTGGCGCTGTCAGCAAATTCAATTCAGTTCAGGAAGGAACAATGCAGCTCTCAATGCAAAGTCCTGTTTACTTCCACAGATGAACTGCATGAGATTTATTTTCTACTTTAAATCTTCTGAGCTCTGCTTTATTTTCAAGCTTCCTTAAAGTGGTATAAATCTTAACTGGAGCCTCAGAAACAGTCCTCACCCTTCCGCCAACTTCCAACAGAAGCCTCCTATCTTTTTTAGGATGCAGAAGGACCAAGCCTTCATTATGTGGGTTAGTGACAGAGCACTGCAATGCACTGTTCATGAAAATATAGGTTCAGTATTGGATAAAGATGCATGTATTCTGGCTGCGACAAGGTTTTTCAAAACTATCCTTTACAAACAGCTTTTGAACAGGGACTCGTCATCATGTAGAAATTTCTCACTGGGCAGGAAAGAAAAAGAGTCATCTGAGCAGAATGGAAAATTGTCTTTATTCATAATCATAATCCGTCAAGAGTAATAAATGCTAAATGCCTAGTAAAGGCTTTCCACTGCATACGTAGGTAGCTACTGTTTACCTTGGACAACTTGGCCAATTAAACTAATGTTTAGTTGCACCACAGTAATCATAAGGTAGTGGGTTTGTGTCTTAGTCTGTGCTGAGATAGCTCCTTCTGAGCAATAATGTTACAATTGGGTTCAGTTCGGTTGAAAGGGGTTGGGGGGGGAGGGGGTTGTTTGGGAGAGTTGTGAGGGGGAGGTGGGGAAACTGGGTGGCGAAACAAAATGATCAGCCAGGGCTCCCAATTGCTGCAGAAGAAAAGGATGTGAAAACATACACAGTGAGGGGCTTTGGCACTGGTGTTGTAATCTACATAAACAAGTAGTCTTATAACTGTTGGCCTCACGAAACAGGTAACAATACTAGAACAATGTTCATGAGGGTACCAGAAATTTATTTGAGGACATTTTTAACAACTTTAGATGCAAACTCAGGGAAAAACCGGAGCATGACTTCAAAGTCAGTGAAAGATTCTGCGGACCACACTGCATTCCATGTCAAGGACAACTGTGTAAATTCAGCTGCACCTGTTGATCACAGGAATCAGAGCAGACTATTCTGTCCTCAGAAGCTGATCCAGTATTCAATGAAATAATTAAGCACTTCTTGCCCTATATTAAGGAAAGATGTGCTGTCCTTGGAGGGAGTCCAGAGGAAGCTTACTATAACAATCCTTGGAATGAAGGACTTGTCAGACAAGGAGCAGTTGAGGACTCCATGTCTGTATTCATTGGAGTTAGGAAGGATGAGGGGGTTTCCATTAAAACTTACAGAATACTGACAGGCCTGGAAAGACTGGATGTGAAGATGATGTTTCCACTGGTAGGACAGACTACGACCCAAGGGTGCAGCCTCAGCATGAAAGGATGATATTTAAAAATCAAGATGCGGAGGAATTTCTTCAGCCAGAGGGTGACGAATCTGTAGACCTCATTGCTGCAGACGGCTGTAGAGGCCAAGTCATTGAGTTAAGATGGAGAAAGATAGGTTCTTAATTAGTAAGGAGATCTAAGGTTATGGGGAGAAGGCAGGAGAATGGGGGTTGAGAATCATCTCAGCGCTGATCGAATGGTGGAGCAGACTCAGCATGCTGAATGGCTAATTCTACTCCATATACAACGTCCTTAGCTAGCAAAAATCCGTCAATCCCCAAAAAATTGCTGTGTTAACAGAATGAAGGAGCACAACTGCAGCCAAAGAAAACAGGATTATGTGAACAGTTTATTTGGTCAATTTGAGTGATAACTGCAGGGTAATGGGGCTGAAGAGTTCTGAGAATGGAAGGTTGGTAAAACGAAGGGACTTGCTTTTAAACGCACATGCAGCATTAGTGCCAAATTTAAGTGGAATCAGAATTTTCAGTTTTCTCTCGGGGTACACCTTGGACACAAATGACAGAAATATGAATTGGCTTGATCACTAAACTGAAAAGGAGAGAGTCAATGGTAGCTATATTTTAGAGAGGCCAATTTCAATGTATTAAAAAGGAAAGTAGCAGATGCAGTTTTGATTCCCTTATCTATGGAAAAAAATATTGGCATTGGAGGCCGTTCAAAGAAGGTTCACTTGGCTCATACAGAGGGACTGTTTTGAGATGTTGAGTGTGTTCAGCCTGTACATATTGAAATTTCAAAGAATGAGAGGCAACCTTATAAAAACACATGATTTTTAGGGGAATTAACAGAGTAGACATGGAAAGGTTATTGCACCTTCAAAGAGAGTCTAGGACCAAAAAGGGCATCATTTCAGAATAAGGGCCACATTTTTAAAGAGGGAGGAGGTGGAATTTATTCTCTGAGGATAATGAATCTGGAATTCTTTACCACAGAGAGTTATAGAGGCCAAGTCATTAATTATATTCAAATTTGAGACAGACAGATTCTTAATCAGCGAAGGAAATAAAGATTGTGGGGTTAAGGAGGCAAGGACTATTAGATCAGCCATGATTTCATTGAATGGCTTCTTGCATCTTATGGTCACAAGTAGTCATGAGCATAATAACATTTTATAATGATAGTCTGGTCCATTTAGGCATTAAATAAATAATTGTATGGCATTTTCATATGCCTTTTCTGTAAAAGAGCTCTGGTATATTAGAGATTAAATAATCCACTACTGAGGTTTAATAATGCAATGGTCAATCTACATCAATATACCTTTGAAAAAACATGTTTTTTATGCCAAAGCACCAAGGGTTTTTTTAAGCATGTGTTTTGGCATTATGGGTTGGGCGGGGGGGGGGGGGGGGGGGGGTTGTCCGTCCCCAAAATTCTACTTCTAACAACTCAGAAGATTTGCAAATTAAACTTCTCAAACTTGTGCACAATAGCAGCTAGCAAAATATGATAAATTACATGGACATAAATTTCATAAGAAAGTAGAACATTAAGGTTTGTAGAAGTTGAGAGATCAGAATGTCGTGTGACCAGGACCCCAAGAATGCCTCCAACTAAGCTTTTAGTTATTCACTTTCAAATTCTCCAGGGTCTTGTGACTCTACCACGAGCTCAAGCATAGATAATGGTTATGCAAATCTAACCTGATGAAATTTAGGGCTGCAAATTTAAACATAACCCATACAACACTGCTTGACGAATACCAAAAGTCTCAGGTCTTACTAGAGTCTTACCTGTGCTTGCCAAAGCAGTGATGGCTAAATATGGAGCATCACCAGAAGAACATTTTGCATGGAAGCAAGTTGAAGATGGTAGGAAACCTTAATCAGCCATTTCAAACCTTTGCTTAATTTCAAAATGGGTAAACCATATTTTATTTTCAAAACAGCTTAGGTGGAAATTGTCTGTAAAATTGCAAGACACTGAAGAAGCTGGAACTGGACAATTCAAAACAGAATGCAGAACTCATGTTGGAATGAGGCACAAGTCAAAAACACCCTCCTTATTCCTTTGACACAAATAAAATGGGCAAACATTCTTCCAAGTGAAAAGTCAAGCTTAATATGTACATGAATGTTTTAAACTTTATGCAAGCAAAGCTGACTAGGCACTGCCAGCAGATGGTCCATCTGGAATGAAAGCTTGACTTTTTGGTTTTGGAGCTCATTTTTTTCGTTGAAAATTGGACAGTTCAAAGTCATGATTACCAATGATAGGAAATGCAATATTGGGAGTTTTTCCTGGAAAATGCATTATCTACAAAAGGCAGAAACAATGAATCGATCCATAAAATTTGGGCAGGAATGTTACACATTCTGCTGCAATAGTTCAAACCTACTTCAACATTTCCAAATCCCTATTTCACTTCTTCATTTTACTTCCTTAATATTAAAGTACATCTGCATTACTTCTCTTTTTTTAGCTCATTCTTCAAGTTTCTTTTTGTGCTCTCGGTAAGCCGTGAATTAAATTGGAACAAACCAATTGATAAAACAACGTTCAAAACTGCCAGATTTCACACTTCTAGATTTCCAACAATCATGGCAAATCATTTAATGCTGCATCTTGTAAATTCATCTTAATTTCCACACAGGCCTTCACAAGATTCTGAAGCAGGTTAACTTTTAGAAATCAGAAACGTGACTGCATTTTAAATAACAGTAAACCATCAGCAAGGGGAGGGGATGGCATTGCAGCAACATCATTAGACTAGTAATCCAGGATCCCAGGCTAATATTCTAGATATGTGTTTGAATTCTACCAGGGCAGATGATGAGATTGGAATTCAATAAAAATCTAGAACAAACAAAAAGGTATTGATTTCCAAATTCTCTGTCCCAATTCTAGATGCTTATCCTTCAGGCAACTTGCAACATTCAGAAAGGACATTCCTCCTCACCCATCTGTCTATTGCATTTGAATAAATTAGTAGAATCATTGTAAAATGTCCCTTACTTGATTTAAAAACAAAACTTTTTTATTAGTTGTTCTCTCCTTAATTCAAGGCCTCGGACATCATTCCTTGGCTATGTTAGTAGGCCAGTAATCTGTATCGGCACAGATATGGAACCAATGTGTCAGGTTCATCCAGTGAAACTTTGCAAGCCATTGTTTACTTGGGTTACTTTTCTCTACTCTAAACAGACTGCGTTAGCAGCTACTAAAACTTCCTGTTTTGATTGAAACAAGAACCTCTTGTTGGTGATATCAAGTAAGCTTATGAAAAGCACTCTCCCCAAAGGCCATGGTGGTAAAGTTAACCAAATATACAACATCAACAGGTTTGTACAACTACATTTGGCCAAAGATAGAAAACACGAGACCCAATAATTAAAGCTGCTATAACCTATTTTGAGAAAATAATATCTTTTTACACAAGTGACCAAACACATTTTGCGGGAGATGGAAAGGGATCCTTCTCTTTTTGTATGCGTGCCTTCCCTTTAAGAGAGTTCACATTTATAGACTCCATATGTTGTACGTGTACAATGTTGCAGCTCTGCCTGGCAGTTAGTCTGCACTGATGCAGACTAATTCCTATTTCAGTTAATTCACAAATCAGACAAAACACAGGGCAATATGAAATAGCTGTTTGCAAGTACAAGGAAATGTTTGCGCATTGAATCCTTAAAATTAATATTTATACACTCCTGTGTTTGCATGTTGAACATTCAAAGGGAACATAATGGCCTAGTGGTATTATTAGGGGCAGCACAGCAGTTCAGTGGTTAGAACTGCTGCCTCATGGCATCAGAGACATGTGTTCAATCTCACCCTCGGGCAACCATCAATGTGGAGTTTGCACATTCTGCCCGGAGTCGGTGTGGGTTTCCTCTGGGTGCTCCGGTTTCCTCGCACAGTCCAAAAAAACATGCAGGCTAGGTGGATTGGCCATGCTAAATTGCCTGTAGTTTTCAGGGATGTGTAGATTAGGTGGGTTACAAGGGGATGGGTCTGGGTGGGATGTTGAGGGTCAGTATGAACTTGGTGGGCTGAAGGGCCTGTTTATGCACTGTAGGGATTCTATGGATAAATTGAGGGCAGCCTAGTTTGCTGTAATATTTTCCTCATAGAACTTATATTTTACTGTTGAGTAAAATGTAGTTAAACAAATCCTGATGGGTGATTGATTATTGAACCATTCTTATTAATATGTAACTTTCTACAAGTCTAAACATATAAAGAACATCCAGCATAACCACAAAGTGAAGAAAAACACAAAGGTCTTGTACAGCATAAGACATGATATGTTGTGGATAACTTAGCAGTCATTTTTTTTTGCAAAATGCATCAGCAAATACACTCAGCCAAATAGCGGTGCATGCATTGTCTCTGACTGGCAACATCTCAGACTTAGATGTGTAAAGTACAGAAACGGATCCTTGTCCACTCCAACCAGATATCCTAAATTAATCTAGCCCCATTTACCAGCATTTGGCCAAGATCACCTGGATGCCCTTTAAATGTCATAATCATACCAGTCTCCACTAATTCCTCTGGCAGCTCCTTCCATACACACACCACCCTCTGTATGAAAAGGTTGCCCCTTAGGTCCCTTTTAATATCTTTCCCCCTCTCACCTGAAACTTATGCCCTCTAGTTTTGGACTCTCCTACCCTGGGAAAAAGACCTTGGGCTATTCACCCTAAGCATGCCCCTCATGATTTTTATAAACCTCTATAAGGTCCTGCTTCAGCCTCCAATGTATGTCAGTCATGTCAAGATTTTTCTCAAACTGAAGTGTTGAGTTGTTTGATATTTAAGTTACTATGCCCATTCCCAAACTGTGAAGCTCACAGGCAGCATGCTATTATTGAAGTCAAAGCAATGGACCACCCATTCTCCTTCGAGATTCTTTATCCTATGTAACAGGAGTGAGGCCTGACAGACAGGTTCAGCAAAATTACAGGTATACATGCAAGCAGGGGAGAGACAGTGTATAGGTGAAAGCATGAGATTGAGGTCAGGCTGCAAAGAGATTGAAGGCATATGAAAGAGAGGCAAGCAATTAGGAAGAGAGTCAGGAAGCAAGTGAAAAAAAAAGGAGTGAAAGCAAAAGAAAATGAGTGCAGGAGAGACACAACATGGAAAAGAAGGAAAGTGGCTCCTGATGGAGAGCAAAGTAACTGAGAAAGCAATTGCGAAAGCAAGAATGAACAACTAAAAACAATGAACACAAGTGAAGTGGGAGAGAATGAATGCAAAATTTAGAAAAACAGATTGAAGTAAGAAAATGAAATAAGAGCATAAAGTTAAAGGATAGAAATAGTTTTCATTTATACAGCATTTTTCAAATCCTAGAACATGCCTGTAGTACCACAGCTGATTGATAAAGAAATACTTCGAAGAGAGATGCCCTTTTTTTGCCTTCACAAGTCCGGTTGCATGCAAAGTTTAAATCCACCTATCCTTTTATTAGAAGCGGACTAATGCTCGCAGAATTTGAATCTGAATTTGAGTAGTGCTGAAACAAAAGAAAAAACACTGAATCCAAATGTTTACTCTTGTACTTATCAGGACATTTTGCAAGAATATCAATTCAATGGAAAAATCAACATAAATACTGCATGAGAGAAGAGTGCTGATTAGTTGTCAAACAGACTCTGACCAGTAGAGGCCTTGCCATGAACAATGTACCCCTTAATGTTGCTTAACATTTAATAGCTAATCTCTTGTTTAAATTTTAAACCAGAATGATTGGTCAGGGATAATGGGAACTGTAGATGCTAGAGAATCCAAGATAACAAAATGTGGGGCTGGATGAACACAGCAGGCCAAACAGCAGCATCTTGGCCTGCTGTGTTCATCCAGCCCCACACTTTGTTATCTGATTGGTCAGGGCATTGCCTGGAGAGATTGACAGCTATTTGCTAGTTTCTTGTTTCATAGAACATAGAACAGTACAGGCCCTTCGGCCCTTGATGCTGTGCCGACCCGTCATACCGATCTCAAGCCCATCTAACCATATACGTCCATATACTTGTCCAATGACGACTTAAATGTACCTAAAGTTGGCGAATTTACTACCGTTGCAGGCAAAGCGTTGCATACCCTTACTACTCAGAGTAAAGAAACTACCTCTGACATCTGTCCTATATCTTTCACCCCTCAATTTAAAGTTATGCCCCCTCGTGCTCGCCGTCACCATCCTAGGAAAAAGGCTCTCCCTATCCACCCTATCTAACCCTCTGATTATTTTATATGTTTCAATTAAGTCACCTCTCAACCTTCTTCTCTCTAATGAAAACAGCCTCAAGTCCCTCAGCCTTTCCTCGTAAGACCTTCCCTCCATACCAGGCAACATCCAAGTAAATCTCCTCTGCACCCTTTCCAAAGCTTCCACATCCTTCTTATAATGCGGTGACCAGAACTGTACGCAATACTCCAAGTGCGGCCGCACCAGAGTTTTGTACAGCTGCAGCATAACCTCTTGGTTCCAGAACTCGATCCCTCTATTAATAAAAGCTAAAACACTGTATGCCTTCTTAACAGCCCTGTCAACCTGGGTGGCAACTTTCAAGGGTCTGTGTACATGGACACCAAGATCTCTCTGCTCATCTACACTACCAAGAATCTTACCATTAGCCCTGTACTTTGCCTTCTGGTTACTCCTACCAAAGTGTTTTGTTGGGTCAAAACAACAGTGCACGTGCACGTACACGTTCTGTCTGTCTGCAAAAAAAGTACCCCATGTGTTAATATATACAGCTTCCAGTATACCCAAGAGTGCCATACAATAAGCCTAATGTACAAACCTAAATTGTCAGTTGATGCAATTCCATACACATTCAGGGTTATCCAGCAAATAACAAGGTGTAGAACTGGATGAAGACAGCAGGCCAAGCAGCATCTTAGGAGCAGGAAGGCTGACAGTTTGGGCCTAGGCCCTTCGTCATGACGGCATGTTGCAAGTTTTGAAAGTGCAGTTTGGTTTGTGCCTTGTTTGTTGCAAACAGCTAAAGGGGTATGCAGTTTATTATATTCTGCCTGTCTTTGGAACTACAGCCTACATACCAGACACAAATTCATACCATGCTACTTATTTCTTGTGATAGGCAGAATGTCTTTTGGCTTGGTGGCAGTGTCCTATTAGTAGCAAACACCACCTGTGTTGCTGTTGCATAGTATCAGATTGATTGGGCAGTTTCATCTGTTAATCAAACTTTTTGAGATTCCATACCTTTCCAGAATAATCAGGTATACTGGGAATTTTAAGACCAGTAATAACTGCTTAGGGCTGGTCATGAGTTTTCAGGTGACATGTACAACAAGAAATGAGGTGATGGCCCAGTTGGATTATCATTAGACTCTTAATCCAGAGACCCAGGTAAGGCTCTGGGAACTTGGGTTCAAATCCCTCCAGTGAAATTCAAATTCCACAAAAAAATATGGAATTAAGAGTTTGATGTTGACAATGAAACCATTGTCAATTGTCAGGAAAAATCCATCTAGTTTACTAACATGCCATAGGGACCTGGCCTGGCCTACAAGTGATCCTGATCTACAGCAATGTGGTTGACTATAAATTCCCCCCGAGGCAATTAGGGATGGGCAACGAATTCTGGCCTAGCCAGCGACACCCACCTCCATGGTGACTCAGTGGTTAGCACTGCTGTCTCACAGTGCCAGGGAGCTGGGTTCGATTCCACTATCGGGCAACTGTTTGCGTTGGGTTTGCAAGTACTTCCCGTGTCTGCATTGCTTTCCTTCATGTGCTTCAGTTTCCTCCCACAGTCCAATGATGTGTAGGTTAAGTGGATTGGCCATGCTAAATTGATCATTGTTTCTAGGGATGGTCAGGCTAAGTGGATTAGCCATTGAAAATGCAGCGTTACAGGGAGGGGTGTGGGTGAGATGCTCGTTGGAGGGTTGGTGTGGACTTGATTGGCCAAATGGCCTTTTCCCCGACACTGTAGGAATTCGAGGATTCTACGAATGTAGTCCTAATGAGCACAAGACAAAAAAGTCAAAATGTATCGCTTTCCAGCAATATGCAAATTATAAAAAAGTGCTGGAAAATCTTGTCCAAACTGTGGGCAAAGTTCACCGGAGTTGACAGAGATTCATTTTAACTGTTCACCTAAAAAAGGCAGGAGTTTCACCAGCACAGATTCATTCCTCAGTCCCTCACTAAAACATTAATTTAGGTTGCAAACTGAAAACCCCTGAAGTGCGACATGAACCTTTTACAGGGGTTTGAATGCTGCTGCTGAGCAATGCTGACATTTCAGAATAGGATGCAAATGAAAAAGGAATGAAATGAGCTATCATTGTTGGGAATGCTAATCAAATCAGAGTATGAGATTCAGATAGATTGGAACAGGGAGCCAAGAGAGGTGACTGTTGAATTAGTAGCAATTATCCACTTCATTAAAAATTGATCAAATTGTCATCTGTACCTCTCTAGACTGATTGCTAAATTTAAAATAACGTCATAAAGGATAGACGTGACAGTTTTCACTGATAAAATGCAACTGTTAAAAAGGAGAAATTTGGAACTAACTTGAAAAGAACAAAATTCCAGGCATTAAGAAACGAAAACTGGCCTGCAACCAAACCCTACATGAAGTGACTAGAAATAGATAGCAGATGCTTGGCAATAACTAACATATGTTATGAAACACAATGTTCAGACAGTAAGGAAACTGTCGTCGCAAGCCAAGCAATATGGTAACATTCAAAAAGGTGCACGGGTGATGCTACAGCACATCCTTTCGGAATAAAACCTGTGAATAATTTAAGCCCAACATAAAACCCAGTTTGGTGATGGGATCATTGCTAAGTTTGAACATGCCATGCTTTTTCCACTGGTAGAATGTAAAATGAACAGCAATTTCTTTCCAAGATACATGGAAAATAAGCATGTCATCACACAGCACTTCTCTCTTCTGTGACTTACCTCCCCCACATCTTCTGGGGCTGACTGCATGAAACTCTCCAGCTACTTCAGAACCCATGCCAGCAATGAGCTACCAAGCTCACATAGACCCTCCATTGTTTTTGAGTCAATCCACAAGCAACTGTATTGACACTGAGTTTTCCCATAAATTCTGGCAAAATACTCAGCAAATTTTAATTTACAGTGAAACCAGTTCATAATAGTTTGATTCCTGCAAATTCACCAACCCCTGGCCCCACCTTGACAATCTGAACTAACCTCAACTGAACTTTGAACAAAAAAAAATTCTCAAATTAAGAAATCCCTGTAGTGTTCAGTAAACATATTGCAGGATGGTTCTAGAGTTCCTTAGCATGAGTCATATGGATTCAGACAGACATGACCGCTACAATTTTTAACAGAAAAAAAATGAAGAGACACTTACAAAACACATGTTGTTCACAGCTTTACTCAGGCAGAACTGTTAGAAAAACATTTAGATGACAGACATTCGTGTATTTGGCCTTCACAGTCTATATTATGGAGCTCTATTTGTCACATGTACAGTTTCAATTCAACTATCCTTTGGCCAATGCTATTAGAAAGTTTTTCTTTCCAATTTAGAATTCAGCTAGATAAATGAGGCAAAGCACTGAAAACAACCCTGTCCAATCTCCAGCACCACAGCATTCAACAGGGCAAAAACCAGCAAATAAGATAAACATATGACATGATGCCTCAGTGGTTAGCACTGCTGCCTCACAGTGCCAGGGATCCAGATTCGATTCCACCCTCAGGTCACTGTCTGAGTGGAGTTTGTACATTCTCCCAGTGTTTGTTTGAGTTTCCTCCCACAGTCCAAAGATGTGCAGGCTAAGTGGGTTAGCTATGGAAAATGTAGGGTTATAGGGTGGGGGAGTCTGGGTGGGATGCTGTTCAGAGGGTTGGTATGGACTCAATGGCCTGCTTCCACACTGTAGGGATTCTGTGAACTGAAAATCTACACTGCAACATGTGATCTAGTACGTTAACAAGTGGTAAACGGGTTGGATCGAGATGGAGTCCAGTGCACTGAGGTCTGATTTCTCGCAACTAAACCTAGCAGTCACTGTATACAATCACCTGAACTTTCTTCAGAGACCCTGCAACAGGGTTAGGGTAATTGCATGGGATGAGTAGAAGGCCAATTTGATTGCTGAATTATAGCAGTGACTATACACTTCAAAAATCTTAATTGGCTAAAGTATTTTGAGTCATAGTTATGAAAACCTCTAGATAAACTAAAATGAAGCTCCATGAGTGTTCCTATCCTTAGAAATAGGAGAACTAAGTACAATTAGACCATACTGCAGGAAAGTGCATTGACAAGGCAGAGGTGCTTATAACTTCAGCCAGAAGTACAGCTAGGATGATCCAAGATGGCCTCTTCATGAGCTCAACAGCAGCCTATTCATCACAGTTCAGCCAATTTAATTCACTCCACATTATTAAGAAAAAGTTGTGTGCACTGAGTACAGTGCAGGTTACAGGCCAGGCAAACATTCTGGCTTTAATGAAGATTTTTGCTTTGGAATATTCACAGCCCCAGCCAGATTGTAATCAGTACAACTATAACATTGGCGTCTTCCTGACAACGTGGAAATCTAACTGGGTACATCTTGTCCACTAAAAGCAGGGCAAATCCAACCCAATTAATTTCTGCCCCGTCAATAAAATTACAATAATCAAAGTGATGGGGTGGCATGGAGGCTCAGTGGTTAGCATTGCTGCCTCACAGCGCCAGAGACCCAGGTTCGATTTCACCCTTGGGCAACTGTGTGGAGTTTGCACGTTCTCCCAGTGTCTGGGGTGGTTTCCTCTTGGTGCTCCGGTTTCCTCCCACAGTCCAAAAACGTGTAGGCTAGGTGGATTGGCCATGAAAAATTGCCCATAGTGTTCAGGGATGTGCAGATTAGGTGGGTTATAGGAGATGGGTCTGGGTGGGATGCTCTGAGAGTCAGTGTGGACTTGCTGGGTCAAAGGGCTTGTTTCCACATTGTAGGGATTTTATGACTGATGGAAGGTGAGCTGTTCTGCATCACCTACACAGAAGAAAACAACTCTTCAATTTGGGTTCTGCTGAAATACACTATTGCATATTTCATTACAACCTTCGTTCATACATGGACAAAAGAAAGAATGGCCAGAACTGAACTTAGGGAATCAGGAGAAAACATTTCACTGGTTAGGGTTATACCATTAATAAATGTTGTGGTTGTTGGAGGCCAATCATTGCAGCTCCAAGACATTGCTCTGTGACTTTAGGATTCAGACATCACTCCTTTCCCGGTAAGGCCACCAATTAGTACTGCACTTAGGCCCCAGTGACAGCACTCTGAAAGCTTGCAATTTCAAATAAACCTGTTGGATTATAACCTGGTATCATGTGACTTCTGACCTTGTCCACCCCAGACCATCACCGGCACCTCCACATTATGTCTCTTATGACTAAGCCAGTTCTATATCCAACTTGCCAGCTTGCACCGATACCATATTATTTCACCTTTTGTACTGGCCCGCCATGAGGGACCTCAAAGACTTACTGAAGTTTACGTAGACAACATCAACCACGTTAGTCTCAAATATCTTCATCACCACCTCAAAAAAAACGCAATCAAGTTAGCGAGGCATGACCTCCCTTGCACAAAATCATGCTGTCTATTCCTAATAAGTCAATTTGCTTCAAAATGCATACAGATATTGACCCCGAGATTCTTTCCCAATAATTTTCCTGCCACTAAGGTGAAGCTCACATGCCTGTAATTTCCTGGATTATCCCTGTTACCCTTCTTAAACTTTCTCAAAACAATATTGCCCGTGTCCCTATCTAGATTCTGCAGCAACCCTCATTTATGACTCTCCTCCTCAGACCCAACTATTCCAAAATGTCTCCTAGTTGGCCATCTCCCAACCTCCAATATCCTAAAATCTCAACTCAGGAGTCATGTTGTGTGCATCCTAACTTGCAAAAGATCTTACTTATCTATCACCGCTGAGTAGGAGCAGGAATAGAAACCATGAACCTTCGTGCTGAGGCCTTCTACCCAAGCACAGTGGGGCTCCCTTTTATCTCTGCGCCTCAAGACATCAGGAGCTGACATACCCCACTCATCCCAACCTCTGCCTCTGTGCATCCTGACATGTACTAGAAACAGAGACACTGGATTATAAATGTGCAGGAGGCAGCCACTCGGACCACTATGTCCACATTGGCTCTCCAAATGAGCATGATAACTGGGTGCCATTTTTCCACCTTTAAGCCAAATCCTGCACATTATTTCTATTTAAATGATCAAATATCAGACCTTAAATGACTTCTTTTCAAGTCATCTCTTAAATCTCTGCCATGCTATCCCATTTTGGATCCATTGTGGAGGTGGAATAGCTTCTCCGTCTACTTTCTCCTGATTTTAAAAACTTCAGACAAACCTCCATTTAGCCTTCAATTCTCCAAGGAAAACACAGTCTCAACCTTTTCAATTTATGTTTGTAACAGGTATACTTCCATTCTAAAATTAATTCACGGCCTCACCAGTCCCCACTTCTGTAACCATGTCCAACTAAAATGATTCCCAATTCCTTCCTTTACTTCCTAACACTATCCATTGACATCTATCTCCTCCATTGTCTCAGTTCTGGATTTCAGCAACCCCACGCCCCCATAAATCCTTCTGCCTCTTCCCCTCTCATTTAATCGACTAAGTTTTAATACCCTCCTATTACATCTTAGGCAGAGCATCAATACTTGCCTGATTACTTTTCAGTGACGCACACTGAATGCTTATGTTTTGGATGCTGTACAAGTGCAAGTTTCAGGATGTGAGTTTGCTCGCTGAGCTGGAAGGTTAGTTTTCAGATGTTTCGTCACCATTCTAGGTAACATCATCAGTGAGCCTCTGATGAAGCTTTCAGGTTATGCAAGTTTCAGGTTATGGCTCCTTTCAAAAGATTCACTTGTCAGAATCTGCTTAATTCTGTCAAAAAAAAGTTGTGTCCCTTTTTAATGGGCACAGTTTGAAGTGTTCAGAGCTAACTTGAGGGTACGAACAGATGTTGCTTCAAGAGCTATAACAAATCATGAAATATTTTTTGCATGAGCTAACCATTCACTGAGTGAAATATCAAAACAGGCACTTTCACTGTACCTAATAATCAGAAATAGTAGCCTCCCTTCCTCAAAGTTGTTATGTAGAAGCCTAAACAGAATGCAGTAATTTTCTGATTTTCTGAAGAAGGGTTTAGGCCTGAAACGTCAGCCTTCCTGCTCCTAAGATGCTGCTTGGCCTGCTGTGTTCATCCAGCTCTACACTTGTTATCTCAGATTCTCCAGCATCTGCAGTAATTTTTCTAGCTATTTCCTCTTCGCCCCACCACAGCCCACCAAGACACCTATAAATGATCCAACTAAACATTTTGTTTAAGCTTAGCACTGACAGCACTGAACAAATACCAATAAGTAATTGCTTTCTTTGTTTGTTTTAGGAGTATTACAGTATCTTTGCTTCACACAGTGATCACAGTCAATTCAAACTTTTTCATGCAAGACAGAATTCCAAGGAATAAGTTTCTGGATAAGAATGATACAGACAGGAAACACAGTATATGATGTTGTACTAGTGGCATGCTTTGCTGATGCCTTAGACTGAAGGGTGCCAAGATGCAGCTGGATTAGTTCTGCTGTTCCTGGAAATTTGGAAATAAAATATATTTATGAGTCAGGTTCTGTGAATCAACCATTCAGCTGAGGCATTAGGTTTCTAAGTAAGCTTTTCTCAGGAAGTTCAGGAGAAACCTTAAGAGTTGGAGTTGCAGACGGCAGAGTCTCTGAATGTTTGCTGATCTTCATAATCTGGACAAATCAGAGAATCAGGAGTAGAAGTCCCATCACTCCTCATTCATCAAATACTCTTGCAGCAATGGGCTTTTGTTATAATCCAAGTCTTAGGTTGATGCACTAATGGGATGTGTAACTCAGGTGTGGAGGCAATGTTGAGAGACATCCAATTACTAGCTGATTTTATGATAATTCTGCAATTCGTAAATATAGTCTGGTGAAATTTTCATTCTTCCACCTTCCACAAGTATAATAAAGACAACAAAGTGGATTTCTGGTTAGATTCTGTTTCTAGCCTAGATTTTGTTTAGGTAAAAAAAACACTGGAGCAATAGGGTGAAAGTTTGCCTGGGAAATTGGGAGTGAGTGACAGAGAGAGAGAAAAACATTTCAAAGGAGGTAAGAACCAAATACAGGATATTACTGTTCTTTGTCTTCCTTATTAGTGAATTTGTTTGCTCTTGTTACTCTCTGAATTCTTCCCCTACCATCATTCAGCTTTTCTTCTAATACATTGCTAATCAGTCTCAGACTGCTGTTGGAGAGAGACAATGGGAACTGCAGATGCTGGAGAATCCAAAATAACAAAGTGTGGAGCTGTATGAACACAGCAGGCCAAGCAGCATTTGCTCCCAAGATGCTGCTTGGCCTGCTGTGTTCATCCAGCTCCACACTTTGTTATTTCAGACCTGTGTTGCATCAGTCCAAAAGTAACTTTTTAGTTATATTTGCTTTGCATCAATTAGTTTCTTTAACAAAACAGATTCCACTATAGATTTATAAAATTATTAACATAATTATCCCAACCAATCCTTTCTTGCTTCTCCACAATGGACAAGGATTAGCCAAATCCTTGGTTACTGAACAGCTTTGTTCTCTGTCAAGTCCAATTGCAAAGTCAGTAATAATCATAAATCAAAGAGCACAGGCTGTTGAGCTGACTGTCTGTGCCAATGCTTTGAAAAAGCTAGCCAATTAACCCCATTCCTTTGTCCATTCTCATTGCTTTGAAATTTCACCTTTTAAAATATTTGATTCACTGCAGAAGTTCACCAAGCTCCTTCGACAGCACCTTCCAAACTCACAACTACAGCCATCTAGAGAGACAAGGGCAGCAGATACATGAACACATCACCTGCAAGTTCCTCTCCAAGCCACTCACCACTCGGATTTAGAAACATGTCACCAGTGTTGCTGGGTCAACACCCTTAAACTTCCTCCCTGCATGGCATTGCAAGTCTACATACACCAAACAGACCACAGCTGTTCAATGCAACTCACCAACTTCTCAAGGGCAACTACGGAGGGACAATAAATGATGGCCCAACCAGAAAAAAACCTACATTTTGTTCCAATCCCAAAGTCCAATTCCCTTTTGAACCACAGAGGAAATATTATTTGATTGACTTCTCTGGTTCTCTGATTTCTTCATTGTTTATTTAAACAAATCAAAAGCTTACAATGTCTGCTATTGATACGTTAAAGAATCTGAATGATTCGCTATAGGCCAATTAAAATATCAAGTGTATTTCTCAAAGTAAGTGGAAAGGAATGAGTACCATTTTGAAAAAGGCCACGTACACATTCGATTTTCGTGATATTGTTAATGGTTTTATACAGTGTACAGTCAGTAAATGGTTATGGAGGGGCCATAGCTGGCATGTGGAACATGAGAAAGACCTTTGAGAAGGTTCCCTCACGCATTCTACGGTTCACATCTTTGAGGTCCCTGTGAACCACAAGTCCTTGAAAACCTGGTTCAACTCCATGAACATTTCTGAGGAAGGAGATTTCAATCCATATAATGGAGCTGCCCAGGTCAGAAGTGTTGGTTGCCGGCTTGAGACCCAGAGCAGCCTGTGCATTTCAAAAACAAAACGCTCTTGAAAATCAGAAACACTAGGAATATGGTCAAAATTCCAGGAATAGGATTTGTGCTGCTGCTTTCAAATGTCTTCCAAATCACCTAATCAGATGAATATCCAGGCCAATATTTTGACTTAGGCCTAACCGGTGATTTACAAAGGTATATGATAATTTCTTTGTTTTTGTACTTAATGTCTGCTTAATTCCAAGGATCTGTGTGCATTCCTAACAGCTTTATCAACTTGTCCTGTGTCTTTAAAGATTTGCTTATGCAAACCCCAGGTCTTTCTGTTCCTGCATCCACTGTTAAACGATCCTCACTGCACAAGGAATCTTACAACTTTTTTCCTTTAAACTGACATGTTTTCTATTTGCGTCTAATCTAATTAAAGTATAATTTGTAAAAAAAAAACAAGAATCCCCTTGGAATTCATTCTTTTCTTAAGACGAAAACATTCCCTCAAGGCTTAGTCACATTCCCATGCACTATGGCCTGCAATTATTTATTTATCTACTGCCTCTGCACTAAAGGTCATGCTCTCATTTCTCTAGTACTTAAAATAAGTCCCCCACCTTTTCTGAATTGTAATGAAGTGACCCAGTCACAATCTTGCCTTTGAATCTAGCTTCCCCAACCCAGTCACTGAGTCAGTTTGAAGCTCAAGTTTGTAGTTTTGGTAACACCGACTGAGTTTCTCTTTCTCAGATATTACTTACTTTAACGTCCATTTCCTTCATCCACCTCAGACTTCATCTCAGCTTTTCATCACTAGTCTTTGAAAATTTCAGTACAGTCAGAACTCAATAGCCCATATCTTAATTAATACCAAATAGTGCTTATCCAGAACCCTCGTGCCCATTGACCTACATCAGTTTCCATTCAAAAATTCTTCCATTTTAATACTGAGCCCAGTTTCTGTTATGGCCTCATCCTTGTCTATTTCTGCACTCTCCTCCAAACTCTACACCTTCCAAGGGTTAAACATTTGATCCATTTCAACTTCATGCATAAGCACAGTTTCTTTTCCCATCCGACCCCTAAGCAATGCAGACGATGCCTTCATAAATAACAAGGTGTGAAGCTGGATGAATACAGCAGGCCAAGCAGCATCTTAGGAACACAAAAGCTGATGTTTCAGGCCTAGAGCCTTCATCATCACCTTTTCTGATGAAGGGGCTAGGGCCAAAACATCAGCTTTTGTGCTTCTAAGATGCTGCTTGGCCTGCTGTGTTCATCCAGCTCTACACTTTGTTATTTCGTATTCTGCAGCATCTGCAGTTCACATAATCTCTCTCCCAGACTATGCCTTCAGTTCTCTAGAGCTTAGCCATATAGTTAATCATCTCCTCTCTAAACCTCTGCACTGACTCTGTTCCTTTCACTCCCTCTTTTTGGCCAATATTGATATTCACTGTTTGGCCTGGCATTGCTCTTTGTTTGCATTTCTGCTAAGGGACTTTTAGGAGTTCCTGGACATCAAACCATGCAGATGCAAGTTTTGTTACCTCCTTACGTGAAAAGTGCATTTTTTTGAAATGATCTTAATTGAGTCAAGAACAGGTTGAATCCCATCTCCCCTTTCATCAGGTGAAAATTGAACAGTTCATCGATAACCTGTAGCTTTGAACTGACATATGCTTTCAATAAATGTGCTGTATGCCCTTGGTACTTGATGGTAACAGAATGAGTAGTGGTGGTGGTAGGTTGGTGGAGGGAGAAGACAGAGAGACAGAGGCTATTCTGGTTCAACATGTAAATGGACAAAATATTTCAAAGAGAAACTTGATTATAAAGAGATAACAAGATGTACAGTTGGGTAAACACAGCAGGCCAGGCAGCATCAGAGGAGCAGAAAAGCTGACTTTTTGGATCTGGACCCCTATTCAGTAATGGGGGAGGGGAAGGGGACTCCGAAATAAAGAGAGAGGTGGGGGAGGCGATGATGGAAGGTGGATAGAGAAGCAAATAAGTGGAGAGAAGACGGACAGGTTAAGGAGGCGGGGATGGAGCCAGCAAAGTTGAATGGAGGTAGGGAGTTGGGATGGGGGCAGGTGGGTTGGAGGGAAGACGGACAGGTCAAGGAGGTGGGGATGAGGCTAGTAGGTAGGAAGTGAGGGTGGTGGTTGGTCAGTGAGGTGGGAGAAGAGACAGACATGTCAAGGAGGTGGGGATGAACTGGGCTGGAGAAATTGTGAAGCTTGTGAAGACCACATTAAGGCCATTAGGCTGCAGGGTTTCCAAGTTGGTCATCAAAACCTTATCTTCACCATGGACGTTCAGACCCTATACACTTGCATTCCCCAAGCAGATGACCTAAAAGCCTTCTGTTTCTTTCTCTCCCACAAGTCTGACCAGTCCCCCTCCACTGATACCCTTATCCTTAACAACTTCTCCTTCAACTCCTCCCACTTCCTATAGACAAAAAGGGGGTGGCCATGGGTACCTGCATGGACCCAAGCTATGCTTGCCTCTTTGTAGGATACGTGGAAGGGTCCCTCTTCCGCAGCTACACTAGCCCCAGCCCCCACCTCTTCATCTGTTACATTGATGACTGTACGGGCGCCACCTCATGCTCCCATGAAGTGGACGAACTGTTCGAGCTCTTCACCAATACCTTCTACCCCAACCTTAAGTTCACCGGGACCATCTCTAACACCTGTCCCACCTTCCTTGAGCTCTGTTTCCACCTCTGACCAACCCCCATCCCAACTCCCTACCTACACTCACCTTTGCTGGCTCCATCCCCACCTCCTTGACCTGTCCGTCTTCTCTCCACCTATCTGCTCCTCTATCAACCTTCCATCATCACCTCCCCCTCTCTCTATTTATTTCAGAGTCGCCTTCCCCTCCCCTATTTTTGAAGAAGGGTCCAGACCTGAAAGCTCAGCCTTCCTGCTCCTCTGATGCTGCCTGGCCTGCTGTGTTCATCCAGCTCTACACCTTGTCATCTCAAATTCTCCAGCATCGGTAGTTCCCACTATCCTTAATTATAAAGGGTGTGATGAATGGTAAGAGCAGGGTAGGCAGCACAATTAGGCAAAATGGATGTCTTTCAGAGGGTTAGCACAGGTGCAGCAGACTGAAAAAGAAACATGGGACTGTTTAATTATAAATGTAACCACTTAAAAGTATGCGGAGGGGTGAAAAGGAAGTTTACTCAGACTGAAGTCATAAATATGTACTTTTACTTTACTTGATCAACAGCAGAAATCACCTCTTTTTCCCCATCCCAATCAAGAGAGTGCATAAAAAAAATCTTAATCAAAACTCCAGGGTTTCTCTTATATTACTGTAAGTATGTTCACAAGTACACATCTTAAAATAGATAAATATTTTTATTAACTTGCAGGAATTAGAAAATCTAAAAAGAGGTACCACAGCATTAAATGTGAAAAAATTAAGAACCAAAAGAACTGCATATGCTGTAAATCAGGAACAAAAACAAAGTTGCTGGAAAAGCTCAGCAGGTCTGGCAGCATCTATGAAGGAGAAAACAGAGTTAACGTTTTGGGTCTGGTGGCCCTTCCTCAGAACTTGTGAAATGTGAAAAATTATCTAAGCAAAAATAACGCATTCTCTTTTTTGCCACTTCCAATAACAATCCCAGTTCTGTCTTTTTTCACTGCTTTGTGTGAGCTGCTTTCTTTTAATACTGGTGCTGGCCACCCAGTAAGAAAATGACCTTTAATGTGTGGAATTTAGAGAACAGTACAGTACTCTTATGGATTTAATTGGTACAGTTTTGATTCTCTCGCTGCAAAAGCATAATTAATTAGGGACCAAGAGAAGGCAGAGATAAAGATCACAAAGGCTGTAATCTCTGTACAGATGTTACTCGGCTTTATAGACATTCTTGAACCAATACCTTGAGCAGGGTGAGGGGTGGGGAGGAGATGAGTGGAAGGGTGGCAGATAATGACATATCTTTAACACTTCAACTAGAGTGCAATGTAGGCTATGAGATTAATGCACTCTGTGCCAATCATGTCTTCATGCTTTAGAATCACTGAACATCTGAGGCAGGTTGTATACTTTTCCTAGATAATGGGAACTGCAGATGCTGGAGAATTCCAAGATAATAAAATGTGAGGCTGGATGAACACAGCAGGCCAAGCAGCATCTCAGGAGCACAAAAGCTGATGTTTCGGGCCTAGACCCTTCATCAGAGAGGGGGATGGGGAGAGGGAACTGGAATAAATAGGGAGAGAGAGGGAGGCGGACCGAAGATGGAGAGTAAAGAAGATAGGTGGAGAGAGTATAGGTGGGGAGGTAGGGAGGGGATAGGTCAGTCCAGGGAAGACGGACAGGTCAAGGAGGTGGGATGAGGTTAGTAGGTAGATGGGGGTGCGGCTTGGGGTGGGAGGAAGGGATGGGTGAGAGGAAGAACAGGTTAGGGAGGCAGAGACAGGTTGGACTGGTTTTGGGATGCAGTGGGTGGGGGGGGGGGGGAAGAACTGGGCTGGTTGTGTGGTGCAGTGGGGGGAGGGGATGAACTGGGCTGGTTTAGGGATGCAGTAGGGGAAGGGGAGATTTTGAAACTGGTGAAGTCCACATTGATACCATTAGGCTGCAGGGTTCCCAGGCGGAATATGAGTTGCTGTTCCTGCAACCTTCGGGTGGCATCATTGTGGCAGTGCAGGAGGCCCATGATGGACATGTCATCTAGAGAATGGGAGGGGGAGTGGAAATGGTTTGCGACTGGGAGGTGCAGTTGTTTGTTGCGAACTGAGCGGAGGTGTTCTGCAAAGCGGTCTCCAAGCCTCCGCTTGGTTTCCCCAATGTAGAGGAAGCCACACCGGGTACAATGGATACAGTATACCACATTGGCAGATGTGCAGGTGAACCTCTGCTTAATGTGGAATGTCATCTTGGGGCCTGGGATAGGGGTGAGGGAGGTGGTGTGGGGGCCACCTCCTACCGCCCCCTCGATCATGAACCCACACCCGAGCACCAAACCATCATCTCCAACACCATTCACGACCCCATCACCTCAGGGGACCTCCCACCCACAGCCTCCAACCTCATTGTTCCCCAACCCCGCATGGCCCATTTCTATCTCCTTCCCAAAATCCACAAACCTGCCTGCCCTGGTCGACCCATCGTCTCAGCCTGCTCCTGCCCCACCGAACTCATCTCCACCTATCTAGACTCCATTTTCTCCCCTTTGGTCCAGGAACTCCCCACCTACGTCCGTGACACCACCCACACCCTCCACCTCCTCCAGGACTTCCAATTCCCTGGCCCCCAACACCTCATATTCACCATGGACGTCCAGTCCCTATACACCTGCATTCAGCATGCAGATGGCCTCAAGGCCGTCCGCTTCTTCCTGTCCCGCAGGCCCGACCAGTCCCCCTCCACCGACACTCTCATCCGCCTAGCTGAACTCGTTCTCACCCTCAACAACTTCTCTTTTGACTCCTCCCACTTCCTACAGACTAAGGGGGTGGCCATGGGCACCCGCATGGGCCCCAGCTATGCCTGCCTCTTTGTAGGTTACGTGGAACAGTCCCTCTTCCGCACCTACACAGGCCCCAAACCCCACCTCTTCCTCCGGTACATTGATGACTGTATTGGCGCCGCCTCTTGCTCCCCAGAGGAGCTCGAACAGTTCATCCACTTCACCAACACCTTCCACCCCAACCTTCAGTTGACCTGGGCCATCTCCAGCACATCCCTCACCTTCCTGGACCTCTCAGTCTCCATCTCAGGCAACCAGCTTGTAACTGATGTCCATTTCAAGCCCACCGACTCCCACAGCTACCTAGAATACACCTCCTCCCACCCACCCTCCTGCAAAAATTCCATCCCCTATTCCCAATTCCTCCGCTGCATCTGCTCCGACAATAAGACATTCCACTCCCGCACATCCCAGATGTCCAAGTTCTTTAAGGACCGCAACTTTCCCCCCAGTGATCGAGAACGCCCTTGACCGCGTCTCCCGTATTTCCCGCAACACATCCCTCACACCCCGCCCCCGCCACAACCGCCCCAAGAGGATCCCCCTCGTTCTCACACACCACCCTACCAACCTCCGGATACAACACATCATCCTCCGACACTTCCGCCATTTACAATCCGACCCCACCACCCAAGACATTTTTCCATCCCCACCCCTGTCTGCTTTCCGGAGAGACCACTCTCTCCGTGACTCCCTTGTTCGCTCCACACTGCCCTCCAACCCCACCACACCCGGCACCTTCCCCTGCAACCGCAGGAAATGCTACACTTGCCCCCACACCTCCTCCCTCACCCCTATCCCAGGCCCCAAGATGACATTCCACATTAAGCAGAGGTTCACCTGCACATCTGCCAATGTGGTATACTGCATCCACTGTACCCGGTGTGGCTACCTCTACATTGGGGAAACCAAGCGGAGGCTTGGAGACCGCTTTGCAGAACACCTCCGCTCAGTTCGCAACAAACAACTGCACCTCCCAGTTGCAAACTATTTCCACTACCCCTCCCATTCTCTAGATGACATGTCCATCATGGGCCTCCTGCACTGCCACAACGATGCCACCCGAAGGTTGCAGGAACAGCAACTCATATTCCGCCTGGGAACCCTGCAGCCTAATGGTATCAATGCGGACTTCACCAGTTTCAAAATCTCCCCTTCCCCTACCTGTATCCCTAAACCAGCCCAGTTCATCCCCTCCCCCCACTGCACCACACAACCAGCCCAGCTCTTTCCCCCCACCCACTGCATCCCAAAACCAGTCCAACCTGTCTCTGCCTCCCTAACCGGTTCTTCCTCTCACCCATCCCTTCCTCCCACCCCAAGCCGCACCCCCATCTACCTACTAACCTCATCCCACCTCCTTGACCTGTCCGTCTTCCCTGGACTGACCTATCCCCTCCCTACCTCCCCACCTATACTCTCTCCACCTATCTTCTTTACTCTCCATCTTCGGTCCGCCTCCCTCTCTCTCCCTATTTATTCCAGTTCCCTCTCCCCATCCCCCTCTCTGAAGAAGGGTCTAGGCCCGAAACGTCAGCTTTTGTGCTCCTGAGATGCTGCTTGGCCTGCTGTGTTCATCCAGCCTCACATTTTATTATCTTTGTATACTTTTCCTTTCTAATTGGTTAAGATATGATACATTAGCTGTCAGTTTTTTGTAAGCTACCTTAAAATTACTTTTAAAACTCCACAGCCGATTCAGGGTTCACAGAGCTCCCAAATTCAAAATCTTCCAAGCCTCAGATGGGTGTTGCTACACTCCAGGAGTCACGATGTGAAATTGCGGCCGAGTGGTCAAAACTACTTTATAAGACTGAGAACGGGTCATAGAGCCATACAGCTGTACAGCACGGAAAGACGATTCTATGGTCCTTCTCATCCATGCCTACCAGATATCCTAAATTAATCTAGTCCCGTTTGACAATTTTTTAAAATTTAAGATCACTCCTCAGCTTCTGACACTCCAAAGAAAATAGCTCCAGTCTATTCAGCCTCTCCATGTAGCTCAAACCCTCCAACCCTGGCACCATCCTCGTAAATCTTTTCTCAATCCTTTCAAGCTTCACAATATCATTCCTATATCAGGGAGACCAGAATTGAACAAGTATTCCAAAAGTGGCCTCACCAATGTCTTGTACAATTGCAACATTACCTTCCAACCCCTATACTCATTGCACTGGCCAATAAAGATAAGCATACCCAACACCTTCACTATCCTGTCTACCTATGATTTTACTTTCAAGGAACTATGAACCTGCACTCCAAACTCTCGGTTCAGCAACACTCCCCAGGACCTTACCATTAAGTGTGTAAATTCTGCTCTGATTTGCCTTTCCAAAAAACAGCACCTCACATTTATCTAAATTATACTCCATCTGCCGCTCCTCAGCCCATTGGGCCATCTGACCAAGTTCCCATTGTATTCTGAGGTAACCTTTTTTTTTTACTGTCAACTACACCTTCAATTTTGGTGTCATCTGCAAACTTACTACCCACACGTTCTACGTTCACATAGATGACTAGTTCTCCCTGTATTCCACATGATCTAACCTTGCTAACCAGTCTACCATGCAGATCCTCATCAAATTCCTTAAATTCTCTGAAGATTGTCCTGTCTGCTCCCCATTCAATGAAGTACATTTTAAAAGAAAACTCACCTTGCAGGTTGTACTCTGCAGTTGACCATTAGGTCCCACCTGGACCTGGCTTTTCTCAGGGTAGTAGCCTCCATCTGCGTCAGAGAAGGTGACTCAAGCACCCATAAGGGGTGCAATTTGCATACACAAAATGGCACAAACATACCTTTTGGAATTTTCCAAAAGGTATGACTGAACAAACCAAACATGGAGGATGGTGCACTTGCAGCTTGTAATAAGCACAAGCTTCCTGTCCACCATATTGTGGAGGCTATTTAATGACCAGAAAACCATGGTGCAAAGCAATCTAATTTCAACACCATTTACTAGTTTTCCACCACTAGACTTTTTCTCCACACCCTCATCGTGTTCTAATTAGAAATTTTATTTATGCTTTCTTGGGATGTGGGTCTTGCTGAAAAGGCCAACATCATCTGACCATCCCTCACTGCCCTTGAAATGCGTGGCTTGCTGGACCCACTTCACAGTGCAGTTAAGAGTCAACTATGGGCCCTCCTTTACTTGCCAGAAATGTAAATGATTTGGATGAGAATATAAAACACATGGTTGGTATGTTTGTGGGCAACACCAAAATTGGTTGCATAGAAAACCTTCTTAGCTGTATGCTAAGATCAGAAAGGGATATTGATTAAAATCGATCAATGGCCTGAAAAATGGCAGATGGAGTTTAATTTGGATAAATGCAAATTATTACATTTTGCCACAACAAACTGGGGCAGGACTTATACAATTAATGGTAGAGCATTGGGTAGTCCTGGTCACCCAGTTATAGGAAGGATATTTGTAAGATGGAGAGGGCTCAGAAGAGATTTACCAGTGTATTGCCTGGTATGGGAGGATGAGTTATATGAAAAAAAGGCTGGATACGCTGGGACTTTCTCACCCCACCACCCCACCCCCACCCCACACTAAGGGTAGAAGGTTGTGAGGTTACCTTATAGAGTTTTATAAAACCATGAGAGGTGTTGATAGGGTTAATGGTAGATGTTTTTTCGATAGGATAGTGATTTCAAAACTAGTGGACATATTTTTAAGATGAGAGGAATAAGATTTAAAAAAAAACATGAGAGGCAATTTTTTTTAAAAAACAGATGGTGGTTTGTGTGTGGAATGAACTTCCTGAAGATGTGTTGGATGTGGGGGCAGTTACAATGTTTAAGGGACATTTAAATAAGTACATGAATAGGAAATGTTTGGAGAGTTATGGGCCAAGAGCAGGAAGGTACGACTAGTTATTTTGGGATTATGTTCAGCGTGAGACTAGTTAGACTGATGGTCTGTTTCTGTGTTGTACAACTCTGATTCTATATTGCAGAGTCTGGCATCATGTATCGACCAAAACAGGCAAGAACAGCAGACTGCCTTTCCTAAGTGATATTAGACAAAATGCTTCTGAATACAAATATTTCTCCAAACAATGCATCCTGTGATTCATACTGATGAATCTGAATTTGTTTAAGGGGGGCACAAACTCAATATATACAATGCATACATATATCCTATGAATAGATTTCAATCCATTGGTGATAGATCATCTTTGGTTCCACGCTTATGTATCCAATCGCTGCCACAGCATCGCAAGTTATGGCCACTTTCTCTACCTTGCATTATACCATTCAAGGCTAAAGCATCTATTCTTGGCTGTCTTCAACATCTTTGCACAAAATGCACAAGAAAACCCCTGAGTGGATATATGAGGGGAAAGTGGGGTTTTAAAAAAAAAAATTGCACCAACTCAGAAAGCGTTCTCGTGAGGTTGAAGGAGGTTGCAAGCTTCATTTCCTGTTCTATATCAGTCTAGAAGAATGCAGATCTAAGGCAGCTGTCATTGCATATTCGTTTCAGTCAGAAGGTTATGGCATTAAGTCCCATTCCAGAAGCCTGAGCAGAAAAAGACCTAGGGTGATACTCCAACATGGGCAGATTAATTGCAAATCTTACATCACGTTTCCTAATTAAATAAGTGTTTTTTTTAAAAAAACACATTTTAAAAATATTTATGACTAAACCTACCTCTCAGGTGGAGGTAAAAGACACTGGCACTGTTTCAGTGAAGGCTGGAGGTTTTCTATGCTTTTCTCACCTCCAAAACTAATCCCCTCAATCAACACCTACATAGATGTTTTTGTTATTCCAAACCTCTGGAGCAATTAAGATTTGAACACAGGCCTTCCTCCCCAGAGGTAGGGATGATGTCGTTGCACCACAAAAGCCCCACCTAATACCCATGTACATTATGTTAACATCACATTGTTGTTTGAGATTTTCTAGAAGAGTGACATCAAAATGCTACCCAATTGGCCACAAAACACTTGAGACATCTGGAATTTGTGAAAACATTGTCTTAAAATCCAAAACTTTCCTTAACACTTGAAGTATGTGTGCTTTTAAATTCATTTAATTTAAATGAACTTTCATGCATAAAGAATGTAGATTAAGGTCCTGAACCTAATCTCAACTAATATATATATATAAATTTGTATTCAACTTGAGATAGCTACTCAAAGATTATTCCACAAATGACAAACCAATGCCATCTAGAGGTGACAATTAAAGCATCGTTTGCAGTAGGAGATTTCACATTATTTTCTTAAAAGATTATGTAAATTAAATGCTAAAAGGCATTTAATAAAATATGCATTCATTATTAAAGTTATTAAATATTATCCTACTATGCTCATTCGTTACTTGCCTCTTCCCTAGCATTGTTGGATTTGGATGTTCCTCTAATCCAGAAGTAAAAAAAGCTCAAAATAACAGTGGAAAAATCAAACAAAATCATACATAGTAAAACAGGAGCAGAATCTTTCAGTCTTGCTGTTGAGTTTGGAGTTGAGATGGGCATTTACATAGGTAGCAGGGGTGGGGGTGAAGTAAGTGTCTTACCTGAATCCCACTGCCCTCCCACCTCAATCACAGAAAAGGCTAGAAGAGAAGGACTTTGGTAGATCTTCCGGATCCTTGGCCGATTGAAGTTTTTAAACAGCCAATCAAGGAACACTTAATGGCCTCATGTCATCATCACCAGGATTAATCGAGGTGTAAGAAGCATCACAGTATGGAGCTGGAGGAACACAGCAGGTCAGGCAACAGAGGAACAGGAAAGTTGACATTTCCAGTCAGGACCCTTCTTCAGAACTGGTGAGGGGGAAGGGAGCTGGGAAATATATAGGAGGATGAGGGGGCAGAGCTGGGGAATGTTGATATATGGATGTAGGTAGGGTCTGGTGGGTATTGGTCAGTGTGATGTGTGGGAGAGAAGATGGACAGGTAGTGTCAGGTCAAGGAGGCAGGAGGGAGAATGGGTGGAGTGGCAATAGGTGCCTGTAGGTAGGGGGTGGTGGGGATTAGTTGGTGGGAAGGATAGGGTGGAAAGGTGGGGAAGATGTACAATGGGGACAAGAGGGAGGTTTGGACATGGGAGGACGTGGGTTGAGGGGTGGATTAGATTTTGAAACCGGTGAATTGTGTGTTCAGGCCATTGGGCTGTTGGTTCCCAAGGTGGAATATATGAGGCATTCCTCCAGTTTGCAGGTGGTGTCATTGTGGCACTAGACCATTTTAACATACCCCCCTTCCCCAATCCCTTGATGACATGTCCATCTTGGACCTCCTCTAGTGCCACAATGACATGACACGCAAGCTGGAGGCGCAATATTTCATATTCTGCTTCGGGAGCCTACAGCCCAATGCCCTGAACGTAGTATTCACCAGTTTTAAAATCTCCACACACCCGACCTCATCCCACATCTAAAACTTCCCTCTCATCACTGCCGCCTTGACATGACACAACCTGTCCATCGTCTTCCTCACCTATCCACCCCACCCATCCCCACTGACCAATTCCCAACACTCCCCACCTGCATCCACAGATCACTATCCCACCTACCCTTATCCAGCTCAACCCCTCCTCTCTCTAATTTATTTCAGACCTCCCTTCCCCCTCTCCAGTCTGAAGAAGGCTCCTGACCTGAAATGTCAGCTTTCTTGCTCCTCTGATGCTGCCTGGCTTGTTGCGTTGTCTTTGACTCCAGCATCCACAATTCTTACTACCTCCCTTAATCCAGCTGTAGACAGGTTTTCATCAGTCAATACACATTACTGTTCAACAAGTGCAGGCTGTTTGCCTTGCTGGGTTGTTGGGGAAATAGGGATCCCTTGGTCAAAGGTAGTCCTTGCCTCATCAAGGGAGGGAGACATGTCCCACGAGAACCATACCAAGTTCATTTTCGAACCTCTGCCTCTCAGAATTTTGATATAAAACCATCTTAATTTCAGGTTGCAACTCAGATGGATTCTGAACATCACCTCACACATACAATTCAGTAACTGACCTGAGATGTCACCTTTTGTATATCCCTATGGCTCTGCCTGATTGACTTGATAAACATTTTTCACACCATCTAACACTCTTGGTCCCCTGCAGAGACTTCTTATTCAACACTCCACTCACACCAGTCGTATGATCTTTTGTTCTCTGACTACAAACTCTGTTTGCATGCCCTGCTCTCTCACTGCACCTGAAGGGGCTGCGCTCTGAAAGTTTGAGCAATTCCAAATAAACATATTGGACCGTAACCTGGTATGATGTGACTGTGACATACACGGTCAGTAGGCCTTCCCAAAAACAGACAGAGCAGATCTCTCACCAGTCCTCCAGAGGAGTCGTCTGACCCTGAATACCTCAACAAGATTTCACCCAAGGTCTTTAGGGAACTCCTGATTTTGCAACTTTGCAAGTTAAATAGCGCTAATAATGAAAGAGAAACAATCAAGGTATTAAAAATAAATTCACAGGAAGGCAGCATACAGGAGAAACATTAGAGGGGATAAACAAAATGGTTGGATTCACAGACTCAGCAAAGGCTTCATTTTCTATAAAATACTACCCCCAAATTATTACAGTAAACTTTCTATTGGCATGGTTCTGTTGTGACTGGTGAGCGTAGTTCACTTTAATCAACTGCAGAAAAACAAGCGTCTTCATTACCTTCTGAGGATGATAATCACTACGACCAGGAAACATAGGAACAGAATATCAGAAATAAACAACTACTTTTATGCTTCACTTACGTTTTCCTAATCATTATTTTGCACTTCTCATCCTGCCGGCTCCAGAGACTCGCATATGGCAGTTCAAATGCATTCAGCCTTTTCAGTACTGTCCCAAGAAACAGACAACATAAACACATCAGAAGTATGCTTGACAATTTCCATTTCATTCTAAAGTGTTCAATTTGCCTTAAATGAAAGTTTTAACAATGTGGTTATGTGAAAAGGTCTGTGCTATGGAACTTATTCAACAGTGTTTCCAAAGAGCCAATACAAGCACAAGGCTAAATGCTGCCTTCTTTGCTGTAAGGTTCTCAGCCTTCTTTTAAAAAAAGGCACATGGACAGGTTTTGTAGACTATACACACAAACTGTGTCAAGAGTTTAGAAAGTGACCAGGTACACAGTTAAGACAACAAAATGTGAGGCTGGATGAACACAGCAGGCCAAGCAGCATCTCAGGAGCACAAAAGCTGACGTTTCGGGCCTAGACCCTTCATCAGAGGGCTCTGATGAAGGGCCTAGGCCCGAAACGTCAGCTTTTGTGCTCCTGAGATGCTGCTTGGCCTGCTGTGTTCATCCAGCCTCACATTTTGTTGTCTTGGATTCTCCAGCATCTGCAGTTCCCATTATCTCAGGTACACAGTTAAGCTACTTCATTTTATGAAGGTACCATTTGTGTCAGAGATCTACAACTCAGCGCTGAGTTACTTACAATATTGGATTACAGATCAACAGCTCAGCTCTATTTAATTCTATTCTCTAGTTACAGGTGATCACTTACCAATAGATTGTATTTCCTCTAGACAATAGAGCACTTCCTATCAATATTTGCCCATTTCAAAGAAAGAGATTTATAGCCATTTCTAATGATTTCAACTTCTACACAAAGTCTGCTCAAGACCAATACCTACAGTTAACCTGACTTTGTGCTAGCAGACAGTAAAGGCTGTTGCCTCAACATTATTATTATTCTACCTTCATTTTGTAAAATGTATGTTGTTTATATCCATACGTGACTCTAATATAAATCGGGTTTCTACTCCTATCACAGTATTGATACAGTATTTTCAAAGTCAATTATGTTCTCAGTGACTGTAACACAGGCAAACTATCAGTCCTCATCCCATCTCAATCTGCCTGCAAACTATTATTGTTAACCATGACATTTTCCACCATTGCATCTCTATTGTCATCTACCTGACTGAGACTGTATTTACTCAGTTCTTATGTATTGCATCATAGCCAGAGAATCACTAATGTCCCCTCTTCTAATCACTAATGCCTGCTCTTAAACCATTGCCTCTGGTGAGCCCTACATTTCTTTTCCTCCTCCCCTCCTCCCATTTCTCAGCTACATGCTGCCCCTCAGCAAAATTATCCAAAAGCACAACAGGGCTCTACCTCAGCCATCGCTCTCAGCCACTCCACTGTTGCCAAAATTAGAAGACAGTTTTCAGGGGATCCAAAACCAGAAAAGCTGAAGAACTTCCCAAAATTAAAATATTGGGAAAACTGAAGACATTGCTTTCCATCATCACCACAAACTCCACTCAAGTACTGATACTGTCTAAGGCTCAACCTAGGTGTGATATTTGGTCCTGGAGGTGAGTTTTTAAAACCAGACATTTGTGCAGCCATTAAAACAACTTTTCCCCAACATCTTAACATTCCTTCAGCTGAAACTCTGGCGCTTAAGTATCATAGAATCATACAGCTCAAACAGACCCTTCAGACCAACTAGTCCATGCTGACCAAGTTTCCAAACTAAACTTGCCACACCCCACCCCCCCCGCCCCCGTCCCTGCATTTGGCCCATATCCCTCCAAACATTTCTCATGAACTTATCTAAATATCTTTTAAACATTGTAACTGTACCCAGATCCGTCACTTTCTCCTGCAAGTTCCTTCTATACATAAATCACTGTTTTAAAAAGCTGTCCCATGTCTTTTTTAAAATCTCTCTCCACGCACCTTAAAAATATGGCCCCGAGACTCAAAAATCCCCCACCAGAGGGAAAAGGCACCTGCCATTCACCTCATCTATACCTCCTATGATTTCATAAGCTTCTATATAAAAGATCATCACTCAATCTTCTATGCTCCAGTGAAAAAAGTTCCAGCCTATCCAGACTTTCCCTATAACTCAAATTTTCCATTCAAGCAACATCCTGAAACCACTTCTGAACCTTCTGCAGCGTAACAATATCCTTCCGATAACAGGGTGACCAGAACTGGACTCAGTATTCCAGAAGAGGCCTTACTAATGCCCTTTACAATCTCGTCTTTGTTTCCCCCTAGATCTGACTTTCCTGATGCATTTTTAGTGTCTCTCACATTCTCCCGTAATTCCCAAATTGAGATCTTGCAAAGCTAGCTCACACCAAAGCTCATTTCCCTCACTAATTGACTTACAAAGGAACCTGGTTATGCAAGGCCCCATCATTAACATTCTTACTCTTGCTCTTAAATTTGTCCAAAGCTTCACCACTTGGTACCTCTAATCTCTTTCAACACCACAACACTCATGTTTGCATTGTTGTAATTACTGGAACTTGAGCATCATAGATTTTAATTGAACCACCATTGGCAGCCATGCCTTCAGTTGAAGGACCAAGCTTGCTAAACTTAAACTCCCTAGATCTCCTTTAAAACACTCTATTAATTACTGTTAGTTTCTTTACTCAGAGTAGTAAGGGAATGGAACGCTTTGTGTGCAACGATTGTAGATTCGCCAACTTTAGGTACATTTAAGTCGTCATTGGATGAGCATATGGGCGTACATGGAATAGTGTAGTTTAGATGGGCTTCAGATCGGTATGACAGGTCGGCACAACATCGAGGGCCGAAGGGCCTGTACTATGCTGTAATGTTCTGTGTTCTATGTACTGCTTTCACAAAGCTTCTAGTCATCAAAACTTCCTGTAAGGCTCTATGCCACATTGTTGATAACACCTTATAATATTTTATAGCTACCTTTAACATAGGAACAACATGTAATTGTGTCTTTATTAGATGGATATTATTAGCAAGGCCAGCATTGACCAGTCATGCCTTTTTGCCCTAAGTATGTGCTGCTGAGCCACCTCCTTGAAGCACTGCAGTTTGTGTAGTTGGTGCACGCATTGTGCTGTTTAGGGAGTCATTCCAGCATTCAGAACTAATGACAGTGAAATAATTTTTAGAGTTGTCGGGGTGGGGTGGGGGGTTGAAATTTGACTAAAACTGGATTTTCTGAAGATTGGCAACTGTGATGCTGAATGAGCCAGAGATGGATCATTCACTTGGGACTTCTGGCTGACAATGATTGCAAATGTTTTAGCTTTTAATTTAGCACTATGCGGAGTGCTCCATTATTGTGAATGGAGTCCCCCTTCAGTTAGTTGTGGTAGAACAGCAGACATTTCATCCAATCCATTGGTTAGGGATCCATTAGCCTTTTCTATAGCATGCCTACAATCCTTTTCTGTAGCTGCTTTTGTAGCTCATTCTTAGGTATGCTTGACACTGCTCATGACACACTGTCTTAATCTCCTTACTGAGCCAGTGTTGGTTCCTGAACTAGATTGTAATCATTGCCCAAGGGAATACCAAACTATAAGATTACAAATTATGGTGGTATTAAGATGCTCCTGCTGACCCACGGCACCCAACTGGTGCCCAGGTTTCTGTTCTGAATCTATCTCCTTTGGCATGGTAGTAGTGCCACACAATTTGGTGTGAAAACAGGCCATTCTATCCACAAGGACAATGCTGTGATCACTCCTATCAATACTATCATGCAAAGCTGGAACTATGACAGATAAATTGATGAGGAGGAGGTTAAGCAAAGTTTCTCCTCATGGATTCTCTCACCACTGCGGCAGGTTTATGGCTCTAAAGAGTCGAGCAACTTATTCAACCAATCTAGGTGCGCAATCTAGGTGAACGACATTATGTACTCTGAAAGGGGGTGAGCACTTCAATGTGCCCCTGCCACTATCAGTACTGCTGTGGTGTTCTGATTCATCCTTCAAGGGCAGTTGGTAATCAATAGAAGGAGTCCTCACCCATCTTTGACCTGATGCCATAAGACTTTGTGAATATGAAATCAATGTTGAAAAACCCCCACGGCTAGTCCCTGCTGACTATAAACCACTGCGCCAGTGCTACCAGTGAGTCCATCCTGCTGTTGGGATAGGACATTCCCAGGTGATTGAGAAGGCCAGGGTGTCTGACTGTTCAGTATCTGTGAATCTGATGCTTGGCTAATCTTTGGGATAGGTCTCCGGATTTTGGCAAAGGTGGCAGATGTTAGTAAGGTGGCATTTGCATATTCTACGGGGTTGGGTGTGTATAGTGATATGATTAAAAATTATATCTTCAAACCAGACCATTAAGGGCTAATTGGTCATGACAATGAGTATTTGGAGACAAGTGGAATATTACTGGCCTAGTGCAAAAACAACTTCAATTTGGCTGTGGGGTAACTGCACAACCTTGATTGCCTATGCAAACCGTTCTTTTCTCTAATTGACAGACGGCCACTTGGATGGTGTTTTCAAGTTATGTCTGTACATTGGAATATCTGAAAATGTACAAAAGTACTAAGATACTGCACGTAACCAGATTATTATTAATACCAGGGACTCTGTCACACTTCACCTCAGACCGGAATTTGCAACTTGAAGAAGACAGTGCAACGTATTGTCACCTCAAAGCATCTTACCACTGAATATAATCAAATCATTGCCACATAATATTATATATAGCTGCCAATAAACATATTAATTTGACTCACTTAACGCATAGAGTTTTTGTTACATCCCTCAGAATTCATTATCAAACCATAACAGTGTGTCTTATCGAAGTGTCTAGTGATTACATCAAAACTAGGGCCTCCATGCAATTTTATTCTTATTAATCTGTATCACTTAAGCCCTTACAATAAAACTGATTGAAATGGCTTACAAGCCAGAGGGCAATTAAGAGCCACTCACATTACTGTGCATCTAGTATTACAGTTAGACCAGGCAAGGGCAACAGATTTCTCTCCCGAAAGGACATTCATGAAGCAAATACATTATGACAATCTGTTAAATTTCACAGATACCAGTACTGATATAAGCTTTTTGCTCTAGATTTAATTAATATAAAAATTAAATTTCCTTACTGCTATGGGCTTGAACTCATGTCTTCAGAGCAACCGTGCAGGCCTAGAGATAACCACTAAGTGCTGTTGCCTTTTTGCTTGCATTAGTTGCAATTATAGAGTGCAGTACAATTATAAAGTCAGAGAGATTTAAGAGAAGCTGAAGTAAACCAAATAGGCACATTTGTTCAGGTTTTAGTAAGCATGGATCCTTAAAATGATGTGGTATAAAATATATTCTTGCTGCTGCTATTGCATCGTGAAAGATTGAATAATTTCAAAGTTTTCTATTAATCTGAGTTTAAGAGATAAGAGAACTAGAAAAACACAAAGATGGCATATTTGCTGGGCAATACATTAGTGAGTTGAGAAACAATATACATTAATTTCATTTGAAGAGGAGACAATTATAACCATAAAGTAGGTAAGAACAGATTGGTGGGAGACAGCTTTCACACAATTGGACTACACCCAAGAAAGAGCACTGTGATTTTGCAGTTGTTATCTCAGTCTACAGACATTTCCAATTCTACAATGCGTATTTCTTACAGTAATTCAGTGAAAAAAAATTGCAGCCTTACGGTAAATCAATGATCAGCTGTGAAAGATGTAATATGTGCATTTATATAGGACTTTACCAACTCAAACATCTAAAAAATACAAGGCAAAATGTATTCATGAAGATAATGCTTCTCCCACAAAGGATGCCATGAGCACCTTGAAGAATTAAACTAGTTTGGACCTTACCAGAGTATCCTTGATTAGGAAGCTCACAGACGAGGTAGAGGGCAAAGTGTTCCAGAAACTGCCGGGCCAATTCAAGCTTATGGGCAACAATCTTTTAAAAAAAAATTAATTAGCAATTAGGTTAGTATGAGGCATCAGCTGTAGAAATAAGAGACATCTGATTATCAGGAATTTACAAGTTTTAGTCTATTAACCAAAGGGGAAAAAAGACTAAAAGACTTCGGTTTGTGAACAATCCTTTCCGATCAGCAGCAGTGACAGCCAAAACTATTTTCTCTGTTCAACACAGTTTTCTCATTATGTTTTCTCTTCTTGGACCACCATCTCTCTTTGGAGGATGTTATTTTTTCAATGTTCCCAACTGTCAAGAACCCACTACCAACTCACAAAAAGAGTGAGTGTGAACAAGAAGTGTCATGGAGCTGTCCAAATTTGGGAGAACAAGATTTAGCAGTACAACTACCCAAAAAAAATAGGATTTTCTGGCCATGAGCCAGGTTGTGCAATATCTCACTCACTGTATTTAATTACTTTGTTTTACAGACATTAAAATATTATCCTTTACTTGTTGGCACTGATATTATAGCAGCAGGAGAAGAGAGTTGAAAGTTAAGTTTGCCACCTTCCATCCTTAGAAGCTCAGAAATTTTCCTTTAAATTAAGGAAAACTTTTTTGCTATCCGAAAAACAAAGAATGATTGCATGGCACTTCACAAAAGAAACCAGGGTGCAAAAACTGAACCTATCAGAAAAAAAAAGTGGTGTGTTCAGGGACATAACCCACTGCTTCCAAGTGACAAAGACTGCAACATGGGGTGCAAACACAGACCTCAAATATTCCAGTCGAGGAAAATCTGGTCCCTGCCTTACAAAAGCAAACACAGACATCAAAAGTTGTTAAAAGTAAATCATTCAACTGCACACAAAAGTAACTTGACAAAACTTAAGAATAGAATTTCTAGACTCATATGATTCTGAGAGTTTCTCCAAGGAGTGACTGACTCATGCAGATCAGAATGCAGCTTGCAACAGGAATATTGCAATTAATGCAATGACCAATTTTCAAGTGAAATAGTTAATGCTGCAACACAAATTCGTGCATGGGCCATGCAAAAGTTGAACCTTTTTATGTTACTAAATGCAAAAACATTTAAAAAGGGTTCACATGCATAGACAAATTGCCTCCAAACTCCAAAAAGAATTAGAGTGTATGCTATTAACTAAACATTTCCAGTCCAGGTAGCCATCTGATGACCCCTGTTGGGAGCATAGGCATAGATCTCAGTTAAGTTTAGGATTGAGTTCCTCTGTAATGCTTTCCATGATAGCCAGTCAACAATCATCAAGGATCACAAATGAAGAATGGACACTTTCAAGCAGAGTGAAAGGACATCAAGTTAGAAACCAGAATCCAGCCTAAAATTCACCCCACCCAGCCACCCCCAACACGACACACGTTGTTTTAGAGAGAGGACCAAGTGCCCTTCATTAGTTTAGAAAACTGCCCATTTCCTTTTGTCTATTAGGTGTTTAGGAGGAATAGACCATTCAACCGTTTGAGCCTATCCTGTCATTCAATAAGGTCATGGCTGACACCAATCTAACTCAGCCTTGAATATATTCAGTAGTCTCTGCTACTTTCTGGGGATGAGAATCTGCAGTGTCACAAACTTCCGAAAGAAAAAAAAATTCTCATTTCAGTTTTGAAAGGCAGACACTCCATTTTTAAACTATGTCCCTTAGTTTTATTCTCATCCATAGGAAGGTATAACTTCATGGTATCCACCCAATCAGTCCCTTCAGGATCTGATGTATTTCAGTAAGATCACCTCCTCTTCTTCTGAATTTCAACAGGTGTAGACCCAGAGATAGTAGGTGCTGCAGATGCTGGAGATCTGAGATAACAAGGTGTAGAGCTGAATGAACACAGCAGGCCAAGCAGCATCAGAGGAGCAGGAAAGCTGATGTTTCAGGCTAGGCCCCTCAGAAATGGGAGGGGAAGGGGATGGGGATTCTGAAATAAATAGGGAGAGGGGGAGGCAGAAAGAAGAAGGATAAAAGGCAGGGGTAGAGCCAGTAAAGGGGAGTGTAGATGGGGAGGTAGGGAGGGGATAGGTCAATCCAGTGAGATGGACAAATCAAGGGGGCAGGATGAGGCTATTAGGTAAGAGATGGGGGGGGGGGGGGCTTGAGGTGGGAGGAAGGACAGGCTGGGCTGGTTTTGGGATGCGGTTGGGGGAGGGGAGATTTTGAAGCTTGTGAAGTCCACATTGATACCATTGGGCTGCAGGGTTCCCAAGCAGAATATGAGGTGCTGTTCCGGTAACCTTCGGGTGCACTCGGTTCGCAACAAACAACTGCACCTTCCAGTCTCAAACCATTTCAACTTCCCCTCCCATTCCTTAGACGACGTGTCGATCCTGGGCCTCCTGCAATGCCACAGCAATGTCACCCAAGGTGGCAGAGACAGCACCTCATATTCTGTTTGATACCATTGGGCTGCAGGATTCCCAATGTGGGCTTCACAAGCTTCAAAATCTCCCCTCCCACTACTGCATCCCAAAACTAACCCAGTTTGTCCCCACCTCAAGCCCCACCACCATCTCCTACCTATTAGCCTCATCCCGCCCCCTTGACCTGTCCGTCCTCCCTGGACTGACCTATCCCCTCCTTAACTTCTCACCCTTACTGGCTCCACCCCCACCTCTTTGACCTGTCTGTCTCCTCTCCACCTATCTTCTCCCTGCCTCCCCCTCTCCCTATTTATTTCAGAACCCTCTTCCCCTCCCCCATTTCTGAAGAAGGGTCTAGGCCCAAAACATCAGCTTTCCTGCTCCTCTGATGCTGCTTGGCCTGCTGTGTTCGTCTAGCCCTACACCTTGTTATCTCAGTTACAAACCCAAACGATTTGATTTTTCATCGTAGGATAAGCCCTCCATCCCAGTCAAGTAAACTTTGTCTGAACTGCTTACAAATATACAGATTAGGAACTATTAAATTTTGGACAACATGGTTGTGGTAATAACTCCACTTCTCTGCATAACCCGATACTATTCAAGTCTCTTGTTAGCCAAGAATCAATTAAAATCACTCCATCTGTCTACCTACCTCTGCATTAAGAAAGTTCAACAACCATCCCTCCCACACTTTGCGAACAGTGTTTCACCAAATTCCAAGCCTGCAGAGATTAAAAAAAACTCATCTATCTTAAATGGAGACTCCTTATCTTTAAAAGTGATAAAAGTTTCCATTTTTAGGCCAGATATTTTTTCAGGGAGTCTCATGGCAGATATCTCATCCTGATTCAGTGACATTTCTGATGGTACCTTCAGCTCCTCACATTATTGTACAGACAGCCTCTTGTCATCATTCTCTGGCAGATCACCAGAGGAGACCAAGGCACCAAACACAAAATACTTAAAAACACTCATAATGGTCTAGGTCAATGCTGTCTCCATAGTCAGATGGAACATACTGTATGACAGGGAACGATCTTATGTGTACCACATGGACAATATCACCACTTTCGCTATCTCTCACTCACCTGAATGGTTCATAAACCTCACCAATGCTCATTTGCTACCAACCTGACTACTGCCTGCAGCATAATAAAATGTGAGGCTGGATGAACACAGCAGGCCAAGCAGCATCTCAGGAGCACAAAAGCTGACGTTTCGGGCCTAGACCCTTCATCAGAGAGGAGGATAGGGAGAGGAAACTGGAATAAATAGGGAGAGAGGGGGAGGCGGACCGAAGATGGAGAGTAAAGAAGATAGGTGGAGAGAGTATAGGTGGGGAGGTAGGGAGGGGATAGGTCAGTCCAGGGAAGACGGACAGGTCAAGGAGGTGGGATGAGTTTAGTAGGTAGATGGGGGTGCGGCTTGGGGTGGGAGGAAGGGATGGATGAGAGGAAGAACCGATTAGGGAGGCAGAGACAGGTTGGACTGGTTTTGGGATGCAGTGGGTGGGGAAGAGCTGGGCTGGTTGTGTGGTGCAGTGGGGGGAGGGGACGAACTGGGCTGGTTTAGGGATGCAGTAGGGGAAGGGGAGATTTTGAAACTGGTGAAGTCCACATTGATACCATATGGCTGCAGGGTTCCCAGGCGGAATATGAGTTGCTGTTCCTGCAACCTTCGGGTGGCATCATTGTGGCAGTGCAGGAGGCCCATGATGGACATGTCATCTAGAGAATGGGAGGGGGAGTGGAAATGGTTTGCGACTGGGAGGTGCAGTTGTTTGTTGCGAACTGAGCAGAGGTGTTCTGCAAAGCGGTCCCCAAGCCTCCGCTTGGTTTCCCCAATGTAGAGGAAGCTGCACCGGGTACAGTGGATGCAGTGGGACATCACCTGGGCCATCTCCAGCACATCCCTCACCTTCCTGGACCTCTCAGTCTCCATCTCAGGCAACCAGCTTGTAACTGATGTCCATTTCAAGCCCACCGACTCCCACAGCTACCTAGAATACACCTCCTCCCACCCACCCTCCTGCAAAAATTCCATCCCCTATTCCCAATTCCTCCGCCTCCGCTGCATCTGCTCCCACGATAAGACATTCCACTCCCGCACATCCCAGATGTCCAAGTTCTTTAAGGACCGCAACTTTCCCCCCACAGTGATCAAGAACGCCCTTGACCGCGTCTCCACTGCACCCACTGTACCCGGTGCGGCTTCCTCTACATTGGGGAAACCAAGCGGAGGCTTGGGGACCGCTTTGCAGAACACCTCCGCTCAGTTCGCAACAAACAACTGCACCTCCCAGTCGCAAACCATTTCCACTCCCCCTCCCATTCTCTAGATGACATGTCCATCATGGGCCTCCTGCACTGCCACAATGATGCCACCCGAAGGTTGCAGGAACAGCAACTCATATTCCGCCTGGGAACCCTGCAGCCATATGGTATCAATGTGGACTTCACCAGTTTCAAAATCTCCCCTTCCCCTACTGCATCCCTAAACCAGCCCAGTTCGTCCCCTCCCCCCACTGCAACACACAACCAGCCCAGCTCTTCCCCCCCCCACCCACTGCATCCCAAAACCAGTCCAACCTGTCTCTGCCTCCCTAACCGGTTCTTCCTCTCACCCATCCCTTTTCCCACCCCAAGCCGCACCCCCATCTACCTACTAACCTCATCCCACCTCCTTGACCTGTCCATCTTCCCTGGACTGACCTATCCCCTCCCTACCTCCCCACCTATACTCTCTCCATCTATCTTCTTTACTCTCCATCTTCGGTCCGCCTTCCCCTCTCTCCCTATTTATTCCAGTTCCCTCTCCCCATCCCCCTCTCTGAAGAAGGGTCTAGGCCCGAAACGTCAGCTTTTGTGCTCCTGAGATGCTGCTTGGCCTGCTGTGTTCATCCAGCCTCACATTTTATTATCTAGGAATTCTCCAGCATCTGCAGTTCCCATTATCTCTATCTACTGCCTGCAGCATCTCCACTCAATCGCTCTCATTCTCCACAACTACTAATGCCTTCTACCCTCTGGTTAATATGCTACACCATTCACAGGGGCTGGTAGCCTCTAAATAATTGCAAAGTAACTGAGCACTAAGAAATGAAGCCAAGAGCCTTAAGATGCACCCTGAGTAAATGCATGAGATGGCTATCTCTGCCTGTGTGCAAAGTGATCTGGCAGGAGCATTCACATTGAAAGATATCCCAGAGTTCTACAGTGAAGTTTAAGGACTGAAGTGGATTCTGTGTTGGTCCTGGGCTAGCCAGGATAATGAGAGGCACTGGTGGTTTACCAAAACAACTTTAGTGGACGGAGGGTGAAGGTGGTGGTTGTACATGGAGCACATGCTGGCAAAGGGCCACCTATTAACAAGATTTCAGGTTTATGCTTTAAAGGAGAAAATTGTAACTTTTTTTTGAGAGTCAGATTTTTCTTCCCCCCCAATCTCACCATGTTTTCCCAAATTTCTCACCATTGTTTACACCATAGAAGGTTTGGAAAAATTCCAGGTGTCCTCAAGTGCTAGTCTCAGTCAGAGGGGAAAACATTGTTTCAGCATCCACCTGGTCAAGACCCAACAGGATCTTGTGTTTCAACAAGATCCCTTCAGATCCAACTTTTTCTTAAATGGTTCCCTCATGTCAGGAACCAGCCAAATAAATCTCCTCTGAACTGCTTTAAATGCGATTATTTCCTTTCTAACATCAAAGGAGACTAAAGCTCTGTAGTGTACACCAATTGTGGTCTCACCAGCATCCTATGCAACTGTTGCAAAATACACCTAATTTTATATTCCCTTTTCCTTGCAATAAGCAAACAAAAAATACATTTGCTTTCCTAATTGCTATATCTGCAAATAAAAATTTGTGAATCAATTACCAGAACACCTATATCCCTCCAATATTGCAAGGTTCTATAATCTGTCACCACATAAATAATATATTGTTTTTTCATCCTACTTTCCATGGAGGACAAAGTTAACATCTTTCCACAATATACTCCATCTTTGGCCAGTCAATGAAATCAAAATCCATTTTCAGATTCCTAGGCTCTCTTCATAACTTATCTTCCTACCTACATTTGTGCCATCAGCAGATTTAGCAACCTTAGCTCAGCCCCACCACAGGAGTCATTAATATTGATTGTAAATAAGTACCAGCACTGATCCCAGAGGCACACCGCTTGAAAATGACCCACTTATGCCTATTAACGTAACAGCTGACCAATCCCTTATCCATTCCAATATGTTAACCAATACACCACGAGCTCGTGTTTTTTTATAGTCGCCTTTAATGTGATTTATTCTTTTTCATAGCATGTAGGCATTGTCGGCTAGGCCAGCATTTGATGTCCATCCTTAATTGCCTGTGAACTAAGCAGTTTGTAAAGCCATTGCAGGGGGCAGCTATGGGTCAACTGCATTACCGTGAATCATATAATCCCTACCACCCTCCAAAGACCCTCCCAACCACAGCCACCTCCTACCCTATCCCTGTAATTCTGCATTTCCCATGGCTAACTCTCTTAGCCTGCACATCCCTAGATATCATGGACCATTTAACATGGCCAATCCATCTAACCTGCACACCTTTGGACTATGAAGGGAAACCGGAGCACCCAGAGGAAACCCAAGCAGACACAGGGAGAATCTGCAAACTCCAGACAGTTTTCGGACAATGGAATTGAACCCAGATCCCTGGCACCGTGAGGCAGCAGTGCTAACCACCAAGCCACCGTGCTTCCCAGGTCACTGGCAGGCTAGACGACGTACAGCACACCTCCTTCCCTGAAAGGATGTTAGTTACAATATAATCGATTTAAATGAATTCCACCAGAATTTTAACCCATGCCGCCAGAGCATTGGCCTAGGCCCTTGGTTTACTAATTCACTTATGCTACTATGGTGCCACTGAAATCCCACTACCCATCTGGTCTCCCACTTCCCAACTGTACTGTGCCACCTCAGTAACAAAGATCAGAACTGGAGTTTGTTAGACCAATAAAGACAGGAGCTTGACAGAAATTATCTGATGCATAGGACACCTGTTCCCCCACAGCTCCAAAATGAAACAATCATTTTGCTCATTCACATTACATTAAAGTCTACTGGGGCAGCCTGACTGGAAAAGCTAAGCCATTAACAAATATTCTTTGGCATTTGACGAAGAAGCCAAGATTCTTTTTCTGAGGTAAGTTATTTCAACAGGCATGAATATCACTCCCCTCTCCTCCTCCGTGACCGGGCACAAGCAAGACAATTTCCCCAGAGCTGCTGGCTGTGCCTATCCACGAGACTCCAGGGCCAACTGAAACACCCCAATTTCTGTCATTGCACAGGTCAGCTACGTCCAATCTGCATGGCACAGCTCCGTTTCCTTACACAGCGCCTTGACCTACATTTTTGCTTCTCCACAAGGAGTTAAACATGCCTTTTTAAAGAATTCTTCACTTAAATAATTGCACTGTTGATACATTTTGTAATTCAGTTGAAAATCACTTTGTTCTGGTAGAGGATGAAACTCTCCTCACATATAAAAACTACTTGGAATTATTCCAAGTATTATAACTTGCAAGGCTACCAACCAAGAACTTAAAACTTAGACTAAATGATAGCTTATCTTCAGCAGGAACAGACGTGATGGAATGAACGGCCACCTACTGGGTTGTATATATTTTATGCAAATGTTCCATAAACAACAGCGACCAGAAAATGTGCTTCACTAATGCCGGTTGTGTATTATTAGCCAGGACTTTGAGGATTAACATCATCTGCTCTTCCCTACTGTCGGAGTCAAAAGGTCTTATACATCATTGTGATAGAGCAGGCAGGAACTCCATTCAACTTTGTCTTAAATGGTCATACTCCCTTGATAAGGACAAGAGACTAAGGGTATCTGATGTGCAATATAAAATAGAGTCATGAAACTATGTCAGGCAATTGTTTGACCTCTCCAGTTAAAGCAATATACACTGCTTTGACAGTGTGTTGGGGGCTAATGGAGATCAATGAGAAAAATTACCTCCAACATCTGTTCAGCTGAGTGAGTTGTATGGGTGTCAATTAAAAGCTTTTTCCCATCTGCCAGAAGAATCTCCAAGAGAATTGCTCGTGCATGAATCTTAAAGGTTTCCTGCAGCAAAAGAAAAATAATGAAAAGAAACAGCAATGGAGGTGCAGGAAATGATTTCCACAATTATTATAACTGACTATTATATATTTCCATCTGTATTATGTTGAAAGTATAGGAAGCAGGAAGAGCACTAGAATGTTTTATTCCACTTTGATTCGGTGAAAAAGAATTATTACTTATTGTAGTAAATAAATTACAAGCCTTCACATTTGACATCTGCTAAAGATAAATACAGCAGTATTGATTTAATGGGTTGTATGGTTGGATTTTTCTCTTGGCTGTCTACACATTGCTCAAATCACATGTTAAAAAGAGAATCAATAGCCAAATATAACATGAAGAACAACTGCGCATGAATTTCAAACAAACACTCAAAATCTTCAGTTATTGTTCAGCTAATCAAAATCAACTTGTAACATTAGGGATTTCTTTTAGGGGGCTCCTGGTGCACTGGTGGTATCCCTACCTTTGAGCCAGGAGGACCAGGTTCAAGTCCCACCTGTTCCAAACATGTGTAATAACATCTTTGAACAGGTTGATTGAAAAATAGATTTTTTGTTTTAAAAATTGACTTTTAGCCCTCGAAATTAGGTTAAGCTTTATACAGGCAAAAAGCACAGAAACAAACAAACAAGTCTGTCCAGATTATGTCAGGGCTTCTGTTCTACTTGAGGCCGCAACAGCAATGGCATTGTGGGGAGTGTTGCAGCGGCTGGGGTCTTAAGAGGTGCCGGCTAGAGGTCCAGTGTTTGGAAGCAGCTGTGGACTTGAACCTAACATGTTGGTGAGGGCAGTCCCCCAGTATCTGTGGGATCGAGAGCAGGAAGCATGAGAGTTCCCGGAGAGTGGGCCAAAGTGGGGGAGACCAAGCCCTTGCAGGGAGTGCACATAAGACTGTTGAACTTTTACCTTTATTTTTCCACTCAATACTAAGAAGGACTGTAATGTTAACTTTCAATTTTATTAAGAACAATAGTAATGCTTTCCTTTCAACTTTGTTTCTCTACATGAGTACTTGCACCTAAGTTTTATACAGAGATACCTCCGTGCTTAAGATGTTGCTGTGTGGGGCAATGTTGTACACTTGTCACTGTACTCCTGTACTTGAGTACATGTGACAATAAAGCTTAAAATCAAATAAAAATCAAATCCTATCTTTCCTCATCAAAATCCATCATTGTAACCCTATTCCTTTCTCCCTCAAAAGCTTACAGATTTCCCCTAAATGCATTTATACTATACATTTCAACTTGTCCAAAAAAATGTGCAGGTTGGGTGGACTGGCCATGGAAAATGCAGAGTCACAGATAAGGTTTAGGGGTGTGCCATGTAATCTGCCTTCATAACTTAATACTCTAAGTCTGGGTATCACTCTGGGGAATATGTGCTGCACCCCCTTTGAGAAAAATATAACCAAAATTCATTTGATGTGGCTTGCCTTTAACAAATCCATGCTGGCTTATCTGTTTAACTTGTTTGCCTAAATGCTCAACAATTCCATTCCTAATAACAAATTTCACTAACTTTCCACCAACAGGCATTCCTCCAAGTCTAATATTATTTCCTCATTTTCTAAAAAAAAGTTCTTAAATTGAGCAGAGACAGTGTCCCCAAAAATTCAAAAAACTGGCTATTTTGAAAGAAAATCCATCTACCAATCTCCTTATGAAGTCCTACAATCTTACTGGACTTGTTGACTGGTTGTCTTGATATGGTATCTAAGCACATCAGTCTCCCAGCTATTTTAGACATCACAACTCTGGCAAGACGACCAATTTTTCATTGCAACTCAAAATGTACTTCTTATCTTTGTTACTGGTTTAACTGACTAGCATCACTGTGCAGTTTTTCAACTTCATTCTTATCAACTTCTATGTGATCTGTTACCAATTTTAGATCTGTTGGCCTCAACCTCCGATGCTGTCCTTTTTATTTTTCTTTTGTTTATTCTTGAAACATGGAAAAAATTGGAGCAGGATAAGGCCAATTGGCGTGTTAAACCTGCTCCACCTTTCAACATGATCATGGCTGATCTTCTATCTCATTGTCATGCTCCAGTCCTTTCCCCATAACCCTTGATGCCTTTAACCTCTTGAAATTTATTTCTCTCAAATATATTCATTGACTTTTCCTCCACTATGGTGAAAAAATCCACAGGATCATTTCCCTGTAAGTAGAGAAGTTGTTCCTCATCTCAGTCTGAAATGGCCGACTGTGTATCTTAAAACCATGACCCTTGTTCTTGACCTTCTAGACAGGAAGGGCACCTTCTGCATCCATCTCTGACTAAATTTTTTGTGTTACAATGGAGGTCCATTCTCATTCTTTTAAAACCAATGAACACAAGCCCAATCCACCCAACTTCTCATCTGATAATCCTGCCATCCTAGAAATCAGTCTGATCGACCTTTGCAGCAGTTCCTCTACGGTAATTATACCTTTTCTTAGGTAAGGAGACCAAAGATTGCATATAATACTTTTTGGGTGGTCTCATCAAGACCCTGCACATCTGCAATAAGACTTGTTCCTCTAACCAGACCCTCTAGTAACAAAGGCCAACTTGCCTATGACAGTTAGTTCCTATGATATGTTCCTTAATGGGAATTACAGTGGAAAGGAAGTAGCAAATATTCAAAAAGCACATGGCAGAATTGCAATCAGAGATAATGGGAACTGCAGATGCTGGAGAATCCAAGATATACAAAAAGCGTGGGGCTCGATGAACACAGCAGGCCAAGCAGCATCTTAGGAGCACAAAAGCTGATGTTTCGGGCCTAGACCCTTCATCAGAAAAAGCAGATGATGGGTCTAGACCCGAAACGTCAGCTTTTGCGCTCCTAAGCAGCAGGCCAAGCAGCTTCATTGATCCAGCCCCACACTGTCTTATACTGGCAGAATTGCAACAATTGTTCGTTCCTGTCTGGCGCACAAGTAAAACAGGAAAGGTGGCGAAGCCATGACTTACAAGGGAAATTAGAGATAGTATTAGATCCAAAAGAAAAGGTATACAAATTGGACAGAAAGCAACATACCTGAGGAATGGTAGCAGTTTACAATTGAGCAGAGGAGGATAAAGGGATTGAATAATAAATGGAAAATAGAGTATGAGAGTAAGATTGCAAGATTGCAGGGAACACACAAACTGACAGCACAAATTTCTATAGGTTTGTGAAGAGAACAAGATTGGTGAAGACAGATACAGATCCTTTCAGTCAGAAACAGGGTAATTTATAATTGGGAACAAAGAAATGGCTACTAACTAAATACATACTTTGGCTCAGAGTACACGAGGACACAAATAACACACCAGAAATATTGGGGAACACAGGATTTAGTGAGTGGGAGGAATTGAAGGAAGTCAGCATTAGTAGGTAAATGGTGTTGAGGAAATTGATGGGATTGAAGGCTGATAAATACTCAAGGCCCGATAATCTACATCCCAGAGTACTTAAGGAAGCAGCTCTAGAAGTAGTGGGTTCGTTGGTGGTCACCTTCTAAGAATCTCTTGGCTGGAACATTTCTACAGTTTGAAGGGTAGTCAGTGACTCTTCTATTTAAGGGGAAAAACAGAGAGAAAAATTGGAAATTATAGATCAGAGAGTCTGACTTCAGTAGTGGGAAAATGGTGGAGTCTATAATAAAAGATATAATAGCTGAGCACTTGGAAACCAGTGACCAGGATCATACAGAGATAGCATGGATTTATGAAAGGGAAATGAAACTTGACAAATCTACTGGACTTCTTTGAAGATGTAACTCATGGATTTGATGAAGTGCGGCAGTGGATAGGGTTTATTTAGACTTTCAGAAGGCTTTTGACATGGTTCCACACAAGAGATTAGCACGCAAAATTAGAACATGGAATTGGGGATCGTATATTGAGATAGATAATGAATTGGTTGGCTGACAGCAAACAAAGAATAGGAATAAACAGGTCTTTTTCTGAATAGCAGTCAGTGACTAGTGGGGTACCACAAGGATCAGTGCTGGGACTCCCAACTATTTACAATATATATTAAATGATTTACATGAGGGAACTAAATGAATTATCTCCAAACTTTCAGATGATACAAAGCTGGGTGGGAGGATGATTGTGAAGATGATGCAGTGATGTTTCAGTGTAGTGTAATTTGGAGTAGCAGAATGAGTAACGAATGTATTTCAAATGTGGTGCAATGTGGATAAACAAGGAGGTTATCAACTTTGAGAGCAAAAGCTAAAAAAAGGCAGATTATTATCTGAATGTCTATTAGTTGAGGTGTGGGGAGGGGGTGATGTGCAATGAGACTTGCATCTCCTTGTACACCAGTAACTGAAGGTAAGCAAGCAGGTGAGGCAGGCAGTAAAGGCAGCAAATGACACACGGGCCTTCATAGTGACGGGGTTTGAGTACAGCAGCAGTGAGGCATTGCTGCAATTTTACCAGATCTTTGTGAGACCACACCTGGAGTATTGCTTGCAGTTTTGGTCTCCTTCTCAGAGAAAGGATGTTCTTGCTATAGATGGAGTACAGCGAATGGCAGGATTAACGTCTGAGATGTTGAATCGGTTAGGATTATGTTTGCTGAAGTTCAGAAGAATGAGCAATCTCCTTGAAACCTGTGAAATTCTAACAGGTCTAGAGGTGGGTGCAGGAAGGATGTTCTCAGGTGATGGGTATTTCAGAACCAGGGGCCACAGGTTATGGATACAGAAAATTTCTTCACCCAGGCACAGTGGTAAACCTGTGAAATTCATTGTCGCAAAAAACAGTTGAGCAGTCATTGTATGATTTCAAGGAGGAATTGAATATAGCACTTGGGGCTAAACGGATCAAAAAGGTATGTGGGAAAATTGGGAACAAGTTATGGAGTTAGACACTCAGCAATGATAATACATGAAGAATAGCAGAATGGCCTAGTTCTCCTTCTATTTTCTGTTTCTGTGTTTCTATGTAATTACCATTTGTCTTCCTAAATGCTTTATCTACTTGTTTGCTTGCTTTCAGTGAACAGTTTAGAAGGATATCTGGGTCCCTTTGTATATCAATATTTTTCAATCACCATATAAAAATAACAACACTCTGCGACTCCATGTTTCCTGCCGAATTAGACAACTTTACATTAGCCCTTATTATACTGCATCTGCAGTGTATTTACCCAACTTGTCTAAATCACCAGGAAACCTCTTTACCCTGATAATAAAATGTGAGGCTGGATGAACACAGCAGGCCAAGCAGCATCTCAGCTGCTTGGCCTGCTGTGTTCATCCAGCCTCACATTTTATTATCTTGGAATTCTCCAGCATCTGCAGTTCCCATTATCTCTGAACCTCTTTATCCTCTCTACTTGACTCACAATCCTACATAGTTCTGTGCAGTCAGCAAACTTGAAATGTTACATTTGGATTTTCATTGCTGGCAGGGTCAACATTGACTGTTAGTCTCGACTCCCACGAGAAAAATAGTGGTTAGCCACATTCTTGAACCCCTGCAGTCAATGCTCCTCACCCAAGTCTCTTTTCTCCTAAACGATTTATTGCCTTCTTTGAAAAGGTGTTTCTCGTCCAATGTTAGTATGCTACAACTCTACTCACTAATGTCCATATAGATTCTAAGAATTAAAAGGTGGTAACAATTATACAAGTACTCCTTAATAAATACAAAATCCCTCTCTATCCATTTTACATGGAAGTCATGTCTAGATTCCAAAATTACTTGGTGTGTGTTTGCAATATCTAGAAATATTAACTTATATTGTTGCCATTATACTAACCAAGTTGTTTGGTTAGTGAATGCATAGGCAAAGGCAAAGCTAAGCAACAAAATTACAGGTTGAACTCACAGGTGAAATCATTCAGGGCAGCAAAGCATTAAAAACTGTTCCTCAACTAAGTAAGGATCACCAGGCCCAAACATTAACTCTGATTTCTCTTCACAGTTGCGCCAGACCTGCTGAGCTTTTCCAGCAACTTCTGTTTTTAAAAAGGTTCTGAGTAGATATGTAGCTCGGGTTGTGGATATCTACGGTTGGCTCGTTCACCAGGCTGGTTCATTAGTTCACGTGTTTCATTACCTACTGGGTAACATTATCAGTGCAGCCTCCGATGAAGTGTTGTATTTTCCCACCTGGTATTTAAACTCTACGTTGGAATTGGTTACCTCATTTCCAGTTTTTCTTCACAGTGGTGTATATATAGGGTCTAATTCTGTGTGTTTATTGATGGCCTTCTTGGTGGAGAACCAAGCCTTTAGAAATTCCCATGCTTGTCTGTTTAGCTTTTCCCAAGATCCTGACGTTATCCCAATCAAACCGCTGGTTCTCCTTGTCTGTGTGTATGGAGACGAGTGCATATTGGTCTTTTCTTTTTGTTGCTAGTTGGTGTTCATATACTCTTGTAGCCAGTTTCCTTCCCATCTGTCCAACGTAATATTTGTGCAGTCTTTGCGTGGGATCTTGTATGTCACATTGGTTCATAGTGGGTAGGGGGTCTTTAGTTCAACTTATCAGTTGGCATAGGGTTGACGTAGGTTTGTGCGCCACTCTGATGCCCAATAGACGTAAGAGTCTTGTGGTTAGTTCAGATATGTTCTTGTTGACAAGTGTGTCAGGGCGTATCTGTAACTTCCTGTTGTTGTTTGTGATAGGCATAGTCAGAGCCAGCTGTTTGGGGATTTGTTGCCCTTAAAATACTTGGTAGAGGTATTCTTCTTTGTTTTAGTGTGGCTCCAGGTTGTTGCAGTGTATTGTCGCTTGTTTAAACAGTATTTCTGTGCAACTCCGTTAGACAGTGTTGGGGTGGTTGCTGTTGAAATTCAGGACATGATCCACGTGTGTGGCCTTTCTGTATATCTTTGTCAGAAATTCCCCGTTGGCCCTGTGTTCTCACGTCATCCAGGAATGGGAGCTGTTCATTCTTTTCATCTTCCTTGGCAAATTTGATGCTGGTAAGAGAGTGTTTTTGATAAGGTGGTGTCTCCCCTCTCGTTTAGTCCATTGGATGAAGAAGAAAATGTTATCCATGTATTGGATCCACGGTTTAGGTTGGATCTGTGGAATGGCTATGCTTTCAAGTCTCTGCATCACCACTTCTGCTATTAGTCCGGAGATAGGTGACCCCATAGGTGTCCTGTTGATTTGTTCATAGGTTTGGCCATTAGAGGTAAGGTGGGCAGGCCAAACAGAGACAAGCATGGGAATTTCTAGAGACTTGGTTGTCTACCAAAAAGGCCATCAATAAACATGAAGAATTAGACCCTATACATACACGCCACTGCGAAGAAAAGCCAGAAATGAAGTAACTAATTCCAACGGACCCCAGGCTTTAAATAACAGGTGGGAAAACACAACAGCGCTTCATTGGAGGCTGCACTGATGACATTACCCAGCAGGATAATCAAATGTCCGTGAACTAACAAACCAGCTCGGTGAGCCAACCAACCACAACTTCTGAGATAACCAAGTGTGAAGTTGGATGAACACAGCAGGCCAAGCAGCATCTTAGGAGCACAAAAGCTGACGTTTCAGGCCTAGACCCTTCATCAGAAAAGGGGTATGGGGAGAGGGTTCTGAAATAAATAGGGAGGGGGGGGGTGCCCAAAGATGGATAGAGAAGAAAATAGGTGGAGAGGAGACAGACAAGTTAAAGAGGTGGGGATGGAGCCTGTAGAGGTGGAGTATAGGTGGGGAGGTAGGGAGGGGATGTGGGGAGGTAGGGAGGGGATATGTCAGTCCGGGGAGGACAGCAGGTCAAGGGGGCAGGATGAGGGTAGTAGGTAAGAAATGGAGGTGCGGCTTGAGGTGGAAGGAGGGGGATAGGTGAGAGGAAGAACAGGTTAGGGAGGTGGGGACGAACTGGGCTGGTTTTGGGATGCAGTGGGGGGAGGGGAGATTTTGAAGCTGGTGAAGTCCACATTGATGCCATTGGGCTGCAGGGTTCCCAAGCAAAGTAGGAGTTGCTGTTTCTGCAACCTTCGGGTGGCATCGTTGTGGCACTGCAGGAGGCCCATGATGGATATGTTGTCTGAGGAATGGGAGTTGAAATGGTTCGCGACTGGGATGTGCATTGTTCCTGACTAATTTTGGGAAAGGCAGAAAAGTAAGGAAAACAACTTCCCATTGCTGATCAGTTTTCAGGCTATTAATTATGAAATGTCCATGCCTCAGAAGTATCCATTTGAATCTATAATAAAGGAGGGGCTCATCTGAAAGTAATTATTGCGAAACAAAGGCCATACACATTACCGATACTGCGTGAAAGTATTCTAAAGTCTACAAACCAGAAAGGAGTAAACAATCAATTATTTGTGAGTTTCAAACCAGTCCCCATTGACATTAAGCGGTGACTTAACTAGTTGTTACTGTGTAAATGTTGTAAGTCTTACTGCTAAAATAGAATGCAAATCTTTAATACTTAATGTATGCCATATGATTTCATATATCATAGCAATTTAAAATTGTGGGTGCACAAAAATGAATCAGATAATTAGAATGCACAGCCTCCACATGATACAGCACAGTGATATTCAATGAGAAACCCAAACAAAACACTCAACACATAGCCTAGTCCTGCCGGTCAAATGATTCATCACATTGGGAATGTATGAGGCATCGTCACATTATACAGGCTTTTGTGTTAGATTCTCACAAGAGAATCTATCTCCATAGTTTGTTTTTTTGCTTGTGGAGCACCCTAAACCCCATATGAAATTCAGTCCCTTAAAAATTTCTTCTTCGTACAGCATCAAGATAAGCCGCATGATCCTATCTTCTCTGCGCTAGGATGACCAATGCGGGGTGGGGGGGGGGGAAAACAATTGTTAGGTGCATCAAGTAATTAAAATCATGTTGAGCTGGTGTTAACCCCGAGTGGCTTGAAGTGATCTTTCCAGTTGAGACTTGGCATTGAGAGATCAGGTGAAATGGAGAATCACAGAAAAATTAAGATGCAGAAGGCATTCAGCCCATTGTGCCTGTCCTGCCTCTTATTGCCAATCTCCTATCTTTTCACAATATCCCTGCAAACCATTTTTTCGAAATAATCATCTAATGCTCTCTTGAATGCCTCAGATCAACCTGCCTCCACCAGGAACTGCATTCCATGCCCTAACTACTCTGAAAAAAAAAGTCTGTTGCACAATCTTAAATCTACACCCCCTTGTTCTTATTTACTTTACAAGTGGAACAGCTTCAGCCAAGTAGCATCTCAGGAGCACAAAAGCTGACATTTCGGGCCTAGACCCTTCATGAGAAGAGGGGGATGGGGAGAGGGTTCTGAAATAAGTGTGGGGGGGGGGGGGGGGGGGTGCGGACCGAAGATGGGTAGAGGAGAAGATAGGTGGAGAGGACAGTATAGGTGGGGAGGGGATAGGTCAGTCCGGGGAGGACAGACAGGTCAAGGAGGTGGGATGAGGTTGGTAGGTGGGAAAATGGTGGTGCGGCTTGAGGTGGGAGGAGGACATTAAACGGTGAGAGGAAGAACAGGTTAGGGAGGTGGGGACGAGCTGGGCTGGTTTTGGGATGCAGTGGGGGAGGGGGAGATTAGGAACACACTTTGTTATCTTGGATTTTCCAGCATCTGCAGTTCCCATTATCTCAGCTTCAGCCAATCTACTCTAATCGAGCCCATTCATGATTTTGAAAACCTTACATTAGATCTCCACCTCAACTCTCTTCTCTCCACAGAAAATGGTCTCGACATATTCATTCTATCCTCATAACTGAAGTTTCTCACTTCTGGATCAGTTCTTGTAAACTTCTTCTACATTCTCCCCAAAACATTCACATCTCTCCTATCTTGGGGCACTAAACATTACACAGTAATCCAACCAAGGTCTTACAAGTGTCTTGCACAAATTCAACATCACCTCCCTTCTCTTATACTATATGTCCCCATTAATAAAGCCAAGAACAATGTATGAGAACAAGGTGTAGAGCTGATGAACACAGCAAGCCAAGCAGCATCAGAGCAGCAGGAAGGCTGACATTTTGGACCTAGAAATATCTGCTGTTCTCATCCAGCTCTACACTTTTTTTAAAATCTCAGATCCTCCAGCATCTACGGTTCCTACTTTCTCAAGAACAAAGTATGCATTTTTCCCTACTCTCTCCACCTGTCTCACCACCTTCAACAATTTGTGAATGTATATACCTAGGTCTCTCTGCTCCTGCACCCTCTTTAGAATTGTACCCCCATTTTGTTTTGACTTTCAATATTCTTCTGACTAAAGTGCATCGCTTCATGCTTCTCTGCATGAATTTCATCTATCACCCCTCTGCCCAGTCCTGGTTTTGTCTATTTGGATGTTCCACATTATTCTACTTACAGTATACAATTCTTCCAAATTTAGAGTCATCTGCAATCCTTGAAATTGTCCCCTGTGCATGATAAGATCTGGGTCATTAAAATATATCAGTAAAAGCAAGAGTCCCCATACCGATCCATGGGGAGCTCCACTCCCAATCTAAAGCCCAAATAATATCCAGTAAGCATTGCACTGTTTTCTATCATGGATACAAATTTGATTCAACGTTGCTACTGTCCCTTTTATACAAGTTTCCTCATAAGTCTGTTCTGACACTCTGTATCAAATATCTTCTGCAGATGCCTTTTATATATCACATCAAAAGCATTACCCTCATCAACTCTTTCTGTTGCTCTTCAAAAAGTACTTCCCATTTAAAAATCCATGCTGACTCTTTCTAAATCAATACAATTTCTTTTTTCCATGTGACTACTGATTCTATCCTGAAAAATTGTTTCCAAGGGTTTCCTGACCACCAGAGTTAAACAATTAATAAGTGTCTTCCTCACTGTATTTTTTTCCATTTTACAATGTTAATTCAGGACTAGGAAAGTTGAAATTATTTCCTACCTGTTGTGCATTTCTTAGTAAAGTGGTGAATATTTCACTGACAGATATAACAGGATCCTCTCCAACTGTAAAAGCAAGAACATGAAAAATTAGCCATTGCTTTGTTTCTTTACAATCATGATAGCAAATCAAGAGTTGACAAAAGAACATTACGGACTCCTGTACAGGAGATTTAGTAAATAAGGACTAAACAACAAAACTATATTCCTTTATAAGATGACAAGGTTCTTTCAGCAACCAAAAGCAAACCTGCACAGTAAGGAGGGAACTGTTCATTTCAACTTAGTGTCAGGTGGTAAACACACTCCAAAGTCTCTCCATCCAAATGATCCAAACCCCTCCGTCTCTGATCCTGTGGGTGATAACACGGGGGTAATGAATCCAGCTGACTGCACCAAAACTTGTCCCATCCCCACTCTCATTGTGGAACCACCACCCAGAGGAGAGTGAGGACTCATTGGTGAGCACTGGGATAACGTAAAGTCAGTCAGCCTCCAGCAAGGTTACGGACTCCTAGTGGACCCCACCAAGCTTCTCCTCATCCCAACTGACGAATTCCAGGACTTCTCATCAATGGTGGCAGGGAGCCACAACTCAGGTTCTAGAGCTTGTCAGTCTTCCGGGATGGGAGGCATACAGTGTGCTTCCTGCAGAAAACAAAAACACCGCCCTAGGAGACAAAGCTACTTGGCCCCTGGAGTGGTAGGGTGGAGTCTACACTGAGTAGGGTAGCTATCTTGTTAGCCTCATATTTTTGAACAGAGAAATGGGGTGGGGGGATAAAGAAGCTGGTGCCAGGCCATTTGTTTCACCTGACAGTCCAACTGCGAAGGTCGGGGGCTGAGGGTTATTTTGCATTGTCAGTGTCTACACTCCTCTGGTCCGAATGAGGCGAGCAAACTTCTTTGAAAAAAAGTGTCCATTCATCTTGCCTCCCCTCTTGATGTTTCTCTTACCACTTTCCATGGACCCAATCTAGCAGTTATGTCCTCGAGGACTTGATCTGTAGTGCTGCTGCTGAGCCACTCTAGGTGGTAGACATTGAAATTCTCCACCCACCATACATTTTACACCCTTGCCACCCTCTGCTTCTTCTAATTGTCGCTCAACATGGAGGAATACTGATTCATCAGCTGAGAGGGGATGGATATCATAGACCTGCTGCTCAGAAATCTGAAAAATGCCAAAGATCCTGGGTTTGAGTGTCTGTCAAAAGGGAAGGCTTTGGTCATGGTTGTGACCAGAGTCAGGCATGTGCTAGGCTGGGTTGGATATTGCTGCAGGAATCGGCAAAAACAGCTTGGCAGCAGACATCCAGCTTTCAGCCAATGCCATCTGTCACCTACAAAAAGTGGTGCTTGTACCAAAATCATGCACCAGTTGGAGGATGCTTACATTTTCAGACTGTGTCCACTCCTGCTAGGACGGAATTTCACATTGGCCCCAAAAAAGGTCCTGAAATTGCCTCAGGAACCCACACTCCACAACTTGAGCCTCTGCATGCCAATCATCTGTATCCTTCCACCTGGTACAGTGGCACTTATTGTGCAGCAGCAGCCCATACACCATCCACTTTGACTCCTCCATTTGCTGCCCGGATCCCCCTTGGTGTGCTTTTGTACCACTGAGCAGCGGGAATCCCTAGCGGAGGACTCTCTAAGCAGGTGTTCATCCACTTTCCGCTGGGAACCTGGGCTGGAGGCTGTTGCACACTGCACTCCCACGTAACCACAGGTTGTAGTGATTCACAAGACTCACAGCCCGACTGTTTATTCTGCAGTGGAGTCCATGATTCAGTATGCATTAGTTGTGGGTAGTTGCAATCCATTTTTGTTATAGTTATTTGAATAATCTTTTGTTGTGCTTCAGACTCACAGTCCTGACCTTGGACATCCAGCACAGAGGGTTGTGGACAAATCAGGGAAGTTCCTCACATGTCTGCTCTTGGATCTGGCCATTACTAAGTCCAGGCAGTGGGCTGTGGATTGCTCACAACTGCCAACTGTATGTCAGTCTTCCACAGATACATTTGTGCCTGGGTGTCAGACCCTGAGAGAGCATGTAGTGTCCACCAATGTTCTCAATACCTTTAGAAAGAGGCAGACACCGCAGTGTGTTATGTTCACCTCACCCCCCCGCCCCAAACTCCATTTTGATTTAGCTCCTCATTCTCTCCCAACATTTCCCTCACCTTTGGTGATCTGCAACGCCCTTAATGGGCTTTGCTTGTAAATCGAATCAGTTGGAGACACTGGGTGGTGGTTATTTGAAAAATACCACAGGTGATTTGGTGATGGAAAAGTCCATTCAGTTTTGCGCAAGAACGCCTCTGGATATATATTTTTTAAAAATGCATAGGAGGTTTAGGACTCGTGTTGCAGTATTAGCACCTCTACTTCTGAGCCAGAAGGCTTGGGTTCAGGTATCACTGGTTCCAGAAGTGTGTCATAACTTCTCTGGATGGTGTGACTTTTTCTTTAAAAAAAAAGCATAGGAGCTTTAAATCCAAAACACCTATTCGTTGTAATCATTAGTCTAATCCTTTTTCCAATTCTTCCAGGTTGCATGCTATATCTTCAATTTAAATTTTAAAAAATCCTTTTGTGGGATGTGGATGTCACTGCCAAGGCCATCAAACATTGCCCAACCCTAATTGTCACAACCGAGTAATTTGCTAGGTCATTTCAGAGGGCAGTTGACAATCACGCAGCCATGGACCATATAGGCCAGACCAGGAGTTTGTGAACAAGAGGTTTTTCTTTCAGATAAATAACAACCCAAGATAGTTTCATAAACGCCATTACTGGGCTCTTCGTTCAATTTCAGGCTTATCAATTAAATTTGTTAATTAAGGTTACATTTAAATTCCACAGCTGCCATGACAGGATTTGTATGCACATCCCCTCGGCATGAGTGTGCCTGGATCACTAATCCAGTGACATTATCACTACATCACCTCTAAACAATATCTATTTTAAAAGCAATAATACTAAAGCTTTTATTGTCCAAACATTAAAAAAACTCAAAAAAAGACTGATCATTAACACTGAAAATTAGCAAAGCAAGAAGGTCTGTTCATGGCAAAAACTGCACTAATAAAACCTCTTCCTCCCTGCTGGGTCTCATAAGTATGAGAATTTAACTTCTAAATAAAACTAACAGACTTTCATTTTTGCATTTTAAAGTTAATGTTCAGCTCTTATGCCCACTAATGCCACTTTTCACATTTGCATACCTGTTAAATAGCAACATGACAAAGTGGAGCAAGAGTCGGCCATTTGGTCCATTGAACCTGCTCCAACATTTAACTCCATCTTCGGTCTCCATTTCCTTTGGTATCATTAATATTTAGAAATATATCAACCTCAGTCATGAACATATATGATTGCTGAGCCTGAAACTAGGGAGCTTCAATGATTCACCACCCTCTGGATGAATAACTTCCTCCTCAGTCCCACAATAGCCCACTTCTTATTCTGAGATGGTGCAACTTGGTTCTAGACTCCACAGGCACCTGTAAATCTTTCTAACATCTTCCCTACATCTACCCTGCTGATCCTTAAAAATATTTTGTATGTTTCAATTTGATCACTTCTCATTCTTTTAAATGGTATGGGATGTAGGCCTAAGCTCCTCAAAAGGAGGATCATCCTAGGAATCAGTTTGGTGAAGTTGCATTACACTCCACCAACGGCTACCATGCCTTTCCTTAGGTAGGGAGGACATATTAGTACATTACACAGCACACCAATACATCATTTAGTCCAGTTGGCCTTTGGCAGAATTTGTTTCACAAACATATTTCTGTCTTATTTTCTCCAAGTCCAGCAATATAGTCTTCATTACATTCTCTCTCACGGAATTATCTATCTTCCCTTTAAAACATATCTATTCCAGTTGCCTCAAGTTCTCCAAGTTGTAGGAGTTAGAATTCTTACCATGCTGAAAATAAGTTTAAACTTAACAACTACTCTATAATTAACACCAGCTTTTCTTTTATCTGCACTGATGATTTTGTCAACCGGCATCCCTACTTCTAATGATTTGTGTCTCTGTGCTCTCCAACACTTTGCATCTTTACCCTACTCGGATACTTATTTTCCAGAGGTTACGTAACTCCTATTCCACCTCATACTGACCTCTTAGAATATAATTGTCATTTACATAGTCAGAGAGTTTGTTAAATGTTTCTCTCTTATATCACATCTTTCATTTTATATTTCAGCTGAGACAAGTGCATATCAATTTTGTGATTACAACATTAAACTTGCCTTGCTAGCCATCTTCTGAACATTTTAAGTGTTTGCATATAATGAGTAGTAAGCACCTGCACGAAGTCATGACACTGCAGCAGACTTTATTAACCTAGCAATGAAATTTTGGGTGCCAAAGGGTATTTATCTCAAGTTACAGATTCTTCAAAAGACAATGATGACTTTTAGCCTGATTTTAACCCAAGGTGAGAATTGAGAATGAGGAAATGGATTGATTGATCCACACTCTCTCCTACACCGAGAGTGTGAAGCATGGATGTATCAAGTTCTAGGTTCCATTCAAATAGAGCCAAATCACTGAGCATCCAATTGCAGAAGTTCAGTCAATGCTGGCAGGAGCCGGTGAACATCAGAGACTCAAATGAATAGACTCCATGGAGGTTAGTGGTAAGAGTTGCCAATTTGGGTGGTCCAAAAGATTCCTTTGAAGCACTTCTGCCCTTCTCTTCCCCATTCTGGTTTACCAAGAAACGTCTCAGAATTTATTTTGCATCTTAGCCTCTTCTGGCCCATCTGCTGCCTCCCACCAGGTTTCTCTGACCATGGCACCTTACATGCTTTCAAATTTCTGCAATTAAAATTGTGCTCTGGTGCCAACTATACAACTACACAGTGGCTTCAGTGTGTTAAAGAACCCTGAATTCAGCTGCAACAGCAGCTTGTATGCAACTACCCCACACCTTCCTACTGTTTATTGCTGATCCACATTATCTTTTTGACAAGTTATGCAATCCCTCATGTCAAGCAGCCAGGGTTATACATGTCGTTACACGTTATTATTATATATTATGTTTGCTGATTCTCATACAAATGTCACAGTTGCAAACTTTATGATGAAGTTATTATCTTTAACAGTCAAGCCATTCAAAATGAAGTAGCTTTATAAAAACTAGACACATACACTCTGTCAGCTTTAGCACTTTCTGAATTTCACAGGCTCACTAACACTTAGCACCAATTAGAGGTGATTGCATGCAGTGGGACCAATAATTTGACATGATGTTGTTCTATATTCAAAGACCTCATGAGTGGAGATAGATTATAGCATGGTTTTGCTCCTTTAACTGTTTACCTTCTTGACATGACAGTGAAATGGAAATGGAAATGGAAGCGTATAAAACGTAGCAGTGGTCAGTAAAATGTACTGAAGGGGCAGGAACTTGTTCATACACTGCTGTTTACATTGATGCCTCTGAAGCAAAGAGCATCAGTTGCCTAAGCAAAGCATTCTTCAATTAAGTCATTGCCTACTGCCAGAAAAAAAAGAGACATAAATCTGCACAAGACCAGGATCTACACTTCACAAAAAAATTTCTCTCAGAAATTCCAAAACGTTTCCATCTCAGAACTGAAGAAGATTAATTTCTGTCTTTGTCTGGCTTTATTTTGCTCTGTATAAACTATCAATAAATACAGATTTGTTGTTCAACTTCCAGTACGTTTATAGTCATTGCAGAACTTTCCAGTGATGGGATGATCTACACAATTTTGTTTAACTAGCTACCCTTTACTAAACATGTAAGTGAGAAAATGGAATGTTGTTATAATCCTGCACTGTTCCTCCCCATTATTCAACACAAATGACATACAAGCTCCAGCTCAGACTTACACATGGAAACTGCCTTAGTGCTGCAAACATGGATACATCAGGACAGGGCCAAATAGAGGTGCATTATAAAAGGAAAAGTCTGAATGGCTGCATAGAGAAACTTAGTACAGGCTTTCATGATTCTACCTCATGTGCTGCTATTATAGAGAGAGTTGTTGCTCATCAAATGACACCCACTCAATGAAAACCATTGGTACAAGACTAACCTGAAAGTGGCTTCAGTTTGTGAGTAATTTTGACTTTTTTAAAAAATTTAAACAAGGGTATTGAAATATTTCACTGACTTTTGAAATTGCCGAAACTCTCCTGCTCCCTTTTCGATGGAGAATTTTTCACAGGGAACAAATGAAGAGAAAGAAATGATCTGACTAGGATCCGGGGCTAGGGAAATGAAGGAATAAAATGCTCTCCTAGTCCAACATTCACATGCAATCATGTCCCTACATACTTCAGGGTGTCAGGATTAGAAGCTGGAATGACAGCTATTTCTCCTCCTCTCATTCCAAAAAAATCACGTACTTATCTGAGCCCAAGGGTCACTCGTACAAGTGAATTAGGTGGTCTAATGAAGATCAAACTCAGTTCACCTTTCTGAAGATACTGCTGTAACTGAAGTCTTCTTTCTTCAGCTGCAGACTCAGTTTGCACAAGATAACTCTTAGGTGGAAAATGTGGCACAAGATTGCTCCCAAAATAACGCCTCAACTAAAAGAAATCAAATATTACTTCATTAAACCAGGTACCAATGTATACAAAAACTTACACAATGTAAAAATAAGAGGACTTGCATTAATGTTGTGCATCATTACAAAAGAAATCATAAAATCTGAGCCATTGTCTTGAAAGTCAAACTCTATAAAAGCAACATCCCATTTAAGTAAAACATACCAAATTTGATTTTTCGGCCGCAAGAAATTCTTGTTCCTGAGCTGAACAGAAAGTTGTGGAACCTAACCATTTCACCACGGCTCAACTGTGGCAAGTTCGCCTCTGATTGCGAGCATTGTGAGCTCAAGTCTCACTCCAGGACCTCGAGGACAGAATAGAAGCTGACATTCCCAGTCGAAAACCAAGGGAGGGTCTCAATCAGATCAACTCATGCTAGTGGTTAAATCAAGGTCCCACTGTATAAAAGATGCTGTTGCACTACTTCAGAGAAGGAGAGGAGTGATCTCCCCTGGTGCCTTGCTAGTTCAGCTATAACATTTGCATCACCTGAGGACAACTGAATCATGAAAGACTGCACTGAACTGTAAATACAGGTTTCACTGCCCTACTCTGCCACTCATAGCACAACAGGTTTTCCTTGTAATGGAATCTAATGGTTTGACATAAATTTATATTCAGATTACTTTTTGTATTGCTTTGGTTCAAATTGGATTTCGTAAATCCCAATTGGAGAAATGTTCAACAAATTGATACAAATGAACGAGTAAAAGCATACGGTAAAGTTGCCATAGTCCTACTGGCCAATGGGTGTTGCTCTCTCATTAGAGGGGAGGAGATGACTGGTGGTTTAACCTGATGGTCACCACACCGCGGATGAGGGGAAGAGGTTGAGGAGTGTCTTTCATAGTTACTTCAGCTGTCATGGGAATTGAACCAGCATGATTGTCATCATTCTGCATTGTAAACCAGCCAGCTGAGCTAACCAGACCCCATCTTCACTTTTCAAGATAATAAAGTGTGAAGCTGGATGAACACAGGAGGCCAAGCAGCATCTCAGGAGCACAAAAGCTGACGTTTTGGGCCTAGGCCCTTCATCAGGTCTAGGCCTGAAATGTCAACTTTTGTGCTCCTGAGATGCTGCTTGGCCTGCTGCGTTCATCCAGCTTCACATTTTATTATCTTGGATTCTCCAGCATCTGCAGTTCCCATTATCACTTCATTTTTCAAGGTGTTTGTTTAATGAATGTACTGGATCTCCCAGAATCTGGCAAAGGCCTGGTCAAAGGCTAAGGTTAGGGAAGTATCACCTGTATTTCTTGTTTCAACAGTGACCCAATTTCTGCCTGCAGTTTTTGTGGACTGCACAAATAGTCTCATGAATTGAGAGGCAAGCAATTTAAAATTGCAGCTAGCAACGACAGAACTACAGATCTGACCAGTCTCTTGTACACACTTCTCCAAGGATTGAAAATTAATTCCAAAAGTACAGACTCCCAATGTATCAGCACAATTGAGAAGCAGAGAATGCAATCAACGATGCAGTTAGAGAAGGAGAGCACAAAAGATATCTTCCATCACAATTTATCCATTTCTGGACAAGAACATGATTTTATATGAATACTTCTAAAGTAATTTTCATAGAATCATAGAATCCCTAGTGTGGAAGCAGGCCATTCAGCCCAACAAGTCCACACCAACCCTCACAGCATCTGTCCCAGACCCATTCCTGTATAACCCACCTAATCTACACATCCCCGAACACTACGGGCAATTTAGCATGGCCAATCCACCCAGCCTGCACGTTTGGACTGTGGGAGGAAACCCACACAGACACAGGGAGAATGTGCAAACTCCACACAGACAGTCACCGAGGCTGGAATCAAACCCGGGCTCCTGGCACTGAGAGACAGTGGTGCTAAGCACTGAGCCATTGTGCCACCCTCTAATTTTGTGGTTTTAGATCTGCAAATTAAACTTTGCGGGTCTAAACTTTAAATAAGCATCAAGAGAATGTCAATTTACACCACACAACCCAGTAATAAACTGGCGATATGTGAACTTAACAGGAACAAAGTACCTTTTGGTTCAGACAGCCAGGTCTCAGATTGAAATGCCACAATTGATTGCAACATACTAATAGAGGGAATAAAAGAGTGCATCTATATTTATCCACTACTGTAAGTATGTGTGTAATTTTCTTTCATTGGAGGACAAGTATGCATTGCCACCCCTAACTGTTCTTGAACTGAGTGGCTTGCTCAGACATTGCAGGAGGGTAGTTAAGAATCAACCACATTGCTGTGGGTCTAGAGTTACATGCGTGCCAGACCAGGTAAGAACAGTAAATTTCCTTCCCTAAAGGACATATGTATGACAACAGCACTGTGTGTGCTTGCAAGCTGCATTCTCTCTAATTTTGATCAGAAAATGCTGTATGGTAAAATGTTCCACATGCTGATCACTGGATTAATGGACCTGGATCGTCTCTGCAGCTACGGCCATGCAGCTTAGCGTGAACATTGCCTGTCTCCCCTAATACTGGCCCTGTACGTCATTTGTTCATTTATTTCTATATAAAGAAGGGCCTCTTGGGCAAAGTATCTTTGTAGTTACAGTGCAACAACATGAGGTGGTGGTGGGTGGATAGTAAAATGACAGGGGAAGAGGAAAGCATTGCCATCACCCCCTACATCCCATCAGTGGAAAAATACATTGGGTGGAGAAATAAATGATAGGCCAAGGAGGTCCAAATTTACCCCATGCTAAATTCCTTTTCCTCACCAAGAATAGTCAGGGTACAACATCTGGCCTGGCTGAATGGGGGTTGGGGTGGAGACAATAATCAGACTTTTACAGTCCTGACCAATATTCAGTGATCACTGCTGACAAACACATTACAGTCAGGATACTTTCTGTGGGTCAGTGACCCACTAACATCTGCCAAGCCAAATGTCAGCACTCAAAATTGGCCAGCAGGAAATGTCAAGCTGGGTCCCAGTCCCAGTTGAAAACAAACCGCTTGGCTAAGATGGATCAACAACCATGAAACTATACTTCAGCATAAGCTGCTGACCTCATGACAGACGTGAGCAATCTGACTAAAGGAAGGACAGAATACCGCCTTTGTGTAAACTCAGCTGTGTGCTTAAAGGGAGCGTCACTGTAAGATTGATAAAATCTACATTTTCATGAATCTTCTCTGAAACCATAACAGAAATAACATTATAAATATTTCCTTGTTATTAAAAGGCTTTCTTCCCGTCATCATTTCAACATCCAGTTCCACGTTGGGCTGGTCAGGAAGTGTGTCCTTTCTGTACAGTGATCTTAGAAGCGTCACTGTGTCCGTTGCAATTACCAGGACATCACCTGTTTCAACATCAAGTAGTTAGAAACATATAAAAGTACATAGTCTTTGGGGACTATTTCATTTTTTTGAAGCATAATACTTTTGGAAATCAACATTATAATAGGAGTGCCCCAGAATACTCACTAGGCACTTGGAGCCTGGTAGATCATTTGTTGTTTGGCATGGGAGGTTAAAAAAGAAAATACAAGATCAAATCAAGCACACCAGCCAGTAAATAGCTACAGGCATCACACAACCAAATATTTACAGCAGGTAGAATTACACTGCATTTTAGATTACATCATGTACTATTTAAGGTGAGGACAAACAATACAATCATTGAGCATCTGTTCTACAATATTCCTTTACATTGTCAAATCAAATAAATTCCCCAAGTGCACAAAACACACATTTCAATAAAAGGGCAAACCATTTGCTTAACTCAAAAGATTCTTTCATCTCATGTATTTGCACCCTTAGTCAACTTTGCAAACCGAAGCTCATTAACATTGATATTTGGCAAAATTGACAAACCAAGATCACTGAAGAGGCAAGTGGTTCCCCTCCCCCATATCCATTTAAATGCATGCTTGGACGGCTAATCTCAACTTTCTAATTTACTGCAACAAACCACCAGTACAGTGAAATATCCCAAACAGCTTCACGATACCATTTTCAAAACAAATCTGATAGTCATAAAAGGGGATGTTGGGATAGATGGCAATAATGTTGGTCAGAGAAGCACAGTATCTTAAAAAAGTGACAAAGTTGAATAAGTGGAGATACTTAACAGGTGTGTAATCAAAATCAGGGATTAGCAAAAGAGTGGATTGGAGTGCAGATATTGCACATGACATCAAATATATAGCAAGCAATCACTGACAGAAAGCCTGCTGAGGTTAACACCTTCCACAATCGGTTAATCTGTTCAGGATATCAAATATTGTTAACAGACAGATTGCTTATCTTCAGACATGTGTATATGTATATTTTATATTTTGTCACATGACAATCTAGCTTGACTAATGTTACAGCAGTTCACAATTTTAACCTGTAACTCAGGAA